>NC_079197.1:133609192-134209192 GCF_029499605.1 Hyla sarda | reverse complement strand
ACAACGCAGAGCTGGTTGGTAATGTAACTGTGCGGGAAAACCTTGGTAATAGCGACCACAATATAGTTACTTTTGACTTAAAATGTAGAAAACAAAGACAGACGGGGAAAGCAAAAACATATAACTTTAAAAAGGCAAATTTCCCTGGGTTGAGGGCTGCACTACAGGACATAGACTGGGGGGAGGTGTTCTCAAATACTGATACAGAAGGTAAATGGGACATCTTTAAATCAACTCTAAATAACTATACAGCTAAATATATACCAAAGGGGAACAAATATAAACGATTAAAACTAAATCCTACATGGCTGACAAATGAGGTTAAAAGAGCAATAAACAACAAAAAAATAGCCTTCAAAAAATACAAATCTGATGGGTCAGCTATAACATTTAAACAGTACAAGGAGCTTAATAAAATCTGTAAAAATTTAATAAAAACAGCAAAAATTCAAAATGTAATACAGGTGGCCGAAGAAAGCAAAACTAATCCTAAATATTTTTTTAGATATATAAATACAAAAAAACCAAGGACAGAGCATGTAGGACCCCTTAATAATGATAATGGGGAGGTTGTCACGGGCGATCAAGAGAAGGCGGAGCTACTGAATGGGTTCTTTAGTTCTGTATACACTATGGAAGAAGGAGCTGACATTGGTCAGGTCAGTGCTGGTAACACATCATATAATGTATTGAACTGGCTTAATGTAGAGATGGTACAAGGTAAGTTAAGTAAAGTAAATGTAAGCAAATCTCCAGGACCGGATGGACTACACCCAAGAATTCTTAGAGAGGTAAGTTCAGTAATATCTGTACCCTTGTTCATGATATTTAGAGATTCTCTGGTGTCTGGTATTGTGCCAAGGGACTGGCGCAAGACTAATGTGGTACCAATCTTCAAGAAGGGCTCTAGGTCTTCGCCAGGCAATTATAGACCGGTAAGTCTAACGTGCATTGTGGGTAAATTGTTTGAAGGACTTATAAGGGATTACATACAGGAATACATAGGGGATAATAGTATTATAAGTGATAGCCAGCATGGGTTTACTAAGGATAGAAGTTGTCAAACCAATCTAATTTGCTTTTATGAAGAGGTGAGTAGAAGCCTTGACAGAGGAATGGCTGTGGATATAGTGTTTCTGGATTTTGCCAAAGCGTTTGATACTGTCCCTCACAGACATCTGACAGGTAAGTTAAGGTCCTTGGGCTTGGAAACTTTAGTTTGTAACTGGATTGAACACTGGCTCATGGATCGTACCCAGAGAGTGGTGGTCAATGATTCGTACTCTGATTGGTCCCCGGTTATTAGTGGTGTACCCCAAGGTTCAGTACTGGGCCCGCTGCTGTTTAATTTATTTATCAATGATATAGAGGATGGTATTAACAGCTCTGTTTCTATCTTTGCAGATGACACCAAGCTTTGTAGCACGGTACAGTCTATAGAGGATGTGCATAAGTTACAAGATGACTTGGATAGACTAAGTGTCTGGGCATCCACTTGGCAAATGAGGTTCAATGTGGATAAATGTAAAGTTATGCATCTGGGTACTAATAACCTGCATGCGTCGTATGTCTTAGGGGGATTAAACTGGCAGAGTCACTGGTAGAGAAGGATCTGGGTGTACTTGTAGATCACAGACTACAAAATAGCATGCAATGTCAGGCTGCTGCTTCCAAGGCCGGCAGGATATTGTCATGTATAAAAAGAGGCATGGACTCGAGGGGCAGGGACATAATACTCCCCCTTTATAAAGCATTGGTACGGCCTCACTTGGAATATGCTGTTCAGTTTTGGTCGCCTGTTCATAAAAGGGACACTGCGGAGTTGGAAAGGGTGCAGAGACGTGCGACTAAACTAATATGGGGCATGGAACATCTTAGCTATGAGGAGCGATTAAAGGAGTTAAAATTGTTTAGTCTTGAGAAGAGACGTTTAAGGGGGGATATGATAAACGTATATAAGTATATAAATGGCCCATACAAAAAATATGGAGAAAAACTGTTCCAGGTTAAACCCCCCCCAAAGGACGAGGGGGCACTCCCTCCGTCTGGAGAAGAAAAGGTTTAGTCTAAAGGGGCGGCACGCCTTCTTTACCGTGAGGACTGTGAATTTATGGAACGGTCTACCTCAGGAACTGGTCACAGCAGGAACAATTAACAGCTTTAAAGCAGGGTTAGATACATTCCTGGAACAAAATAACATTAATGCTTATGCAGAATTATAAAACTACATCCCTTTCCCTTATCCCCTTACATCCTTCCCTTCAATCCCCTGGTTGGACTTGATGGACGTATGTCTTTTTTCAACCATACTAACTATGTAACTATGTAACTATGTAACTATATATATATATATATATATATATATATATATATATATATATATATATTCTTCCACTCTGTGTCTACATATCTATTACAGAGCTTTATGCCTTCAAGTAGTCTGATCCTACAGTCATATTCCTTGTTATCTGTTCATCTGTCCCCTAGATTTTTCTAAGCTACTAAATGTATGCTGGTAGGAAGTAGGGGACAGATGAATAGTATGTATGAGAATGCTGGATCAGGCGATACAGGGTTGGCTTCACTCTGTGACCATACAGGCATGTCGGTCCTAAGTATAAAGGTATAACTTGAAATCTTGGGCCCTTATTTATGCCATGTACAAATTATAATATTGGCCCCTTATGTGTCAAGAGTTTAGGACCTCATGGGTCCCAGGATCTGTGACAGGGCCATTTAATGTATCATTTATAATACTGATGTGGAAGTAGGGCCCATGTGCAACTGCTACCTCTACACACTCAGAAAATTGTGTAATATATTAATGGCTTACTTATTATTAATAGCTTTTTTTGCTACAATTCTGTGTCAAGGCTGAGAATATATCTGATCAAGGGGCCTAGACATTTGGTCAGAGGTCCACCTATAATATTACTTCTACTATTACAAAAAAACATAATAAACCAAGGAGGAGTTGTAGGAATGGACTGAAACTTGATATTTGTGGATGTAATGATGATATACAATTGTGGTGATTCCAATTTTAGAGCTAAAGGATAAAATTATTTGGGGAAAACTGAACAACTGAAAGGAGGCTTTCCCTTACGTCCTAACCAGTAGCACAGATGGGGTATTCCACCCCCCGCGAACTGGTAGGACAGATGGAAGTTTTATTGAACCTAATTAAACAATCAGTAAAGACACACCCACAACCCCCTGTATAAGTAAGAGGGTCATCCTCTGCCTCATTGTGTTTTTTTCTGTCCTCCCGGACAGTGGGACAGATGGTGACTCCCTTACTCCTGTTATATAATAGGAGGGGGGGGGGTTTCTTACTTGCAAATCTGGGCATAGTTTGCGCCCATCTGCTTCTATACCTCGGAGCCGCGACTCCAATCGCGGTCCCGGCCGGAAGTGCGTCAGCGGCGTCTGACGTCACTTCCTGTTTTTCTTTTCGCTCCCGGCTCGGTTTTTTCCGCCGTTTTTGCTAATAATACGGCAAAACCAAGCGAGGAGCCTCTTTCCATAACCCTCTAACTAATAGGGTTCCTTTCTTTCCTGTTTTTTAAGACAGGATTTCTTTATCTCTGTAACTCCGCCTTGTGGGCGGAGTCTTGTTTTTGGCGCCAGCCAGGAGGATATTTAAACTCCCCCTAGGCTGTCATTCAGCCTCCTAGAGCGCAGAGCTGTTGGTACTTCCACAGTCCTGTCTTTTTGAGTCTAGTAGTGCATCCTTGCGGATACCACTGTTTCCCTATCTCTATATCTTACCTGGTCTCTTGCTGAGAACTTTGGGTATTTTAAATTATATTTTAGCTAGCCGCAATTTTTTTCTTGCCGCTACATTATCTAATCCGCCAAGCGCAAGCACCTCTCTTGCCATGACTGCAATACGTCCCCTTGCGGATAATTATGAATTTTCCAGGTGCCCTTTTTGTAGGGCTAAGTCTTTACCTTCCCACCAGACTGAACCTACAGTCCAAGATATGTATATGTGGGTCTCCTCTAACATGTCGGCTATGCAAGCCTCTATTGAGGAGCTGAAACACGTTGTCCCTCAGAAACGCGCCAGACCTTCTTCACCTCCCAGAATGGAGACGTCTGTGGACGTGAAGCTGTCAATGGCCATCCTAAGCTGAATGTACCTGCTCTCATCAGATAGGTGGTCCCTGCTGAGGCAGACTGCTGCCCGGCAAGTACCGGCATGGGAGACTGTCTCTCAATCCTAGGTGCCATTGACATTTTAAAACAAAAGAAAAAAGAAAAAAAAAAAAAAAGGATGAGGAGGTCACTGCATCCTATTTCTTTCCGCTGGAAAAGACCCAGCGTCTTCTGAGATCCATCCGGTCGGGGGACCAGGATGTTGATCCCGGGGAAGCCTCTACCTCCGCCTCTAAGGGACCTGGGGTCTTTAAAGCGGATGATACCCTTCTGTCCGTGCTTAGAACGGAATGGGAAAAACCAGAAAAGGGTCCGGTCTTAACTAAAAGATTTAAGACCATGTTTCCTATACAGGAATCTCAGCTTTCCTCCTGGGGCCCTGTCCCTAAGGTTGACATGGCAGTTGCCAAACTGTCCAAGAGGACAGTGGTCCCTGCTGAGGATGGGTCTTCCTTGCAGGATCCAATGGATCGGAAGGCTGACTGTGCCATGAGGCGCTCCTACTCCACTGCTTCTGCGTCTGCATCAGTTGCGATAGCTTGTTCTGAGGTAGCAAACTTTTTGAAGACCCGTCTTTCTAACATCCAGTCGGATTTAGACCAGGGGGTTCCTAGAGATGAAATTCTTTCATCCTTCAAGACGTCCAATCTGGCCGTTGATCTGACCCAGCATCTTAAATTGCCTTCCAAGTCTATGGCCCTGGCTTCCGCTGGACGACGTCCTCTATGGTTAAAACCTTGGAAGGTTGACAACTCTTCCAAGAACACCTTATGTGCTATGCCTTACGAACCCGGCATTCTTTTCGGAGCTGAGCTGGACCGCATTATGGAGGGACTTTCTGACAAGAAAGGCAAGTCCCTTCCTTATTCCTCCTTTCGTGGTCGAGGGCGGCGTTCTGGGGGCGGATCAGCCCCCCAGCCTAAGCCTCAGAGAGACTGGGGTAATCAACGCCGGGGCGGAAAACGCTCCCGTGGCCCCAAAGACAACAGAAAGCTCTGACTGCGGGCTTCTACGAAGCTCTGGGTTCCTTGCCGAGGTGACCTTTCCAGTTTCCCATCCTGCCCCCCAGATTCCAGTTGGTGGTCGTCTTCACCACTTTTCAAGCGCCTGGTCCCTCCACATTCAGGATCCTTGGGTCCTGAGATTAATCTTGGATGGTTATTCGATAGACCTCGAATCAATTCCCCCATCCAATTATGTGGAGACAAGAGTTTTTTCACCAATCAAACAGGGGGCGCTAGAAACCTACATTCTGGAATACATCCAGAAGAATGCCTTAGAGGAAGTTCCTCTTGCAGAGCGGGGGTCAGGAATTTATTCTCCAGTCTTCCTAGTTCCCAAGGTAACAGGAGACTGGCGGATGATTATAGATCTGAGATATCTCAATCAGTATGTAAAGCACAAATGCTTTCGTATGGAAACTATTCAATCTGTGGTCAACCTCATCTCGCCAGGGATTACCTGGCTACTCTGGATCTAAAGGATGCTTACCTTCATTCATCCGGTATCCAGAAAGTATCTAAGGATCGCAGTTCAGGTAGGGGGAGTTCTAAAACACCTCCAGTTTGTAGCCCTCCTGTTTGGAATTTCTTCGGCCCCACACACATTTACCAAAGTGGTGGTAGCGGTAGTTGCTGCTCTAAGGCTCCAGGGGCTCAGCATCGTTCCCTACCTAGACGATTGGCTCCTCAGAGCTCCTTCTTCTGCGATCCTGTCCCAACATCTGCAACTAGCAGTATCCTTCCTTCACCAGTTAGGGTGGATAGTCAATTGGGCCAAATCCAATTTCCTCCCAACTACCTCAGTGAGGTTCCTCGGCTTCATAGTCGACTCAATCTCCATGACACTTTACCTCTCTCCCGAGAGGAAATCTCGGGTGCAGGAATCGGCCCTTTTTCTCTCTGTACCCCGGAGAGTTTCCATTCGCGCTCTCATGCGGATGTTGGGACTTATGTCCGCTACCGTGGATGCGGTTCCTTGGGCTCTTTGGCATCTACGCCCTCTTCAATCAGAGGTGCTCGCCACTTGGAATCTCAGGCCCTCGGGCCTAAACAAGTGCCACTCCCTGTCTTATCGAGTCAGGTCCTCTCTCAGATGGTGGTCTCACCTCGAGGACGGCAAGTCAATGATCCAACCCCCTTGGATCATACGTACTACCGACGCGTCCCTTGTAGGTTGGGGAGCGCATCTCTTGGATCTGTTAGTGCGGGGATCTTGGTCTCCTCAGGAGAGAGGGTTAACCTCCAATCTCCTCGAGATTCGAGCCATCAGATTAGCACTCCTCCACTTTGCTTCTCTTCTTCAAGGGAAAGCAGTAAAGATCCAATCCGACAGCATGACGGCTGTATTGTACATCAACAAGCAGGGAGGCACTCGATCACAAAGCCTCCTCAGAGAGGTGGGTCTGATCTTGGATTGGGCAGAGAGGAACCTAACCCACCTGTCGGCAGTTCACATTCGGGGATCTCTCAATGTGATCGCCGACTGCCTGAGCAGAGGACTTTCAACTGGAGAATGGTCTCTCCATCCAGAGATGTTCAAACAAATAATACTCAGGTGGGGTATGCCAGAAATAGATCTTATGGCAACAAGGTTCAACACCAAAGTGGTGAGATTTTGTTCCCTGTACAGGGAAGACAACCCAGTAGCAATCGATGCTCTCTCAATCCCATGGAGGTTCAGGCTGGCCTACATCTTCCCTCCAATTTCCTTGATCCCAAGGGTATTGATGAAAATCAGGCAGGACCAAGCCTCTGTCATAGCCATAATTCCATTTTGGCCCAAGAGAGCTTGGTTTACCCAACTCTTGCAAATGAGTCGGGGACAATTCTGGAGGCTTCCCCCAGAGCAAGCACTAGTGTCGGGGGACACTCACAGCTGCTCAAATCTTCAAATGTTCAACCTGACAGCCTGGAGGTTGACCAGTCCCTTCCACATCTAGAAGGGCTTTCTAGTGCGGTCTTGAATACCCTCTCGCATTCCAGAGCGGAGTCCACTAACAGAGCCTATAAAAGAATTTGGACAACTTTTCAGTCTTGGTGCTCCAAGAAACAACTACCTGGACAGAATCCAGCTGTTGCCACAATCCTCAACTTTCTCCAGGAGGGATTAGACAAGAACCTATCTCCTTCCACACTCAGAGTTCAGGTATCAGCCATCTCTGCCTTTCTCAATAAACCATTGTCTCAAGACCCACTAGTCAAAATATTCTTGAGGGGATCCTCAAGGTTAAAACCTACAATTATACAACCTGTCCCAGCATGGGACTTAGCGATGGTGCTCAAGGGGTTAGCATCTCCCCCCTTTGAGCCCTTGGAGGAGGTGGACATGAAGTTTGTTACCATTAAAATAACTTTTTTACTGGCAATCACTTCAGCCAAAAGGATTGGGGAACTTCAAGCGCTCTCGGCACTTGAACCATATACTAAATTTTTGCCGGATCGAGTGTTACTCAGATTCATGCCATCCTTTATACCTAAAGTTCCATCATTTCAAAATATAAATCAAGTTATATCCCTGCCAGTATTTTCTCCTCCTCCATCCTCCAATGAAGATAGGGCTCTTCATTGCCTAGATATCTCGAGATGTCTCCAGATCTATATAAGAAGATCTTTGGAGTTTCGGAAGGATGAAAATCTGCTAATTCTCTTTTCAGGACCCAAGAGAGGTCTTAAAGCTTCAAAGCCCTCCATCAGTAGATGGGTAAAAGATGCCATTCGTATTGCCATGGTATCCCAAGGTAAGGAGCCTCCTGAGTTTGTAAAAGCTCATTCCACCAGGTCTGTATCTACCTCCTTTGCGGAAAGGAGTCTTGTTCCCTTGGAACATATATGCAAAGCTGCTTCCTGGAGTTCACTCTCCACATTTATCACCCACTACAGACTTGACAGTAGATTGGCCGATTTTTCCTCATTTGGACGGACAGTATTATCTGCCGTCAGGCATGAGAGCCCTCCCTCATAGGGTTTCTGCTTGCCATTTCCCCATCTGTGCTACTGGTTAGGACGTAAGGGAATCGTTAATTTCTAACGATAATTTGTTTTCCCTTAGTCCTAACAGTAGCACAACTTTCCCTCCCTAGTTAAGTTATTTTCTTCTATTATTTACCTTTAGTTCTTCTTGTTACTACACAATGAGGCAGAGGATGACCCTCTTACTTATACAGGGGGTTGTGGGTGTGTCTTTACTGATTGTTTAATTAGGTTCAATAAAACTTCCATCTGTCCTACCAGTTCGCGGGGGGTGGAATACCCCATCTGTGCTACTGTTAGGACTAAGGGAAAACAAATCATCGTTAGAAATTAACGATTAGCAGGGCCGCTTTGGTCTGGATACATGAGATATGGGCATGGAGGCATACAGCTTCTGTACGGCATCTCGCAGCACATTTGCCCACAATGTTGCAGCTTAGCCTGTAGATCCTGCGCACTTGTAGGTTGATGAAGCTGGTAGTCGCATAAATGCTCAATTAGGGTGGGTTCACACCAGGTTTTTGCAATACAGTTTTGTATCAGGTTTTTGATTTAAAAAAAATGGATTCCTCAAATCCTGACTAAACGGTATCAAAACGTGTGTACAATTTTTTTATCTGTATTCGGTTGAAAACTGTATATGGTTTGAAAAATGATGTCAGGTTGCATCCATTTTTTAAAGAAATAAACGTATACATTTTTAACTTTTCACTCCATTATGAATAAAGTTTTACTTGATTGATCGAAATTCCAAGAAAAATTACTGAGCAAAGCCAAAAACCGTATGGTGAAAACCGGATGGAACCCGTACGCACATACGGTTCTGTATGGTTCCCATTGACTCCCATGTTAAAAAAAATTTACACGGTTTAATGCAGTTTTTCACCCGGACCAAAAACCGTGTTAGACCACAGTTTTCTGTCCATAAAAAAAAAAGTAAAAAAATGTATGGTTTGAAAAACAGAGAAAACTGTATAGATTATGGTGCATACGGTTTTGAATGGGAAGTCTATGGGCACGGTTTTCTGTACGGTTCCATACGTTTTTTTTTTTTATGAAACCGTATAGTAAAATCGTGGTGTGAACCCACCCTAAGAGATACATCTGGCAATCAGGCAGGCAAGAAAGGGTTGCGGTCTGGTAGGAATTTTGAGGTAGGTGAGCATTATCCTGCTGAAACCAGTCTGAAGCCATGAGAGGCGACACGTGGTTGCAGGATGTCCTGCACATATCACTGTTGGTGTTACTGTCCCTCATATCACTACTAGAGGAGACCGACTGTCTTATAAAATGGCTACTTGGCGCAGGATGTCTACACAGCAAAGGCAGGATTGAAGTGCTCCCCATGAGGCCTCTATACTTGAACCTGACTGTCGTCAGATTTTAAACAGAACCTGGTTTCGTCACTAAATATGATACAGTTCCAGTCCACATCAGTCCAAGTTTCTTGTTCATGACACTACTACAAACTAAGGGCACAATACAAACTAAGGACACATAACTATGCCAGGACACATACTGAACCCCATGACACTTTTGCTTTTCCTTTTGCTAAGCACGTGGAAATAGTCCGGGCAGTGGGTGTGTAATGAAGGTGACACCTGTGTTTGGATGGTGGACAAGGAAATGGTGACCCTACTCATGCTTGTCAGTGGATCAAACCATCCTCCTCACTGGTCATTTGTATAGGCTGCCTGGAGCCTGTTTGCCATGTGTGCGTGCTCTCAGGTAACCACATCTCCTAAAACTTCCTAACAGTTTGGTGAGAACGCCCCAGATGGTGGGTAATTAGTCGAAAGGACCATGTCACTTCTCTCAGTCCAACGATGCACCCCCTTTCAAAGTCCACACCTGTGGTCATTTACATGTCTGCCTGAAACTTAACTGAATGCCGAGTTTTCCAGCAATCCGAAAAAAAATTTAAACTAGGTGCATTCTTTTATTGTTTTATTTTTATATTACCAACTGTATATCAGGAGATGGACATTTGTGTCTGGACGTGTGTAATATACACCAGATAGTTTATCTTCAGACATCTGGGCTGAAGTTGTCAGAGGTAATGATATCCTTTCATTTTGGTCATGTAATTCAGTTTGCACCCACATACATTACAGACATTTTGTAATATTTACCAGCCCTGAACGGGAGTTGAACAGCTGGGTAACATCGTTAACGTTTGACAAGAGGGTCAAGATTCTTTGGTCTTCGTAGTCAAATCTTTCACCAAACACAACGGAACAAATGACATTGGAAACAGCCAATCGCAATATATGTGTTGGGTTAATTGGAGTATCTGTTAGTAAATATATAGAGGTGGTCAGTCATTATAGAGTGTACTATACAGTATTCTATAGACCTTGAGAAAATCGTAATATACATATCACATTTAAGGGGTACTCCACTGTTCAGCGTTTGGAACAAACTGTTCCGAACGCTGGAGCCAGAACCGGGAGCTCGTTACGTCATAGCCCAACCCCCTCATGATGTCACACCCCGCCCTCTCAATGCAAGTCTATGGGAGGGGGCGTGACGGGGCTATGACGTCACGGGGCTATGTTCCAAATGCTGAGCAGCAGAGTACCCCATTAAAGGTGAACTCCAGTACATACCTTCTTATCCCCTATCCAAAGGACAGGAGATAAGTGTCTGATCGCAGGGATCAATCCACTGATCCGCTGGTCTGATCAGCAGTTGGACTCCTGCGATCTCCTGCCCAGCACCTCGGCTCTCCACCAGTAGTTATTATGTAAGAATATAGGGGGAGATTTATCAAAACCTGTGTAAGGGAAAAGTTGCCCAGTTGCCCATAGCAACCAATCAGATCACTTCTTTCATTTTGCAGAGGCCTTGCTAAAAATGAAAGAAGCGAGCTGATTGGTTGCTATGGGCAACTGGGCAACTTTTCCTCTGGACAGGTTTTAATAAATTTCCCCCATAATCTTCTAAGACGAAAGCATCATGAGGCATAAAGGTATCATGGGTCAATAAGCCTTCCCCTGGAAGTTACCTGAGAGGCCATGAGGAGCCACAGAGGTCCTGTCAGATGCAGCAATATGACTGTAAGGTAACTACCTATATACAAGGGTCCTATGATTACACCTTCTTCTTCTCTTTCCCATTAGAGGCCTCACATGTATCTGGTAGCAAACTACCGTATTTTTCGTCCTATAGGACGCACCGGCGTATAAGACGCTGTCCGGGCATGCTGGGAGTTGTAGTTTTGCAACATCTGGAGGTCCGCAGATTGAAGACCACTGCAGGAGGAGGTAATACTCACGTGTCCCCGCCGATCCGGACCCGTCATCGCTGCCCTGGATGTCGCTCCATCGCTGTCGCCGTGTCCCCGTCGCTCTGGAACGTCTCTGCTGCCGGCCGGGTATCCTCGCTCTCCGTCGCCGCCATGACATCGTTACGCACGCCAACGCACGTACGCGACAACGTGATGACGAGGAAGGAGAGCGCCGGCTATACAGGGGATCCCTGAACGGAGAAGACACCGAGGAGGCAGGTAAAGTCCCTCCCGGTGTCCTGTAAGCACTAACCCAGCTATTCAGGCGGACTGTTCGGGACCACCGCTGTGAAATCGCGCCGGTCCCGAACAGCCCGACTGAACTGCCGGGTTAGTGTCACTTTCCCTTCAGACGCGGCGGTCAGCTTTGATCGCCGCGTCTGAAGGGTTAATACAGGGCATCACCGCGATCGGTGATGTGCTGTATTAGCCGCGGGTCCCGGCCGTTGATGGTCGCAGGGACCGCCGCGATAGGTGTGTATTCGCCGTATAAGACGCACCGACTTTTTCCCCCCAGTTTTGGGGAAGAAAAAGTGCGTCTTATACGGCGAAAAATACGGTAGTTCTCATTTGATTGTGATCATTCTACAATGTGGATGAAAATTAAACCAATTAGGATGTATTGTGAAAGATCTTTTCAAATTTCCAGTTTAAGATTATAGGTTCTAGAATCTGGAAAATCCTCCCTTCTACTGCAGAGAACGGGGCGTGTTCTGTGCATATTAATGCAGACATATATTGCATATAGCATAGTCTTATCTTTCACAATCTAATTGACATAATAAAAATATATCCACAAGGAAACTTATTTATGTATTCCTCCAAATTAAGTTCGCCATAGAAGCCATAAAAGATAAATATGGTATTGTACCTAAAGACGTACACCAGATATTTCCTCCAAATTTAGTACCACAGATTTTATATCTGTACTTAGATATGTCCTTCATACAAGTCACCTCCATTCAATATATCCAGAAATTAGATATTGGCCTATCCTTTATATTATTTGTGTAACTACATATGATATAATGACTAACCATTGTTGTAAAACTGATTCCATTTTCTGTAATGTGTGGTTTTACTACTAAAAGAAGCTTTTAATGCTTCATTAAAGGGGTACTCCAGGGAAGTTGAGAAACATAAAAATGCTCCAAAGCCACCACAATACCTGTTTTGTGTCCTCTGTAGTTATGCATGTGGTTTTTGCAGCTCTTTTGGCCCCTGAGGTCTCCTAAATACTTTTTCCTTGTTTGCAGCACAGACTACAACTCCCAGAAGTCAGTGCAGCTCTGTGTAATGGCTGCCAGCCAACTACTTTCACTATCTGTGTGCATGTTCACACTGCAATTCACACACTGTACATGTCTTTTCTTTCAGACTATCCTTCCCCCAGCAATAAATCATGCTGTGCTCTGAATGGCAGAAGTCAGTGATTAGATTTCCAGCAGACTATGTGCTCAGTTGCGACTGAGAATCACTGCTCTTCTCTCACAGCTCACAAGCTCCTCACACAGGGAGGGGAGGTGTGTCTGTACATCCAGAGCTGTAGACCAGACAGAAATCAGGTTATGGTGACTTTAAGGGAAGGGGCTAGGTCTTACTGAGGAGACATAGCGGATCTAAAAATTACATTTTTCTCTCACTTGCTGCATGTAAGTGACAGCTGAAAGAGGCAAACTGCTCTATATAGCTAACGAATTATATTTAGACAAATACATAGGTTGGTGAGAGGGAAAGGATGGGTTATGGGTTTAGTTCCCCGGAGTACCCCTTTAATGTTCTACAGATGTCCCTATCTCTTTAAGAATTAATACCATGTAGATGTAAGTTACTAGCTTATAATTCTTACTAATATATATATATGATCGTATTGATTGGTGAATCATATACATTTAATCATTGTGTTTATATACCCATGTATGTTTAATAATCATAACCAATAAATCTGCATATTTTAAAATACCTTTGATTGTTTTATGATGTTGCAAAAATACCGCCAAGCGCTTATCAATGAACTAAACAATTCTGAGACATGAATTGCGTGGTTTATATTTTGGCAATTCATCAGGTCACATATTTTGCATTTTTGGTGACCATAGGTCATAGATCATATTGGCATCATGACCTAGTGCCATTAGCAGCAAAATTTATGGGCTTCCCATATTTAGAGGTCCCATAGCGGCGAAATAACTGGGGAACAGTAATAAAGGTCCCTTGCCATAATAATTGTGACAATGGGCAGGAGATTGCGGGGGGTCCCTGCAATCGGACCCACTGCGATCAGACACGTATCTCCTGTTCTGTGGATAGGGGATAAAAACGTATGTATTGGAGTTTCCAGGGAAAATAAATTGATGGCCTATTCTCAGGATAGGCCATCCATTATTGATCATCAATGTGCCAAAAACCAGCCCATGCCGATAAGCTGTTCAGACAAGACCTGATATATACAATGAACTTTGCTAGAAACCTCTGCTCTATACATTCTGTGGTGGCCATGCCGTGTTACTACAGCTCAGCCCCCATTAAAATAAATGAGACTTGAGCTGCAGTAACACGGCACAGCCACTACACAATATACAGTGCTGGTGCTTTCCGCTCCTTACAACGCGAACATCTGGGTGCCGAGACCGAATAGTTAGGGTGTTTTGGGTGTTGGAAACTCGCCAATCAGATATTGATGGCCTATCCTAAGGACAAGCCATCAATCACTTTTACTGTACCTGGAAAAACCCTTTAACATTGGCTGTACTCATTGATTTTAGAGGATCAACCACTGATCTGATGTGTGCCAGGTGAGCCTATCAGTCTCCCAGTAACATATTTTGGGGAAAGAAGAATCGGACATGTTGGTATTTCACATGGAATTAAACATTCTAATCCTTTGTTCTTCCTATGTTCATGGGTAGTTATGGTATAAAAAGTAGTAGTTATGGTATAAAACAAATATTTTTGGAATTAACCCCACCTTTGTCCTTCATAAATTTCTCGCCGAGACACTGGGCTTCTTCTTGGATTCTTTCTTCAATGCTCCTCTTTCCCATTCCAAAATTTCTCAAAGTTGCCAGAGAGAATCGACGAATAATTTTCCACCTTTCTCCATTGCTTGCAATGACCCCTGTAAGTTCAAGTGTAGAGGTCATGAGTTTGTCCAGAATTAGAAAAACATGGGTGCTTTATATGAAAAACAGTGCCACTATTGTCATCAGGTTGTTTGTTGCATAGCATCTCAGTACATATCACGTCAAGGCAGCTGAACAGCAATACCAGACACAATCCAAGGTGTGGAGCGATTTTTGGAGGAAAATAACTTCTTACAAAAGTCCAAATTAGGATTATATACGAAGCTAAAGCACAGTTCAGTCACATAATAACCCTTGTTTTACCCCCCCCCCCCCCCCCCAGACTACCCACATGAGCGTACTGTTGTGAACACATATAATGCCATACCTTTGGCTGCACTTCTGGCTGCTTTATCTGTGCGAAAATCATGTTTGGATGCCGGTCAGCAACAGTCGGGTAGCTGAAAACTCCGTGCACCTGTGCTGTGCTAGTGCTCACTCTGGTAAGTCACGCCAGGCCGCCGAGGACCGCTGTTTCTCTGGCAGCGGTCCAAGCGGTGATGTAGGAAGGATAGGCCTGGCAGTGAGGGGGGGGGGGGGGCTTGCAAAGCCCAGCCACCCCTATCCTCCCTATGTCACCACTTGCACCGCTGCCAGAGAGGCAGTGGTCCTCAGCGGCCTGGCGTGACTTACCAGAGTGAGCGCTCACTTCCTGCCTCTAGCACAGCGCAGGCGCACAGAGGTTTTAGCTGGCAAGAGCCAGCGCTCACGGAATAAACGAGTGCGAGCTCTGGTAAGTCACGCCGGGCCATGTGCGCGTCCAGGATGTCATGGGCGCATGTGCTGAGGACCTCTTTCTCTCTGGCAGCCGTCCAAGCGGTGACGTAGGGAGGATAGGCAGCCAGAATCGCAGCCATGGTGTGGCTGCTTAACATGTGTTCAGAACAGTAAGCTCATGTGGGAAATCAGGGGGGTAAAACTCTGGTGACAGTTGTGCTTTAATCTCTATATTATGGCCTATATTGGGTAGCGTTGCTCGCGAATTCGCGAATATTCGCGAATATAGCACTATAAATTCGCAATTACGAATATTCTTTTTTTTTTTTTTTCACAGTACACATCACAGTGATCATCCCTCTCTGCTTCCAGCTTGTATGGTGTAAAGAAGGCTCTAATACTACTGTGTGAGACTGGCGTACGAATTTTCGCATATGCTAATGCAAATTTACACTTATGCTAATCTTTGTATATGCAAATTTTCAAATATGTGAATTTTCACATATGCAAAAATAAAACGCGAATATTACAAATATGCGAATTTAGCGAATATATGATTAATATTCGTCCATATATTAGTGAAATATTGCGAATTCGAATATGGCCTGTGCCGCTCAACACTAATATTGGGCATGTTAGGGTGGGTACACACAATGGAATTTCTGTCGATGGGATTCTGCTGCACAGTAAAGTACTTTCCACCACTAAAACTCCGCTTTTAAAAGAATCAGCTTGTTCAATCTTTTTGGTGTGAATACTGTGCAAAATACATTGCCGTCTATATTTCCAGACAGAGATTTCCTAGTTCGAACACGGCCTTATAGGAGCTAGAACTAGAAGGGTTAAAGGGGTTTGTTATTAGATTTTGCAGCCTTCACATTTATACTGTGTTTTTAATTCTTAACTATTATTTAGATCTCTGCTTGCTGTACCAAACTGATATGACACAAAAAATCTCTGATACACTTAAAGGGGTACTCTGCTGCTCAGCGTTTGGAACAAACTGTTCCGAACGCTGGAGCCGGCGTCAGGAGCTTGTGACGTCATAGCCCTGCCCCTTCATGACGTAATGCCCCGCCCCCTCAATGCAAGTCTATGGGAGGGGGCGTGACGGCTTGCATTGAGGAGGTGGGGCGTGACATCATGAGGGGCGGGCTATGACATCACAAGCTCCCGGCGCCGGCTCCAGCATTCAGAACTGTTTGTTCAAAACGCTGAGCAGTGGAGTACCCATTAAGAACATGTTCTGATGACAGAATTTCCAAGTGGAATCCAGAGGAAAAATTCAACTCAGAAATTCCTTTGCAGCAGAATCCTATTGTTTTCAATGAGATTCTGCTGCATTATGCACAAAGCGGAATTTCCAATGCGGAAACATCTTTGGCGAAATCCACTTGGAAATGCATTGCCATCCTTGGAAACAGTGGTTTGCCAAGTGTGTTTTCCAGGCCAGGAATTGTTTGTAGCTTTTGAATGTTACAAGAATGTTTCCATCCACCGTCTGCAAGCAGTGATTTTAAAAACAGGGCTAACTTTTTTAAAATTTTAGGTGGAAGAGTCATAAATCTTCGAAACTGATATGTATGTTGTATGTAAAAATATACTTTTACAGCATTAGGCATGAAAATAATTATCTCCTAATTATCAAATATTAAACATATATTATATGTATGGGGTTTCTGTCCGTTCAACATATACGTTTTATAGGGGGAAAAAAACGGATACTACTGCATGCCATACAGCATAATCCATTTCCGATTGACTTACATTATTAAAGGGGTTATCCAGGAAAAAACTTTTTTTTATATATCAACTGGCTCCAGAAAGTTAAACAGATTTGTAAATTACTTCTATAAAAAAAATCTTCATCCTTTCAGTACTTATGAGCTTCTGAAGTTGAGTTGTTCCTTTCTGTCTAAGTGCTCTCTGATGACTCGTGTCTCGGGAACTGCCCAGTTTAGAAGCATATCCCCATAGTAAACGTATTCTACTCTGTGCAGTTCCCGAGACAAGCAGAGATGTCAGCAGAGAGCACTGTTGCCAGACAGAAAACAACAACTCAACTTCAGCAGCTGATAATTATTGAAAAGATTAAGATTTTTTAATAGAAGTAGTTTACAAATTTGTTTAACTTTCTGGAGCCAGTTGAGATATATATATATATATATATATATATATATATATATATATATATATATATAAGTTTTTCCTGGAATACCCCTTTAAAAAGAAGTCTTGTAATGTGGTTTATTTTTTTGCATACACAAGAGGGTGGTTAACTACATTTACATGTACTGTAATAGAAACAGTGAAATGGACACAAAAACGCATTGTAAACCCAGTGAACCCAGAAATCAGAGATAATTATCAATTATTGTTATTTCCATTATTGGCTTACCAAAATCCTTAAAAAACAATTCTTCTGCTACTGTGGGTCCCCTATTACTGAAGGCATCGCTGTGGTCCACTAATGCTTCCTTCACTGCGTCGTATCCAATCAGTACTATCCCCCACTGGTTTATTATGTTGAGGGTGTAGACAGATCCATAGGTCTCACCCAGCTAAAGACAGAAAACATAAGTATTTGTACGTATGTAACACTTAGGTTGTTTTCACATATCAGGCTGCGTTCACACGCCGTCCCGTTCATCTACCATAAAAAAAAACGTACTTTAAAAAAAAAAAATGGAAATAATGGATGCAAACGGATGTTATCCCTTTGTATCTATATGGATTTGGTATTCAGTTAATAACCCCCCCACCCCCACCAAAAAAAAAAAAGGGATCAAAAAACGGATTGAAAAAACGAATGCAAACGAATGACATTAAGGGCTCATCTGTTTTCCATAGACTTCAATATTAAATTTACTGTATCCATTTATTTGTGCCGTTTTTTGTGCCATCAAAAAAACGGAAATTAGTGCAGACGGGTACAAACGCATGTAAACCGATTGTAAAAAAAAAAAAAACATTGACATGAATGGGATTTAATAAAAAAAAAAATTTTCATCAGTTTACAGCCTGCAAGAACTAAATCAAATCGGGGATAAAAAAAAATTGGGGACAGATGGCCGTGTGAACGCACCCTTACAGACCAGAGCAAGAATTGTATAAATAATGATGAGGATCTTACACAATGGCCCTCATTTACTAAGAAAATCGGGTTGTAAGTCTATGTTGCTTTCTTACCCGACTGCTTTTTTCCCCTGGTATTTATTATTATGTCGCATCCTTTTTGTCGCACGTGGGTTTTGTTGGTTTTGGTTTCCAACTCCTCTGAGCTGTCGGGAAAAAATCCACAACAATTCAACAAATTCGGGTTGGAAACCTTAATAAATACGTGGGAAAGCTCAGAAATGTGGGGTTACGCCCCTTTTTCGGGTTTGGGAGAATCCACATCGGGTCCGTCGGGAAAAAATGTCGCATAGTGTCGCAGACTGGCGCACGATGTCTGCGACATGGCGCAGACAAAGATGCGACAAAAAAACCCGACAAAAGAGGTCGGGTTTAGAATAGTAAATGAGGGCCAATGTGTTCAAGAAAGCTTTACCCAGCAGTCTTAGGAAATTGAACGTTATAAGATTTAGTACTATTTCTATACAGCAGTGGTCTTCAACCTGCGGACCTCCAGATGTTGCAAAACGACAACTCCCAGCATGTCTGGACAGCCGTTGGCTGTCCGGGCATGCTGGGAGTTGTAGTTTTGCAACATCTGGAGGTCCTCAGGTTGAAGACCACTGCTGTACAGGCCTGTAATGAGTCACATTTCAGGTTTTCCTTTTATTAGCCACAAGCATGTTTTTGGAAGACCCAACACGTCCATGAATTACTTTTAGTTTTTCAATTTTAATAGCACTATGTTATGTTATTTTTCTCCTGCGGGGGTGCTGCAGATACATTAAAGGGGTTATCCAGGGAAAAACTTTTTTTTATGTATCAACTGGCTCCAGAAAGTTAAACAGATTTGTAAATTACTTCTATTAAAAAATCTTAATCCTTTCAGTACTTATGAGCTTCTGAAGTTAAGGTTCTTCTTTTCTGTCTAAGTGCTCTCTGATGACACGTGTCTCGGGAACCGCCCAGTTTAGAAGCAAATCCCCATAGCAAACCTCTTCTAAACTGGGCGTTTTCTTGAGACAGGTGTCATCAGAGAGGACTTAGACAGAAAAGAACAACCTTAACTTCAGAAGCTCATAAGTACTGAAAGGATTAAGATTTTTTAATAGAAGTAATTTACAAATCTGTTTAACTTTCTGGAGCCAGTTGATATATATATATATATATATATATATATATATATATATATATATATATATATGTGTATATATATATATATATATATATATATATATATATATAAATAAATAAAAGTTTTTTCCTGGAATACCCCTTTAAACACTGCTGGGTTCCCCCAGAAATAACAGCTTATTGTTCTACAGTAGGACAACCTGTGGTAACCTTATTGCAAAGGGATCCTTCTAACAGAAAGCAGCACCCTTATGGACAACACCTTTTTGAGAGTTATACTAATATGATAATATCCACTGTATGCATAATTGCATTTACTGTTCCCAATTTCCCCAACAATGACCCTGATTTACTATTGTAAGCCCGACCTGTTTTGTCGGGTTGTGCGCCAGATTCTGGCACATTGCGCCTAAAATACTGTCTGCGCCAGAATTTGCGCCAGAATTTAAAAAATCCTGACTAAGGCTGCATTCACACCTCGATTTCACTGTACGGGTGTCGGATCTGGCAGGGGGAGGGGAAAACTGGGTGCTCCCGTACCCCAGCCGGACCAGCGCTGAAATCCATTTACTTTAATGAGCCGACCGGAGTCAAACGGTGACTCCGATCTGCTCACTTTTGACCTGTATACGGTTTTAGGTCTGGTAACAAAACAGGATACGGGTCACAAATGTGCCGACTGGAGTAACCGTTTGACTCTGGTCGGCTCATTAAAGTAAATGGATTTCAGCGCTGGTCCGGAGCGCACGGCTTACCCTCCCCAGCCGGATACGGCACCCGAACAGTGAAAACGAGGGGTGAATGCAGCCTAACTCTCCATTTTCAAAGGATACAGTCCTCAATGTTCTCTACAGGGATATACTGGAACACGGTGGATAAAATGATAATAATATCGATACTAATGTTTATGGGAGTATGGGTAATAGTATAATGATAATTCTGGGGATAATGCTGACAATGATGGTATATTGTTCAAAAAGAAGTAGAGAGAGTGCTAAGAATATAGCACTCTAAGATATAGCTCCTACGGGTCCTAGTACCATATTTACTAGGGTTTCCACAGAAAATGTAATGGACTTGAGCTGAGGAAAACCCCACAGATCAGAGCATATGTAAAAAAAGGAAAATGTAGGGAAAAGTGCAAAATGTAGGGAAACCTTAGTAAATACCGTTGAAAAAAATTTGTAGGGAATTAAAACCCACAAAGAAAACTACACAACACTCTTAGTAAATCAGGGCCAATAACTATCATCAGAATGTATTATCTGCCTCAGAATTTGGTTTGGGAGTCAGTTCTAGCAACAAACAACCGACATGGACGGTCCATTGCATGACAGACATCAACAGGTCCCGTTGGCTTTGCATGGGGTCCGCCGGGTTTCTTCCTGGCGTTCGCTGTTTTTTCAACTTCAGTCATCAGAATGGACCCACTAAACAAAACTCCCCGGAACGGAGACTGACATCTATGTGAACCCGGCCTTAGACAACATCAATCCCGTCACAGTACAAGAGAGATAGGTGCACAGAGCATGACGAGTAAATACCCGTTAGGTAGATGCAAAGGGAAAATAGGCAGGTATCTGCTCACCTCCTGGAGGTCTAGGCAAATTCTAGTAATCACACAAGTTCACCTTGGCAGGCTGCAGCTCATTCATTAATGCTACATTATATCCAACTTCAATGACAGTAGACGAAGGAAACACCTTTGGACAGAGGAAAACCCATTTTCGAAATCAGATGAATCTTTTTGTCAGGTTATAACAACAACAAAGTAAATTTTTTTACTTTTACGTCTTCTTGTGTATAAATACAGTATATTGTTTAGGGCACTGTATGTTATAACCTGAAGAGAAGAGATCGATACGATCTTGAAAGGAAGATCATTTTTACTTTTATACTTTTTTTATGCAAGTGGAGGGGCAAGATGTGCATAACTAGCTTGCCCCCTGATTGGTGAGCAGTTAAGGGGTTAAGAAATAATACAGGCAAGGTTTTTTAGCCCCCTCCCCTGCCTGTAAAACTTGTTGGTAACTATAGTGGTACGTCCCATGGGTGGGGGGAGGAGTGGACCAATAAGGGGTTTAATAGTTTCCCGGGCTTTCAGGGGCCCTCCCCTGGGTATTTATAGCTGTGGTGCCTCCCTTCCCCCCTCAATCTGCCCAGGACCCGGAGTTTTGCCCTCCCTCCCTCCCTTTTTGTATCTCTGTTTATTGTAAGTCACAGCTTGGCGGTAAGAAGACGGTGAAAGCGGGGTCAACCCGGGGTAGACCTCCACACAGGACAGTGTGGCAGCACCTCTCGGGTTGGTAAGAAGCCAATCGGTGTCTTTGTTACAGTTAAATTGTTATTTATATAAGTAATTTTATAAATAAAGCTGTGGCCGATTCCCACCCACGGAAAAGTTAAATTGTTGTTGTGTCAGTTATTATTTAATTAATTATTGTAGTAAGGGGGAGGGGTAGTTATAGCCTGCTAGGAGCTAATTGGGTCTCAACAGTCTTGTAAACACTGTCAGATGGGTAACAGGATGACAACATCAAACAGTTGATGTGTTAACAAAAACTTTTACATTCTGATTTTTTTCCTGAGCTCAAGTGTCAAGGAGGTGGGGGGGGGGGGGGGGGGGGGACTGCATAGGTTGCTCAACATAACATGGAATTGGGAGACAAGGCTCAACATCCTGTATGTCAATCAATCAGGACAGGCATGGGGACACAGGAGGGAAGCGATGCCTGACACTTAAAGAGGTACTCTGCCCCTAGACATCATATCCTTATAGGGGATAAGATGTCTGATCGCGGGGGGGTCTTGCTGATGGGGACCCCTGCAATCTCGGCTGTGGCACCCCTATCCTATCTGTGTCGGATGGCTGACGATGCAGGGTGGAGGCTCATGACGTCACGGCCATGCCCCGCTCGTGATGTAATGGCCACGCCTCCTCAATGCAAGTCTATAGGAGGTGGCGTGAAGGCTGTCACTCCCCCTCCCATAGACTTGCATTGAGGGGGCGGGCTGTGATGTCACGAGCCTCTGGCGCTCCGCCGCTGCACCCGACACTCTTAACGAATGCCGGGTGCAGCAGGGAGATAGCGGGGCTCCCCAGCAGAGGGACCCCCGCAATCAGACACCTTATCCCCTATCCTTTGGATAGTGGATAAGATGTCTAGGGGCGGAGTACCCCTCTTAGCAACTTGGTCCCAACTCCTAAATGCTTGAACTCAGGGAGAAAATCATCATTTTATAAGTTGTGGAAAATCCATGAACTCTAATAAAGGTATGTTTGATATAGTCATCCTGTCCCCTATCTGACCGTGTCTCCAGCTCATATCATATATAAGACCAGACACTGGTGAGCAGCTTCTGTTATCAGCCATGTTTCCTCTGTCTACCCGCAGGACAGGACATATTATTCTTGTTTGTCAGAATAGTATAGGTTGCCGTTTATCGCAGTCTATTTAAGCCAAAAGAGCAACAAACACAAAATATCCCACAATACTGGATGAATTACACTCGTGGGAGCTATTTCTACACCAGATCTATAGTGGGAATTGTTATCAAACCGATGTCCTAATAAGGGTACGATCACAATATAAGTACAGTATACATACCTGAACTAGAGACTGAGGTAGCTCTGAGATACTGATATTGAAAACATTCCCCAGGAGGGGGAGAGGTGTAGGACCTGGGGGAAAATTCATCTGTTTGACCATTCTCCACCATTTTACAAGATAAATTAGGAGAGTAATCCCAGCAGCCAGGAGAAGCGTCCCTGTAATATTCAGAGCCATCCTGCACCCCAGAGATTGCAGCTCTGTCTGAACAATGTCCTTCTGTGTTTGTGAATGGTCGGAGACAGGGAAGGCAATCCAACACGTGACCAGAGAGAACAGGCTGGGTGTATTCACAGTGTAGAGTTACAGTTGTATTGGAAATGCTTGAATAATTAACCCCTTAAATGGGTTATCCAGGATTAGAAAAACAAAGCTGATTTCTTCCAAAAACAGCTCCACCCCTGTCGTCAGGTTTATTTGTGGTATTGCAGCTCAGTTTCAGAAGTGAATAAAGCCAAGTTGTAATACTACACACAACCTGAAGACAGGTGTGGTGCTGTTTTTTTTTGGGAGCAATTAGCTCAGTTTTTCTATCCCCAAATAACGCCTTTAGGACGCAGCGATTTTTCATATTTGTGTTTTTATTGTTTCCTCCTCACCTTTTAATAGTCATAAGTCTTTCAATTTTCCACCTACAGACCTATATTAGGATTATCTTATGCAATATCAATTATACTTTGTAATGACAACACTAATTTTACCACAAAATCTGCAGAGCCCTCAAATATTATTTCTGGGATGAATTTGAAAAAAATAAATAAAAAACTCCCCCCGCAATTTTCCATCTTGTGGGGGGGTTATTTCAGTGCACTTTATGGTTAAAATGTTATCTTTATTCTGTGGGTCCACAGAAATACATTATAAATGTAATAGTTATTCATTTATATAGGTTTTGATTTATTTTACTACTTTAAAAAAAAATTGACTTTTTGTAAGAAAATGAGTATGATTAAAATTGTCCTTGTCTGCCCCTATAACAATTTTATATTTCCATATACGGGGCTATTTGAGGGCTCATTGTTTGCACTATGATCTGTAGTTTTTATCAGTTCCATTTTTGTTTTGAGTGGACTTTTTGATTGCTATCTATTCTTTTTTTTCTTGTATATAAAGTGATCAAAAATGAGCTATTCTGGACTTTGATATTTTTTTCACATCTACACCATTGACCGTGTGGTTTCATTAACGTTTTATTGTAATAGCTAGGACATTTCCACATGTGGTGCTACCAAATATGGTTATGTTTATTTCTATTTTTCTATTATTTATTTGAAGAATTTGAAAAGCAGGGTGAGGGTGTTTTCTAGAACTAATTCTTACTGTGTTCACATTGTGATATAAATGAAATGTTAAAGGGGTTCTCCACCCCTAAACATCTTATCCCCTATTCAGCAGCGGGACCCCCACGATCTTGGCTGTGGCATCCCAGACATCGGGCGCAAAGAGCAAACTTTGCTCCGTGACGGATGACTGGCGATGCGGGACGGAGGCTCGTGATGTCACGGCCATGCCCCGTCCCATAGACTTGCATTGAGGGGGCGTGACCATGATGTCACGAGCGGGGCACGGCCGTGATGTCACAAACCTTCGGCACTGCACCCGATGCTCTAAACGTATCCAGGTGCAGCAGGGATATTGTCTGATTGCGGGGGTCCCCAGCGGCAGGACCCCCGCAATCAGACATCTTATCCCTATACTTTGGATAGGGGATAAGACATCTAGGGGCGGAGTACCCCTTTAACCTTTTTCAATTAGTGATATTATGGAGATGCCAATTATTTTATATAGTGAGTTGTTTTTTTCACATAATATTGACTTTGCACTATAAAATCACTTAAAAATATAATTTAATTTAGTCTGAGAGCCAAAACTTTTTTAACTTGAAATTTTTGTTAATTTTGTGGATAAAAATAAACGTTCAACAGTTGGTCAAAATATTATTTATATTTTTATGTGTATTGTTTGTTATACATGTGGTGGCCCAGTAAAGGAGTTGCACCCCTGTACCCTAGCTGCCCTGTCCAGCAGAATCCATACAGTGACCCCTGGCCCCTCCCTGCACTTGTGTTCTAACTATTCCCTTAAATGCCTATGTTATGCAGTATGATGTACATAAAATGTGTTATAGCTTTAAGACCTGTTGTCATGTGATTGTAACCAAGTGAGGTATCAGTGACCATGTGACCTGAGGGTGACCTATGGGACCCCTCCTAGTCTCCCTCACATAAGCCCTGGGTGGAGCTAGCTCTTAGCTCTTAGCGTTCTGCTCTTAGTTCCTGCTTAGCTGAGTTGCAGCGAGGTCAAGTCCTAGGTGTGTGTCTGGAGTGTGTGTCTGGTAAGCTACAGAAGGGGTGAAGTCAGTCATAGTCTGTCATAGTCAAGTCAGTCCAAGTCATCCTGTCTCAAGTCAGCGTCCTGGGGGGCACCTGTTAACATTGGGGCAATTATCTACCTCTAGGTGGGCACACCTGTCTACACTAGGGACAACTATCTACCTCCTGGGGTCATCTATCTAAACTAAAGGGAACTATCTACTTCCAGGGTTAATGATAAGTGAAGGTTAGCTGGAAGAGCTGACCTAATTTGTGGGAGGAGTCTGAGCGTGATTTAAGGCAGAGGCCCTGACTCACGGGTGTCTGCCTCAGCACCGTGCTGCTTCCGGTAGAGCTACGCGGTTTACCCGGTCCTGACGTTTTTGCTTCTGGGAGTCAGGTAAGGGCACCTTCGGGTATGCCTGGTTATGGTTTCCTCATAGCCCGCGGAGGTGCGGGTCACCAACCCAACCGGCGATAAGGTCCTTCATTCTAGGCATACGAGCAGTAACTACGGGGTAGGGTATCACGTGATGCCACTGCCCGCTAGTCACGTGGGCTGCCGAGAGCGGCGCATGCATCGGAGCGCCGCACTGAAGCCCAGAGGTCGGTCGAACAGGCAGCTCGGGCTGCTCGCTGTCACTAGCCACCGCTGCGGTCAGGGAGATACTTGGTCCAGGGGGGGTTTGGGGTTTGCAGGTACAGGGGGGTTTTCAGCAGCGTCCCGTGGTGCCCCCGGCAGCCCAGTTTCACGCCGGGTTAGCAGGACCCTCCCACGGGTATTTACTGGCTGTCACGGGGACACCGCGGGGCAGGCTGGAAAGGCCAGGACGGGGGTCCATGTTTGGGCCTTCTTTTCCCGGGGTCTCTGTCAGCACGTTGTCTCTGGTGTCTCCGGCATTGGCGCATAGTCTTTCTCCTTGAAACCGGGCCTCAGGTCACGCCGGGGGGGGTTTGGGACACTCAGGGAGGCTAATAGGTAGGGGCGGTTGCTACAGGCAACAGTTTCCGGGCTCACCAGTATAGAGCCTAAATAGTCAGGTTTCAGGGTATGGTTACCGGTGTTGCAGGTCACTTTGTTTCGAACGTTAGGTAGCTGAACTATTCCTACTGTCCGTCTGTCAGGAGGGTTCTCAGTTATACACGGATTTATTAATTTAAGTACATGCACCTTTGCAAGTAGTATATTTTGTGAAGACACTGAAAGGTCTAGGTTACTGTGTTCTCTCTGCACACCTGTCATGAAGTCCTCCATGTGTTCAGACCAGGTTATGCTGACGCAGCACTTGTTATGTTATTTCTACAGATCCCGTCTGACTGAACATCTTACAGCCAAATAATCGGGCTAAAGTTTCTAAGTATGTATTGGTATCTAGACTGGATGTAGATGTTATGGTGTTGTAAAAGTAGTGATGGATAGGTACTTTATCTAGTATAATACGATAATTTTTTCCATATTTAGGTTAGGCCTTTTCTTTCCTTCACCGGAATTAGGAAAGTCACGATCCAACTTAAGGTAGCGCACTGTTATGATTGTTTTACGGCGGTTGGGCACAGTTAGGCTATACTAGTTTTCGCTCTCTCTCTTTTAGCAAAGCCTAGCGCACGTCTTGTGGAGTATTATAATTGGGGGGGGGGGGAACGAGATACATGGCAGTTACACATGGGTTAGGGGCATAAATCCGTGGCGTTCAATGCACATAGGTGTTTTAAGTTATACGTGGTTATATGCATCAATAGGCACGGCAGGGTAAGATTCTTGGACATATATCCTGTCACTTTTTGGTACAGGTCGAGGCGGATTGCCGGGTCAATCCTCGGGTCCTCTTTCTGTTATCAATAGTCTTGGATCATCAGTAGAGGCTGATTGCCCGCGGCAGTCCTCGCGCTTCGTTATCTGATGTAGTATCACATATAGTTCACCTGTCTTGTCCTAAGAGCACCTCTCGAGGTGGATTGACTCATCAATCTACGTGCCTCACGGGGGTTTTTTCTCGGGAGCACCGGGTTGTCATCATATCAGGTCAATCCTGATATTCCGGTATTTGTCTTTCAGGAGATGTCGCACGTGTCAGAAAGCATGGACGGGGCCGCTGCCCCTCCTTCCACCGCTCCGCTTTCACCAGCAAGTTGTTCGTCTGGCGGGAATGCAATGACTCTTAGGTCCTGGACCATCCCTAGAATCACGGCTGAACTTCGCCGTCGGGGTATCCCCTTCCCTGCCACGGCAAGGAAAGCCGAGTTATTTAGGATCTTGCATTCCCACGAGGGCAATAGCTCCCACAGTCAAGAAGATTGTGATCCAGTATCCTTAGTACAGATCCATAAGCTTCTTAACTCGTTATCCACCTCGATGCACGAGATGCAGGATAGGCTTACCACTCTGGAGTCCCGTCCTACTGCTATCTCTACAACGGCACCCCCCGAGTCCACCAATCCCTTACCCACAGCTGGAAACTCCGCGGCCGTGAGCACTGGAGGTTCAGGTGTTGGCACGCCACCTGTGACAGCTGCCACTCCAGTTTTTCCATCAGGACCACCGGTCCCGTCCAGCTCGGGAATGGTCTCACCTGTCCTTGATCCCCTGTCTGGGTTAAATTCTTCAGGTACGTCCTCTTCAGCCGTCAGCCTTATCCCGGCACATTTCATACCTGAAGCCATCAGGAGGGACATCCTAGAAGGGAAAGAGGTCAACCTTGCTTCTCTCCTGGTGGCTTCCCAGGACGTCCTTGACAATAGAACCTTCGCCTGCGGAGAGGTCTCGGTTGTTGTCAAGGCTAGGGACCCCAGACTAAACAAAAAATTGAATATCCCTGAGTTTGTTTTGGCATTTGGTCTTTACAGAGATGTGGTGTGTGCTGCTAGTCCTCATAGACGTATTGAATTGGACCAATACCTACACAAACTGGTAGACCTGGGGTACAAATATGGCGGTTTCGCGTTTTATGACTTTCATCGTTCCTTTGCTGCTAAAGCCGCCGCCACGTTATGCCAATTCCAGCAAATCACAAATTGGGCTGTGCTAGATACAGAACTATTTTGCAGGCATTTTGCCGGCCTTAGGGCACCTTTGTGCGCCATATGCCAGTCATCTTCACACGCCACAAATTGGTGCTCTAGTTCAGTAGCCAGTACCTCGACAGCAGATAACGGTACAACCCCCAAATCTCAGTTAGGTGCCTCTTTGGACAAACTAGGCAGGCCAGTTCACTATCTAGGAAATGCGCAGATATGCAATAATTTCAACTACTCCTCTTGCAGGTTTAGTCAGTGCCGCCTGTTGCATGTCTGCAGCATTTGTCACCGCGCCCACCCTAAGAGCCAATGCCCCAAGAAGACAGGACCAGAGGCATGACTAGGCCTGGTAAACACCCTAGTCCTTAGAGAATACCTCCAGGGTCACCCAGATCCTGATCTCGTGGATTTCCTGTGTAATGGTTGTGAGTTAGGTTTTCACACAGGCCTGATTAGTCTTCCTCAGGAAACTTTCGAATGTCGGAATTTACAATCAGCATCGGCGAACCCTGAAGTCGTCACGGAACTCTTAAGGAATGAGGTGATTAAAGGTTTCATTATCGGTCCTTTCCCTAGGGCTCCATATAACCAGTGGAGGGTGAGCCCCATTGGAATTGCTTGCGGAAAGTTCTCTAATAAATTTCGTATGATCTATGATTTGTCCGCCCCCCATTCTTGTAACATTCCTAGCCTCAACTCCTTGATACCGTCGGAAGAATTTGCCATGAAATACACGTCAGTAGACGCAGCTATCCAGCGGATCTTGGACCTTGGCGCTGGCACCTGGTTATCCAAAGCAGACATTACCGATGCGTTCAAATTACTGCCCATCCATCCAGACCTGTGGCAGTGGCACGGTATCAAGTGGGAAGGGCAGTTTTACTTTGCCACCCGCCTCACTTTTGGCTCTAAGAGCAGCCCTTGGCTTTTTGATACCTTTGCTACAGCTGTTGAATGGATTTTGGTTAACCAGTGGTCCTGCACCAACGTTCTTCATTACCTAGATGACTTCCTTTTGTTAGAAAGTCCAGAGGAAGTACCCAAGGACTTACAGACGCTCCTATCAGTGTTTGGCCACCTGAATATCCCAGTAGCTGATAAGAAAGTGGAAGGGCCCTCTACATCAATTACCTTCCTAGGGGTGGTATTGGACACAGTAAGGATGATAGCCAAATTGCCACAGGAAAAGTTAGAACGCATTCGTACAGTTATCCATGGTATGGCTCGGTCCTCGGTCACAAATAGACACCAGTTACTGAGCCTGTTAGGAATGCTTAACTTCGCCATGAGGATCATTCCTCAGGGCAGGGCCTTTATTTCCCGATTACTGTCCTTGTTACCATCGGCCCCAGAAATGGATTCCCCGGTAGTCCTGGGACAAGCGGCAAAAGCTGATCTAGTAATGTGGGACCAGTATCTTGCAGGTTGGAACGGGATTTCTATGTTCATACCTTCAGCCAACGCTTCGTCACCTGTGGTTGTTACGGATGCTGCTGCCTCCGCTGGGTATGCTGCCATTTATGATAACCATTGGTTTTCAGAAGCTTGGCCGCCCGAACTTCTGGCTCTGCCAGAATTCTCTGCCACCTCGGCCTTGTTTGAAATAGTCCCCATAGTCGCAGCAACTCAAACATGGGGGCACTTGTGGCAAGGACACACAGTAGTGTTTCTCACTGACAACATCGCCACACGAGACATTATCCAAAAAGGCAGGTCCAGGTCACTCACCATTATGTCTTTTTTGCGACGGCTGGTCCATACAGCATTAATGAAGCAGTTTCACATAGAGTGCAGGCACATTGAAGGTAGTAAGAATACGGCCGCTGATGCTCTTTCACGCTTTAATTTACAGGTTTTCCGACAGGTCATGCCGCAGGCGGACGAGATAGCCACACCAGCACCTTCTCTCAGCCTTTTGACTCTGGACTAAGAACTCATTTGTCAGGGGCTTTCCAGTTAATCAATAATTCATTAGCCTGCAACACAGCCAGGGCTTACAAGGTTGCCTGGAATACTTTTCTCAAATTTACACATAAATATCCGACCTCTTCTCCCCACGACATCCGCTACATCCTAGCTTTTGTGTCTTTTTGCCACTCTTCCCTTAACTTATCGCACAGTACCATCCGCAGTTATTTAGCAGGGATACAACATTTCCACTCGCTAACTCACCCTAGCCTTCCTTCCATCTTAAGTGCACACCCCATTAAAGCAGCATTAAAAGGTATCCAAAAATCTGAGAAACCCAGGTCGCCATCTAGAGTCCCGGTATCTGCCGCCGATTTTCAGACTTTCAGCAGAATCCTCGATGGGAACCCGTTCGGTGTCTCGGCTAGCTTGGTTATTAAAGCAGCTGTTTATTTGGCTTACTATGGGTTTCTGAGGCCGGGTGAATTTACCAAGACCAATTACAAATCTGACACCTTACAGATTAGACATTTATCAACCGACGGATCCGGTTTCAAGTTACATTTAGGTAGAACCAAAACACAACAGACTAAACAGGTGGTAATCAACATCTACCCCTCCAATAATCCGTGGTTTCCGGTAAAGGTCCTACAACAACTCCTAACTCTACTACACGACAAATCACCTGACTCCCCGCTACTGCCTTTCCCTGTATTACCTCTGTCTGCCAAAGATTTTAATAGACACATACGCATTTTAGCCCTTACCGCCGGATTAAATCCTTCTACAATATCTGGCCATTCTTTCAGGATGGGGGCAGCCTCTTCAGCCTCGAGACACTCCATCCCTGCTCACGTCATTAAGAAACTTGGAAGGTGGAGTTCTTTGTGTTTTCACAGATATATACCCAATCCTAAAAAAGAGATGGCTAAAGCTTTTAGCCAGTTAGCACACGTATAACCTGTACCGTAATAAACATTTATTATTCTCCTATCAGTTGGTATTTTGCCCTCTTCTTTATAGGCTACCTTAATCGGCCATCCGGGCACACCTCTGGCTCTAGGTTTTAGTTACCAGGTTCTCAGCATATTGAGTATGATATACCTCAGGGTATGATATACCTCAGGGGTATGGTTAATAGGTATTTCATAACCATCATACGTATATTAACTTGACCACAATTCAAAGTATCTAAATGCCTCAAGGGTACAAGGTACTGAGATTATGGGGTGAGAATTTTCATGGAAATAAAAAGCTCTTGTGATGGAAGAGAGTATAAACTACAAAGCTCAGAAAAAGCACAAATTCTGTATCCAGTATATATTTGTTTCATTATAATTATACCACAGCTGATCCACTTGTGGACACCTAAATCTGGGATAGAACAGAAATCGTAGAATACAATATATAGGTCGTGGAGCGTATCCCACTGTGCTCGTGCTATGATGCCCAGCCTTGCCTTAGACAAAGGTTAAATTAGGAGGATACCCCAACCAATAAAAATACCAAAATAGAAAAGAACAAAAGTCCCTTAGGCCGGCCTTGTAGTGTTCAATTTGAACCCTGTACTTATTGACTGATCCATGCCACCAATGTGCCAACTGGCTTGTCAGAGTAGCAATATAGTAATGCCCAACTTTTTTATTCTAAGATGATAGTAATAAATATATAGTTGAGACTGCATGTTGTTATTATTGGCATTATAATATAATGTTGGCATTATTAGAGCTAAATCAGCACTTGATCTTTAGAACTTGGACAGCTGGCATATACACAGCTGATAATAAATGAATCAATGAAGGAGATGTAGGAGTAGCACCACGTTAACCTTAAACTGCCAGTCGGCCGCTATTGTAAGGGGTGAAGGTGGTAAATCAGCACACTATATATAAGCCTAAACGTATGAAAGTGATATTCCTTCTGTGATATTGTTACACACCTAAATAACATTAATATTATCACTATGAGATTTACCAGTGTCTTTGGGGACAAGGAGCTTGAATTCTTGCATACAAAAATTATGGTGTAGAGTGAGGAAACCCATAACAAGAAATTCCTTACTCATGCCCTGCCAAAAGAAAAACGGGATGCCATTCAGCCAGTTTGTCAGCCTAGAAGGGGTTAACAGTGACCTAAGTAGGTGACTAAGAAGCTATGAAGAGCAAGTACAAGATTACTTCAGACCATATCATATTCACACCAAATATCACTTCTAGAGGGCACTGGTTAGGGGCGTAGCTATAGAGGTAGCAGTTACACCAGAGCCCTGGTGCCTAAGGAGGCCCCATAACACATCTGCCTCATAAGAGACCAGTATTATATTTTGCATCAGGGCCCAGAAGCTACAAGCTACGTCTCCAGCACTGGTTGACCATGAAACATTACCTGTAACTACAATTTTACCACTGAACCTCACCTCACAGCCAAACTCAAATTTCAAAATCAGAATTTTTCAGGGACCAGTTCAGTTTTGAAGTGAATTTGAGGGTCTTTATGTTGGAAATACCCCATAATGGACCCCATTATGAAAACTTCACCCCTCAGCGTATTCAAAATGACATTCAGAAAGTTTGTTAACCCTTTTTGTGTTTCACAGGAATAGCAGCAAAGTGGAAGCGAAAATTCTAAATCTTCATTTTTTACACTAACATGTTCTTATAGACCCCTATTTTTTATTTTTACAAGGGGTAAAAGGAGAAAAAGCCCCCCAAAATATGTAACCCAATTTCTCTCGAGTAAGGAAATACCTCATATGTGGATGTAAAGTGCTTTGTGGGTGCACTACAAGGCTCAGAAGAGAAGGAGCAACAATGGGATTTTGGAGAGCGAATTTTGCTGAAATGGTTTTTGGGGGGCATGTCACATTTAGGAAGCCCCTATGGTGCCAGAGCAGCAAAAAACACCCCACATGGTACACTATTTGGGAAACTACACCCTTCAAGGAATGTAATAAGGGGTACAGTGAGCCTTAACACCCCACAGGTATTTGACAGATCTTTGTAACAGTGGGCTGAGCAAATGAAAAATTAAATTTTTCATTTTTACGGACCACTGTTTCAAAACTCTGTTAGTCACCTGTGAGGTGTTAAGGGTCACTATACCCCTTGTTACGTTCCGTGAGGGGTATAGTTTCCAAAATGGGGTCACATGTGGGTATTTATTTATTTTGCGTTTATGTCAGAACCGCTGTAACCAGCAGCCACCCCTATGCAAATCACCAGTTTAGGCCTCAAATGTACAAAGTGCGCTCTCACTCCTGAGCCTTGTTGTGCGCCCGCAGAGCATTTTACGCCCACATATGGGGTATTTCCGTACTTGGGAGAAATTGTGTTACAAATTTTGGGGGTCTTTATTTACTTTTAACTCTTATGAAAATGAAAAGAATGGGGCAACACCAGCATGTTAGTGTAAAAAAAATTTTTTTTTATACTAACATGCTGGTGTAGACACCAACTTTACCTCTTCATAAGGGGTAAAGGGAGAAAAAGGCCCCCAAAATTTGTAGCGCAATTTCTCCTGAGTGCGGAGAAACCTGATGTGTGGCCCTAAACTGTTGCCTTTAGAAAGGGAGGAGAAAAAGGGAACAAAAGACCAGCGCACCCTGTGCCGTTACCTCGTGGGGACAAGAGAAAAAATGGGGGTGGGAAGTTGCTCACCTTATTGCGTCGCACTGCGAGCGCGACACCGTTGTGGGCTTGGTATCGAAATAGTGCGATCCGCGGCAGCCTGTATCCTTCTGTTTCTCGAGATGGCCGAGGCGGTTTTGTCAAGATGCGCGTTCTGTGCCCATGGCAGAGGTCACAGAATAGAAAATCAGATACTCATCTGGCGCTCGCAGGATCCGTCCAGGTGGTCAATAAGGTAAAAGACTACAGGTGTGGTAAAGAGTTCAGTCTTTATTTCTTCATAAAGGACAAACAACGCGTTTCGAGGGATCGCCCCTCTTCCTCAGGTCATGGGTACAGAGACAGGTAACATAATGCTTTTTATATGCTCAAAAAGACCGCGAAAATCGGCTGGTTGGGTGACGTCACAGTCAGGTGTGCTTGTCAGGGAGGGGCAATGGGAAAGGCAAAAAAAATAAAAAATAAAAATAAATTTTTTTTTTTCTCTTTTTCTCTTCTTTCCCTCCCCCCTCTCCCCCTCCCCTCCCCTTCCATTCTTTATTAAAAAAAGGCAGTGTTGAAATACTATATTACCTACAAGCCCAACGCGGCTAATAATTTAATCAATAACCTACAAAATTAGCCCAAAGATATAGTCAAAAAATTCCTCTTTATTATATATACAAAAACAGGTAGAAAAAACACCCATAAAATGACCCACCCTTAAAAAACCCCCAACACAAAGCTAAGCAGGATATCACTGGGATATATACAGTAATCGGTAATGCCATATACAGTCTAGCAGTATTAGTTTGGTCAGCACATAAAAACACAATAACTTAAATCAACACAATACCTAATTGTGACATGCTGACGGCTTCCCAGTGATGATCCTGCAACCTCGACACGTGTTTCGGATGATTCCTTTCTCAAGAGGCGCTACATGAGGTGGGAACTACCGGCTATTTATATGGTCGCCCTCAAATGGCGCATGTAGCGGAACCGGACGCCGGCCGACTTCCGGGTGGCGTCACCGACGGATGCGCGTCATAACTTGAAGCACATCCGCCCGTACTGACTGCCCTCCGAAAGACGGCATAGCGCCATGAATCCGCGCATGCGCTCCGAGCTTAACCATTCTCAGGTATCCACTAGGGGAGCCGCATCGCATATCCCAACAAGGGAAAGGTATATAAGATTATAAATTGTTTGCACTGTATTAAGAAATATGTATATAGAATAGAAATAATGATCATATATCAAACATCAAAAGTAGGAATACCATACCATTCGATCCTAAATATGAATCACTTTTTACAATATAATTTTAATACCCTCATTATCTATCAGAGCAAATATAAATCAATTTTTACAATACAATTTGATACCCTCATTGTCTATCAAAGCAAGAATCATGAGGACCTATGAACCATACCACTATCCATATTTATCGTATAATCACTTGATATCTCTCGTAACTATGTATCCTTGTCTTTAGGGAGCCCCCTATATACTAGTATGGAACCTAAACAAGAGTCCCACAGCCTCCACCTAATGTCCCATATCCAATGATATATTCTAACCAATCCCTCCATTTACACTTATCATGAAAACAATATAAACAATGATTGAAAAAGTGAAATAATAGTGTGTGAAAATTTTTCTATATATGTAAAAATATATATATATATATATGAAGTGAATGCACATACATAAATACACACACACACCCATGTGTATACATGTATGCATGCGCATACACCCACATACATACCCATGCATGCACGACCCAACACCATAATACCCAAAAATAGAATGATATATCATACAAATATGCAATTGATAATATTCCCATAAGAGAGCGAAGCTCAATGAAACACCTAGTGATAAACCCCCTATTATGTGTACTTGTGATCATTGTATGTGCTAGTGAACATAATGTGAAGATATAAATAACCTAAACTAATTATAGTGCAAGTGTAATTGTAATTGATTAATTCATTAATTCGTGTAATAATGACGACAACCTCCCCCCCATACCCCATCCCCCCTTCCTTATGGTATCCATATCCATGGTAGCTAACAACCCATACACCACACACACATACCAATCATTACCCCCCATCCCCCCCCCCCCCCGCACCCCCAAATATCTTATACCAAACCCACATACATACACACCTACACCCCATGCTGTGTGATAATACACTGTGACCCACCACCTACACACCCATACCACATTCACAACACAGCCTACACGTTTGCCTATAACCACATAGTGAAAATTCCCAAAACCTGGACACAACTTTACAATATGCATTAGACCCAATTGGTCCTCAGGACAAAAAGATTCCTATCCATTATTGTTATATATCAGTCCCATGTTTTGAGAGTCCAAATCCTTTACTGTCGGATAAGCACGTGGGTCCACATCTTTCAATTGTTATTCTTCCATGTGGGTGAAAAATGATTCTTGCAATGATGCCAATCGACTCACTCCTCCTTAGGTCATATACGTCACTTCATCATAAAGAGCACAGTAGTACCTCAATAAAAGAAACAGTCATTAAAAACAAGTCCCAAATTATAGGAAGGGAGAGAAACTCACATATTCATTTAGCCCTTTAGGGGCCATGGTATCCAATGTCACAATCCATTTAGTCTCCTTGCGTAGGAGGGCCCTTGTGGCATCGCCTCCTCTATTCCCCATATAAATCCTATCAATGCCCTTGACCTTCAGTAATCTCCAATTGGATTGGTGCATGATCTTAAAATGTCTAGCTAGAGGTTTCCCACGTGATCCACCCTCATCTATCCAATCATCGCGTGCGGAATTTTTGATGTCCCTGATGTGCTCCATCACGCGTGCTCTCATTTCCCGTGTGGTCATACCCACATAGATTTTATTGCATGGGCAGAGACACCACACCAGAGACACCACAGTTGATGGTGTGGACAATCTTATATTCCCTCGTCCTGTCAGAATTGGCAAAATTCTGAGTCCTTTCCATAACGGAACAGGCTCCACATCTACCACAAGGGTAGTTGCCCCAGGGCGGTCCCCTTGATCCAAACAAATATTGTCCTGACCTGGGAGGGACATAATGGCTGGTCACCAATAAGTCCCTCAAGTTGGGTGCCCTCCTGGGTGTCATAAGAGGCCTATCCGGTAGTAGGTGTCTTAACTTGGCATCACTGTGTAAGACGTGCCAATGGCGCGTCAAGATCCTCCGCATCCCTGACCATTGTTTGTTAAACTGGGATATGAACCTCGTGTGTCCAACTCCCTCATCCTCCTTCTTCTCCTTCTTGTTCATAAGTGTCTTCCTCGGTATTTGTTTAACTTGTAACCACTCCTGCACTACCTTATCACGTGGGTATCCCCTGCTAGAAAATCGATTAACCATATCATCTGCTTGTCTATCAAACAAGGTATCATTAGAGCATATACGTTTAGCCCGTATGAGTTGCCCCCGGGGTATTCCCCCAATAACATGGGGAGGGTGAAATGAGCTAGCCAATAGATAGGAGTTGACGGAGGTCTCTTTCCTATGAATGTCAGTCGATATTGACCCATCCATTTCAACTATCAGCTTAACATCCAAAAAGTCCATATTGGACCTACTCCACTTACTGGTCAACCTGACATTCATGGAATTGTCCTGTAAATAAACTAAAAATCTTTCCAAGTCATCTGTCGGTCCCTGCCATACAAAAATGATGTCATCACTATAATCAAATTTAGCCGGATTGTTGTGAGGGCAAAATCCTTCCTTACCTGTGTACTGCTCCGCTGACACACGGCCGTCTGCGCATGCGCGGCGGTAGTCCGCGGACAAAGGGACTGCAGCGCCTACAAGGCACCTCCACAGCCCCTCCCATGCCGAACCGAGAACCTGCCAACCGCAGCGGCATACGATGATAACCACCAGAAACCCCAACGATACACGGAGTACCAGCACGCATCCATGACCGGACGGCATGAAGCGAAAGCATCAGACCGAGTGACTCTCAACCACGGCAAAACTCACAATCACCTTCCCCCCTGCTATGGACTTAAATGTCAAAGACATTTTGAGCATTTGCAAACAGTATTTCAACACTGCCTTTTTTTAATAAAGAATGGAAGGGGAGGGGAGGGGGAGAGGGGGGAGGGAAAGAAGAGAAAAAGAGAAAAATTTTTTTTTTTTTTTTTTATTTTATTTTATTTTTGCCTTTCCCATTGCCCCTCCCTGACAAGCACACCTGACTGTGACGTCACCCAACCAGCCGATTTTCGCTGTCTTTTTGAGCATATAAAAAGCATTATGTTACCTGTCCCTGTACCCATGACCTGAGGAAGAGGGGCGATCCCTCGAAACGCGTTGTCTGTCCTTTATGAAGAAATAAAGACTGAACTCTTTACCACACCTGTAGTCTTTTACCTTATTGACCACCTGGACGGATCCTGCGAGCGCCAGATGAGTATCTGATTTTCTATTCTGTGACCTCTGCCATGGGCACAGAACGCGCATCTAAACTGTTGCCTTGAAATACAACAGGGCTCCAAAGTGAGAGAGCGCCATGTGCATTTGAGGCCTAAATTAGGGATTGTCATAGGGGTGTACCCGGATGCAAGCGTTACACTTGACTCCTCCACCAAAAAAACTGTACGTCAGTTTTCCCCAAACAGGGTGCCTCCAGCTGTTGCAAAGCTCCCAACATGCCTGGACAGTCAATGGCTGTCCGGCAATACTGGGAGTTTCTTATTTTGCAACAGCTGTAGACTCCGTTTTGGAAAAACTGACGTACAAGACATTTAAAATCTTTATTGGGGGGGGGGGGGGACGACAGTGTATATGTAGTGTTTTACTCATTATTTAGGGTTAGTGTAGAGTAGTGTGTTTTTAGGGTACATTCACACGGGCGGAGGTTTACAGTGAGTTTCCCGCTGCAGCGGAAAATTTGCTGCATCTCAAACTTGAAACGAGAAACTTGCTATAAACCCCCGCCCATGTGAATGTACAGACCGTGCATGCTGGAAGCTGTAGTTATGCAACAGCTGGAGGCACACTGGTTGGGATTGGGAAACACTGAGTTAGGTAACAGACTACTGCAGTGTTGCCGCACCACTGTCTGTTTCTCAGTGTTTCCCAACCCATGTGCCTCCAGCTGTTGCAAAAATACAACTCCCAGCATGCATGGTCTATCAGTGCATGCTGGGAGCCATAGTTTTGCAACAGCAGGAGGCACACAGGTTGGGAAACACTGAGTTAGGAAACAGACAATCCATGTGCCTCCAGGCAAGGGCAGTGAAACGCGTTGCATCTTGGCTGAATAAAGCTTTTTACCTGAAACATCCCACCTGAATTGTCTCTGTCCTGCTCAGCGCCATAGAATTCCCTATCACCCATGAAGTTCACTGGATTGCACAAGTTTTCATGGGAAGGCTGCAGACGGACAACAAAGCATCCTTCATCTTTCAATACGTGCTAACCACTGTTGTGTATGTCGGTACACAACCGGAGCGGGTAAGAGACCATCTTGACCCCCGCCCCTGTCCGGCATTAGCACGTGTGATCCTCCTCAGGCAGCGCCTTTGCTTTGTGTTTTTAGAGGAGACATAGGGACAGAGTGTGCTTCTTAAGTGTTAGCGCATGCGCCGCTTTCTCGCTGATATAAACAATTGTTTAAGTTCTAGCGTATGTGCAGAAGGCACTGAGGCGCCGGCGAAAATAGAAGTTCTTCACATCTCGCGGCTGTCATGCGTGGCGCAGCATAGCTAGTAAACATCGGAAATACATGTGACGTGTATACATCATGCTCTGAAGCGAGGACTCACTTCAGCACATGATCGGTGAGTAGATAGTATACTCACATGTTTATAATTACAGATAAAACATGATTGGCAACCTGAGTAACAATATTTGTATCGGCAACATTCATTGGTGAGAGTGACTGGGCTCACCATTATGACATCAGGGGGGTGGGTAACAAATACCCCAGCCGCCATGTTTGTAGCAGCCATTGCCATATAGGGGATAAGTTATAGATCGCGGGGGGTCCGAGCAGTATGCTGGAAAGGGGGCGTTCCGTCCCCGCATGACGCGGCGGCCGACACGCCCCCTCCATGTACCCCATAGAGATACATGGAGGGGGCGTGTCTGCCGTGTCTTTCTGCTGGGAACGAAACTTCACTTCCTGCAGACTGCCACGGCCCTGTCCAGGAGATCCCGGGGGCCCCAGCGCTCGGACCCCTGCGATCTATAACTTATCCCCTATCCTTTGGATAGAGGATAAATTATTTTGCGCTGGAATACTCCTTTAATAAGTGGTGACTGTTCTCCTAATACGAGTTACACTTATACTCGATCATCTGGCTATCAGTTTTAACAATTTTTGTTGGGACAATTTTATTTTTAATAGGAAGTAAAAGTTATGTTTTAAGGGCAGAATAAGTAGGTGTTTTATACCCCGGGCTTAGGCCTAGGGGTTTAGTAAATATTGGTCATTTGGCCCCTTACTGCCCTCGGGTAGTTTGTGTTTATAAACCATCTTGTTTGGGCACCCATTTTTGGCCTATTTAACCCCTTAAGGACGCAGGACGTAAATGTACGTCCTGGTGAGGTGGTACTTAACGCACCAGGACGTACATTTACGTCCTGAGCATAACCGCGGGCATCGGAGAGATGCCCGTGTCATGCGCGGCTGATCCCGGCTGCTGATCGCAGCCAGGGACCCGCCGGCAATGGCCGACGCCCGCGATCTCGCGGGCGTCCGCCATTAACCCCTCAGGTGCCGGGATCAATACAGATCCCGGCATCTGCGGCAGTTCGCGATTAAAATGAACGATCGGATCGCCCGCAGCGCTGCTGCGGGGATCCGATCATTCATAACGCCGCACGGAGGTCCCCTCACCTTCCTCCGTGCGGCTCCCGGCGTCTCCTGCTCTGGTCTGTGATCGAGCAGACCAGAGCAGGAGATGACCGATAATACTGATCTGTTCTATGTCCCATACATAGAACAGATCAGTATTAGCAATCATGGTATTGCTATGAATAGTCCCCTATGGGGACTATTCAAGTGTAAAAAAAAATGTAAAAAAATGTAAAAGTAAAAGTTAAAAAAAAGTGAAAAATCCCCTCCCCCAATAAAAAAGTAAAACGTCCGTTTTTTCCTATTTTACCCCCAAAAAGCGTAAAAAACATTTTTTATAGACATATTTGGTATCGCCGCGTGCGTAAATGTCCGAACTATTAAAATAAAATGTTAATGATCCCGTACGGTGAACGGCGTGAACGAAAAAAAATTTAAAAAGTCCAAAATTCCTACTTTTTTAATACATTTTATTAAAAAAAAAAATTATAAAAAATGTATTAAAAGTTTTTTATATGCAAATGTGGTATCAAAAAAAAGTAAAGATCATGGCGCAAAAAATGAGCCCCCATACCGCCGCTTATACGGAAAAATAAAAAAGTTATAGGTCATCAAAATAAAGGGATTATAAACGTACTAATTTGGTTAAAAAGTTTGTGATTTTTTTTAAGCGCAACAATAATATAAAAGTATATAATAATGGGTATCATTTTAATCGTATTGACCCTCAGAATAAAGAACACACATCATTTTTGCCAGAAATTGTACGGCGTGAAAACGAAACCTTCCAAAATTAGCAAAATTGCGTTTTTCGTTTTAATTTCCCCACAAAAATAGTGTTTTTTGGTTGCGCCATACATTTTATGATATAATGAGTGATGTCATTACAAAGGACAACTGGTCGCGCAAAAAACAAGCCCTCATACTAGTCTGTGGATGAAAATATAAAAGAGTTATGATTTTTAGAAGGCAAGGAGGAAAAAATGAAAACGTAAAAATTAAATTGTCTGAGTCCTTAAGGCCAAAATGGGCTGAGTCCTTAAGGGGTTAAAGCTGCACTTTCTGACAATACCTTACCCTGATCTGAGGAAGGGAGGGCTACTCCTGAAACACGTAATCCTGTCATTTTATTATTTTCTTCAATAAATTGTCCTGCTGAGGACTATGGGGGAGATTTATCAAACTGAGTGAGAGAAAAAATAGAGAGATTTTCTCACAGCGACCAATCACAGCTCAGCTAACGAGCTGAGGTAAAGTGAAAGCTGAGCTGTGATTGGTTGCTGTGGGAAAATCGCTCTATTTTTTCTCTCACACAGTTTGATAAATCTGGGCCTGTATCTATTACCTCTTACCTCCGCTCCATCCATCTCCAAGAGTCTGCCGCGCCGAATTCCAAAGGGTCTTTTTCTCTGCTTCCACATATTCCACTCAGGACGACTGCTGTCTTCTCCTGCAACCCTCCAGCCTAGCAGCAACACGCACCATTGGTACCCCGACCCTAACTGGGGTGATATGCGCATTATTTTTCTCTCTAAGGTGAGCTGCCATCTATAAGCCCCGTGGGGTTGCCCCCCACCCAGCTCTCGTTACTTAAGGGTAATACAAGAGGCGCCATCCTTCAGTCTTTCTTTCTTATTCCTACAGATGCTCAGAGATGGCGCTGTCTCTAGGCCTGCGCAAAATTTCAGTGAAGAGCGGTGATGTCGGTGGTCACCCAGCTGTCAATCACGCTTGAGTAGGCCTCGATACAGCCCGGACAGCCATGACTACTTCTACACCCTACATGTCCCATGACTAGAGATGAGCGAACTTACAGTAAATTCGATTTGTCACGAACTTCTCGGCTCGGCAGTTGATGACTTATCCTGCCTAAATTTAGTTCAGCTTTCAGGTGCTTCGATGGGCTGGAAAAGGTGCATACAGTCCTAGGAGACTCTTTCCTAGGAATGTATCCACCTTTTCCAGCCCACAGGAGCACCGGAAAGCTGAACTAATTTATGCAGGAAAAGTCATCAACTGCCGAGCCGAGAAGTTCGTGACGAATCGAATTTACTGTAAGTTCGCTCATCTCTACCCATGACCCCTTGCCTCTCTTTACCGTACAGAGGGGGAGATTTTTTATAATGTATTTTCGTCACTGACAGGACATCAGCATTTGGTCAGAAAGTATATTTTACCCGATATATCGTGTTGCCAAGTTATATAAGGTAAAATCTGGTGACAGGTTCCCTTTTACTGCCAATGGACGGTGCAATGTGTAGGGGTCCCTATACTTTTCTCCATAGTGTAGATATGTGTCTGGAGATTCTTATAAACCAGTGTTACTCAACCAGGGCGACTCCAGCTGTTGCAAAACTACAACTCCCAGCATGCCCGGACAGCCAACGGCTGTCCGGGCATGCTGGGAGTTGTAGTTTTGCAACAGCTGGAGGCATCCTGGTTGGGAAACACTCTTATAAACTAAGACATGTCAGATAAAGGAGTTATTATGGAGGATTTTTCAGTAATGCACTATATTCTGCCTGTCCTAAGCAATGGCTGCCCTGTACTGGCTGATACCAGGGAGCAATAGTTAGCATTTAACTAGGAGATTAAGAAAATAAAGCAAGTTTATAAGGGAGATTTATCAAAACCTGTCCAGAAGAAAAGTTGCCCAGTTGCCCATAGCAACCAATCAGATTGCCCATAGCAACCAATCAGATTGCTTCTTTCATTTTTAACAAGGCCTCTGCAAAATGAAAGTAGCAATCTGATTGGTTGCTATGGGCAACTGGGCAACTTTTCCTGTGCACAGGTTTTGATAAATCTTCCCCCATGGTCTCTTCATGCTCCCAAAATAACAGTACAGTCTGAGATGTATACAAGACACCACACAGGAAAACATAGACTACACTACTAGCCCCGCCCCCTTCCTTTACCTACAATCTCATTGGCTCAACTGGGACCTTCCATTCCTATTCCTGATAGGCTGAATCGGCTGTCACTCAAAGACCTCGTACACCCGGAAGTGAACCCACCAAAAGGATTCTGGGAAAGGTAATGCATTAAGATTGCTAAAAGTCTCCTGGAATCTGTAATACCAATCGCTGCGTTTCTTTTCTTTATCCTCTATTGCAGGCACAGGCAACCTTCGGCACTGCAGATGTTTTGGACTACATATCCCATGATGCTTTGGCAGTATTTTGGCTGTAAGAGCATCATGGGAGATGTAGTTCAAAACATCTGCAGTGCCGAAGGTTGCCTGTGCCTATTCTATTGCATTGCTTTGTAATCTATGGCTCCCTAACTGCTGCAAAACTACAACTCCCAGCATGCCCTGACAGTTTGCTGGTGTCAGGGCATGCTGGGAGTTATAGTTGTACCACAGTTAAAGAGACCTCAGGTTAACCCCTCGAAGACACAGCCAGTTTTTATTTTTGTGTTTTCTACCTCGTGTTCTATGAGCCATAATTCTTATTTTTCCATCCACAGACCCATATGAGGGCTTGTGTCCTGTGCGAACAATTGCGCTTTGTAATGACATCTTTCATTATACAGTAAAATATACAGCAAAACCAAAATAATATTTTTTACCATAAAATGTACAGCGAAAACTAAAAATAATTTTTTTAGGGCGGAAATTTAAATGAAAACCACAATTTTGCACATTTTGGAGGGTTTCGTTTTCACATTGTACACTTTACGGTAAAAATGACATGTGTTTTTTATTCTGTGGGTCAATACGATTAAAATGATACCCATGACTAGATACTTTTTATATTTTTTTTACCTCTTAAAAAAAATCTAAAACTTTTTGTACTAAATCAGTAATCAAAAATCGTCCTATTTTGACCACCTATAACTTTTTCATTTTTCCGTATATAGGGTGGTATGAGGGCTCATTTTTTGCACCGTCATCTGTACTTTTTATTGATACCACATTTTGAAAATATAAAAAAAAATTCTGAATTTATTTGGGGAATAAAATGTGACAAAAAAAGCAGCATTTTTGGACTTTATTTTTAATTTTTTACATTTACGCCGTTCACCGTACGGGATCATTAAAATAATATTTTGATAGTTCGAACATTTACGCACGCAGCAATACCAAGTATGTTTATAAAAAAAATAATTTACGCTTTTTGGGGGTAAAATGGTAAAAACTGACTGGCAGGAGCAGTCGAGCGGCGATAACACTGATCAATGCCAGGCTATTGCATAGCAGTGAACAGTGTAAGAGATCAGTGTATGCAATGTTATAGCTCCCTATGGGTGAAAATAAAGTATTAATAAATGTGATTTAACCCCTTCCCTAATAAAAGTTTGAATCACCCCTCTTTTCCCATTAAAAAAAAAAAAAAAAAAAAAAAAAGTGTAAATAAACATATGTGGTATACGTGCGTAAATCTCCGAACTATAAAAATATATCATTAATTAAACCGCATGGTCAATGGCGTACACGTAAAAAAATTCCAAAATAGCGTATTTTTGGTCACTTTTTAACCATAAATTTTTTTTAGAAAAAGTCAGATCAAAACAAAAATGGTACCGATGAAAACTTCAGATCACAGCGCAAAAAATTAGTCCTCATACCGCCCCTTATACAGAAAATATGGAAGTTATAGGGGTCAGAAGAGGACATTTTTTAACGTATTAATTTTGGTGCGTGTAGTTATAATTTTTTTTTGTAGTAAAATAAAAATCAAACCTATATAAATTGGGTATCCTTGTGACCGTATGGACCTACAGAATAAATATAAGGGGCAATTTTTACTGAAAACTGCACTGCGCAGAAACGGAAGAAGCAAATTCTTTATTTCTTTAGGAAGAAATTATTAATGGTATTAAAAAGTAAAATTGTTGGCGCAAAGAACACTCCCTCATATGGATTTTTAGGTGGAAAATTGAAAGTGTTTTTTAGAAGGTGAGGAGGAAAAAACAAAAGTGCAAAAATGAAAAATCGCCAAAGAGGGAAGGGGTTAAAGGGGTACTCTGCCTCTAGACATCTCATCCCCTATCCAAGAATAGGGGATAAGATGTCTGATTACGGGGGTCCCGCATCTGGGACCCCTGCGGTCTCTGTGCAGCACTCAGCGTTTGTTTAGAACGCTGGGAGCGGGCGTCGTGACGTCATGGCCATGCCCCTCGTAATGTCATGACACGCCCCCTCAATGCAAGTCTATGTCACACCTCCTCCCATTGACTTGCATTAAAGGGGTACTCCGCCCCTAGACATCTTATCCCCTATCCAAAGGATAGGGGATAAGATGTCAGATCGCCGGGGTCCCGCTGCTGGGGACCCTGGGGATCGCCGCTGCGGCACCCCGCCATCATTACTGCACAGAGCGAGTTCGCTCTGTGCGTAATGACGGGCGATACAGGGGCCGGAGCAGCGTGACGTCATGGCTCCGCCCCCATGACATCACGGCCCGTCCCCTTAATGCAAGTCTATGGCAGGGGGCGTGACGACCGCCACGCCCCCTTCCCATAGACTTGTATTGACGGGGGCGGGCCGTGACGTCATGAGGGGCGGAGCCGTGACGTAACGATGCTCCGGCCCCTGTATTGCCCGTCATTACGTGCAGAGCGAACTCGCTCTGTGCTGTAATGATAGCGGGGTGCTGCAGCAGCGATCCCCGGGGTCCCCAGCAGCGATAGGGGATAAGATGTCTAGGGGCGGAGTACCCCTTTAAGGTGGTGTGGCGTGGCCGTGACGACACGCTGCACGCTCCAAGCATTCGAAACGCTGAGGCCGGCATAAGGGTGATAACTGTTTTTTTGCCCCAACAGAGCTGTACGATGGCTTGTTCTTTAGCAAGACCAATGGCTTATTTTAATAGCATCCTTGATTTAACCATTAAATGCTCTAAAAAAATAAAATATCTATGGGGTTAAATTAAAAAACAAAACTCCACAATTCTGCAACACTGGTGAAATTTAGTTTTCATGCCTTTCAATGTTTACTTTGTAGGAAAAAAAGGTTTACCCACTCTTCACATCTCTGCAACTCCCTGTATAACGCCATCCTGTCCCCAGCTCGTACCGCTGTTTCATGCTTAGCTGACCACTGACCGCAATGGTGTCCTGCATCATTCAGTGAGCGAGCAACCTCAGCAATATGTAAAAATTATGTATGCCCAAAATACCCCTTTTATGTATTATGGGAGTCAGCACTATTACATCTATGCTAAACTAATATCGTTTTTGTTATATTTTTGTTTATAAAAAAAAAAAAATGGTTCACCATATTTAACAAGGTTATGTTCACACACTGGAAAAAAAAAGGCAATATTTTATTTACAGACTTTTTTTCAACCGTTTATGGGGTAAAAAAAAAACCTTTACTTTAAAGGGGTACTCCGGTGAAAACCTTTTTTCTTTTAAATCAACTAGTGGCAGAAAGTTAAACATATTTGTAAATTACTCCTATTAAAAAATCTTAATCCTTCCTGTATTTATTAGCTGCTGAATACTACAGAGGAAATTCTTTTCTTTCTGGAATGCTCTCTGATGACATCACGATCACAGTTCTCTCTGCTGACGTTATTATAATAATAATAATGCTTTATTTATTTATTGTTGTCCTTAGTGGGATTTGACCCCAAGTCCCCAGCACTGCAAGGCAACAGTGCTAACCACTGAGCCACCATGCTGCCCTTGTTAAAATGGACACAGATGTCAGCAGAGAGCACTGTGTTCGTGATGTCATCAGTGTTCCAAAAAGAAAGGAATTTCCTCTGTAGCATTCAGCAGCTAATAAGTACTGGAAGGATTACGATTTTTTAATAGAAGTAATTTACAAATATGTTTAACTTTCTGCCACCAGTTGATTTAAAAGAAAAAAGGTTTTCACCAGAGTACCCCTTTAAACAGAAACAAAAATGCTGCGTGAACCCACCCTTATCTGTTTGATTTGATTTCAATAGAGTATGAACCCACTAATAATTCCCATTTTTACAGAATTATTAAAGGGTTACATTTCCATTAAAGGGGTACTCCTGTGGAAAACTTTTTTTTTTTTTTTTAAATCAACTGGTGCCAGAAAGTTAAACAGATTTGTAAATTACTTCTATTAAAAAATCTTAATCCTTCCAGAACATTTTAGGGGCTGTATACTACAGAGTAAATGCTTATCTTTTTAGATTTCCTCTGATGTCATGACCACAGTGCTCTCTGCTGACGTCTGCTGTCCATTTTAGGAACTGCCCAGAGCAGCATATGTTTGCTATGGGGATTTTATCCTGCTCTTGATTAACTTCTGGCACCAGTTGATTTATAAAAAAAAGTTTTCCATAGAAGTACCACTTTAATGGAGTCAGGGGCCCGAGCTTGGTATACGCAAATGTAGTAGCGCTAAATTTGTCCTTTGGCACCGCTCATCATGATATTGCCAGTTTATTATAGTTTTACGTAGGACAATGCACACAAAAAGTAGTAGTTATATGTAGGGATCAACCGATATCGGTTTTTTAGGGCCGATACCGATAATCGGTGCAGGTTAGGGCCGATAGCCGATAACTTATACCGATATTCCGGTATAAGTTATCGGCTATTTAACCCCCCGTGACACCGCTGCAGATCATTGATTTAAAGCGGGCGCTTTAAATCAATGATCTGCAGTGGCTTTTGCGGGGCCATAGGCCGCCGCCGCCACCACCACCCGCTTCTCTCCCCCTACCTGTCAGGGTGGTCCGGGCCATCCATCCTTCCTTCCTGTAGTGTCCGGGGGCGTTCCGGGTGAAGAGTGAACCGGTCCGGGCTGTCCTTCTTCTCCGGCGGTCATCTTCTCCACTCCGGGCTGGCTCCGGCCTAGTACGCTGCATAGACGCCGCTGCGCAGTGACGCCCGTGCCCAGCGACGCACCTGACGTCACGGCGTAGCGGCGTCTATGCAGTTTACTAGGCCAGAGCCTGCCCGGAGTGGAGAAGAGGACCGCCGGAGAAGAAGGACAGCCCGGACCGGTTCACTCTTCACCCGGAAAGCCCCCGGACACTACTGGAAGGATGGATGGCCCGGACCACCCCCATTACGGGTAAGTTTAATTTTTTTATTGACTCGGAGGGTGGGGGAGGGGCCCGACCGGTATAGCGGTATGGGCAAAAATCCATAACGGTATACCACCCAGCATCACGGTGGGGGGTGCGACGCGGTGCGGTGGGTGGCGGTCGCGGTGCGGGGGGCGGGGCATTATCGGCTTATCGGCAAGGTAATTGCCGATACCGATAATGCCCAAAATCGTGATTATCGGCCGATAATATCGGCCATACCGATAATCGGTCGATCCCTAGTTATATGACAAATCTAGCTCTGCTACATAGAAAGCAGATAAATCCTCCGCTTTAAATAGTTTTATTATTGTATCCTTTCTATCTTGTTTTATACACAGGCTGCAGAAATGCAAGCCAATATCTCTGCGGCTGACCTGGAAGGTTTCCTTATAGACAAGGTACTGTACCAATGCACTGCCCAGTCTACCCTGTTAAAAGAAAGTTGTGTTTCGATGTGTCTTCTGCACAGATGTTGATGTGGTGTCCCTGTACCGTATTGCATACCGTACCTTGTATGGTGGGCCCCAAAGTCAGAGTTACTACGCTCAAGTTGGGTTCTCCAGGTGGGACAGACCCTAGTCGCCTCTCTTCTATGCTAATTCTGTGATGTTTATATGTACATATTTAATAATAAGGTATATTTAATATAATGTATAGTATACTTACCTTGTTAGCGTCGCAGGACCTTCGGTCATGTGACCATGTTAAATCATCTATGGTATGTTGGAGGACCTTTGGAGGTCCTTGGGTCACATGCTACCCATAATCCTGTGTGAAGGGGATTGACATCAGTATTGGACCAATTAGCTCTAGTCCAGCCCCTGCCCATATAAGCTGTAGCCAATTATCACTCTCTTGGGTTGCTGCTCTCGTGGATGTCGTACTAGCAGGACGGATCTGCGCAACTTTCAAAGACAAGCTAGGCCAGAAACCTACCGGCCTCAGCCTAAACTAATCTAATCCCCACTAAAGCTAGTGTGACTACTGAACTGCAACTAAATCCAGTGGAACAGCGCATATCAATCTAAGGATTCTAAATTGCTTAAGGTCCCAACCTTTGTCAATCTCCAAGAAAATTAGCATTTGTCGAGACTGTTCCTGTTGTGAAGCTTGCATAAAACCTTCAGTAAAAATTCCAACTGTTATCAGCAAACTCTCCATTCAATTATTTCATACCTCTCTATCGCTCTTGGGAAGGGTGGCGGTAGGACAAGCATTACTGAGGAGCCCCCACCCTGGTGTCACGAATAGCAAGGGTTAACCAGACACCCTTTAGTCACCGCACAGCTACACCCATATACCCTACTCCCCCAAGCTATCACATTGGTATTTATATTGCCACTGTGCAATTTGTTCAGACATACCGTTATTCACGTTTTTTTAATTGATTATTAATGGCCACACAGTTTTTTGCATGTAAAGACAGTGTTTACCTGAAAAGTTGTGCAGCGATTATCTGTAGACCCAACAGCAGAAATCTTAAGTACAATAGCAGGATCTCCTACAAAATAAAATGTATAAACAAAACTTTTAATTAAAGGGGTACTCCGTCCCTAGACATCTTGGGATAAGATGTCTGATCGCGGGGGTCCCGTCTCTGGGGACCCCCACATTCTCAGCTGCGGCACCCCAGACATCCAGTGTACGGAGCGAATGTGCTGGATGACTGGCAATGCGGGGCGGAGGCTTGTGACGTCACACCCCCTCAATGCAAGACTATGGGAGGGGGCGTGATGGCCGTGACGTTAAGAGCCTCTGGCGCTGCGCCTGGCACTCTAAACTAAGGCCGGGTGCAGCAGGGAGCTCGCGGGGTCCCCAGCAGGGAGACCCCCGCGATCAGACATCTTATCCCTGATCCTTTGGATAGGGGATAAGATGTCTAGTGGCGGAGTACCCCTTTAATGCCCTATCACGTGATAGGTAATAAGTAGTTGACAAGTGGGGGTTTAACCGCTGGGACCCCATAAATCACAAGAACAGGTGTCTTGTCCCCAGAAAGAATAGAGCAGCAGCATGCATACTTACCCACCGCTCTATTCAGCCACTATTGGACTTCTGAAGGTAACCAATAGAGCAGTGGTCTTCATCCTGCGGACCTCCAGATGTTGCAAAACTACAACTACCAGCATGCCCGGACAGCCAACGGCTGTCTGGGCATGCTGGGAGTTGTTGTTTTGCAACATCTGGAGGTCCGCAGGTTAAATACTGCAATAGAAGGTAAGTGGAGCGGAGGCCTGTGCGCTGCAGCTCCATTCACCTGGGGGACAGGGAACACTTCTTCTCCTGATCGTGGAGGTGGTATCCATACCCCCATTGATCAGCTATGTATTACTTATCCTGTGGACGGAGGATATGCTATCATTTTGGGATAACCCCTTAAAGGGGTACTCCGCTGCCCCAGCGTTCAGAACATTTAGTTCTGAACGCTGGGTGCGGACTGCGGGGGTCGTGACGTCTCAGCCATGCCCCCTCAATGCAAGTCTATGGGAGGGGGCATGGCCCCCAAAGACTTGCATTGAGGGGGCGTGGCCATGACGTCACGACCCCCGCAGTCCGCACCCAGCGTTCAGAACTAAATGTTTAGAACGCTGGGGCAGCGGAGTACCCCTTTAAATTTTAATTACTAAGTTTTCTTCTCTATTTATATCCAAAGCTGTCAACAGGTGGCGCTAGACTTCTGCCTGTATCCAATGGCAGCTATGAACTAAAAGGAATAAGTGACTCAGAATTCATTGTATTAATGTGATCTGTTTAGTAGTAGTCTATTGGGATATCTGGAAGCATTCACTGGGCAAGGAAACATTTGGTGTGGGTGTTAGGTAAACTTCTACATTTGGAGATATTTGACAGGTTTTAATAGTAAAACTGTAGCTTGCTGGCCTCATACACAATATTAACTTTCTGCCCCTAGGTTCCTTGTGCTGCTTATTATATCCCTGACTATATTACTGCTGCGGAAGAGGAGTACTTGCTGCGTCAGGTACAGTGCCCTTAACTTTACAGTGTGAATTAATAAAACTCTGCGTATAGTACAGTATTAATGTGCTGGTACGTTACGCATATTCAGAAAAGTAGTATCCAAAAGTAGTGCAGAACTCCTGGTAGTGGAGAAGAAATCCCGGCACACTATATTTTTCTGCCAAGTGTTATGTGTTTATTAAACACAGTGCAAGTACTCATATAACGCGTTTCGGCCAAAGCCTTATTCATTGAACAACAATGAGCATCTAGGTGGCTGTAACATGAATCACACATAATTTTATTCTTTCATTTTTTCTATCATTTTTTTTATATTCTCTACTAGTCCATAGTCCTTGGACGCTATACATAATTTATTTTTATACATTTTATATAAAATGTCAATTTAATAAATGTCATCATTTTATTCAATGTACAACTAGTCTGTTATTCCTAAATTAATTATTTCCAAATTATATATTTATCCCTGTTTTTATATAATTACCATTCTCTCTCTCTCTCTCTCTCTCTCTCTATCTATCTATCTATCTCTTGAGGTCTGTATCACATTTCTCTATTCATTTCTATTTTGGCACGTGGGTTACGTGCAACACAGTCACCTCGATATATATATATATATATATATATATATATATATATATCCTATACATAATGTGAGCCCCCCAACCTACTTTTTTTTCTTTAGATTTGTAAATTACTTCTATTAAAAAAAATCTTAACCCTTCCGGTACTTACCGTATCAGCTGTTGTATGCTCCACAGGAAGTTCTTTTCTCTTTGAATTTGCTTTCTGCCTGACCACAGTGCTCTCTGCTGACACCTCTGTCCATTTTAGGAACTGTCCAAAGAAGGAGCAAATCCCCATAGCAAACCTATCCTGTTCTGATCATACAAAGATCATACAGCAGCTGATAAGTACTGGAAGGATTAAGATATTTTAATAGAAGTAATTTACAAATCTGTTTAACTTTCTGGCACCAGTTGATTAAAAAAAAAAGTTTTCCAGGGGAGTACCCCTTTAATGATCAGTGATGGGGGTCTGACCTCAAAGATCTCCCCACCGACTCTGAGAATACAACGTTCTCAGCCACTCAGGGTCAATTTAGGAAAGTATAGCCAGACCCATTAACTGGACTGAAAGCACCTCTGTGCAATAAAAAACCGTGAAGAGGACACAGCAATAAACAAGGGCTGCAGTCCCTCTATTCTCAGTAACCGTGGGGGTCCCTAAGGTCGGACCATCAAGCATAAGGTGATAGCATATATTAGCATTATCCTTTAATGGCTGATTCAGATTTAGTCATTCCAGGAGCAATAAGGCTGGGTTCACACTAGTATATTATGGACACATTTTTGCACCTGTATAATGGCCACAAGTCCTGGCCTGATCGTGGGTCTGATGGCTCGAACTGACGGACATAATACGCAGGCAGAATTACGTCTGCATTATGCTAGTGTGAACCCAGCCTTAGGATGCATACACACCACGTTTTTGCAATACAGTTTCCTGTATCAGGTTTTTGATGAAAAACGGATTCCTCAAAATCTGACTAAACTGTATCAAAATGTGTGTACAAATTTTAATCCGTATACAGATAAACTGTATACGGTTTGAAAAATTATGTCTGGTTGCATCTGTTGGTAATAAAAAAACGTATACGTTTCTAATGTTTCACTCCATTATGAATAAAGTTTCACTTGTTTGATTGAAATTCCAAGAAAAAAATTGCAAATAAAAAAACCGTATGGTGCAAACTGGATGGAACCGTACGCACATATGATCCCCTATGGCTGCCATTGACTCCAATGTTAAAAAAAAAAACATATACGGTTTCAATACGGTTTTTCACCCGGACCAAAAACCGTGGTGGGCTACGGTTTTGAGTACGGGAAAAAAATGGCCAAAACCGCACAAGACGCAAAACAGATGCAACCGGATGCATCGTTTGGCATACGGTTTTCAATGGAGAGTCAATGCATCCGGTTTTCAATACGGTTCCGTACGGTTTTCAAATTGAAAACGTATATGGAAACTGTATTGCAAAAACGGGGCGTGAAGGCGCCCTTACAGAGGAATGGAACAACTCATTCAAAGAAAACGCATTCCAAAATTGTTTATTCGTGGGAATACAAGTATTTGCTAAATTAGACCTATTAGGTATAACAGTTTTTTAAAAGGGGTACACCGCCACTTAAAAAAAGGTATCACCCTCATTGCCTGTGAGAGGGTCGGAAATACCCGGAACTGCACTCCGGCGCTCCAAAAGACAATAAATGGATTGTGTGCCGAAAAAATGCTTCATGCAGCGGGGAGAGCTGGGCCCCCTGCTTTCAGACACAGGACAGGGGTTTAGGTTTCTAAGTGCTGCAGTACCCCTTGAAAGAAGTTTAGGTTTGAGTTGTTGGCCTGAAGTCAAGGTCGGGTGTGAGATTTGTACATGTTTTGTGTTTAGCTCAGGCTGGGTTCACATCACGTTTTTGCCATAGTGTTTTCAATCCGTTTTTCTAAAGAAAACCGTATGCCAAAAAACCGGATGCAACAGTATGGAAAAAAGTAAACTGTATGCGTTTTTAAATCGTATACTGTTTTTAAAAGTGCTTACAGTTCCGTCCGTTTTTATTTAAAAAAAACATACGTTTTTGAAAATGTTGTCAATTTTTAATGGGAGGGGTCTTGGGTGGGGACTTTAGGATGCAAATGCGCATGTGCAAAGTAAAAACCGTATAGCGTTTTCCCGTATGGAACCGTATACATGTGCCTTTCCCATTGACGTCCATGTTAAAAAAAAAACTTATGCGGTTGCTGTACGGTTTTTGAACCGTTAACCACGGTTTTGAGTACGGGAGAAAACCGTATTGCAAGCAAACCGTACGCAACCGGATGCATCCGGTTTTCAATTATTTGTCTATGTGCACGGTTTTCAATACGGTTCCATACGTTTTCAGTAATGAAAACGTATACGGGAAACGTACTTGAAAAACGTGGTGTGAACCCACCCTCACAGAGATTTGCCTAGCTCAGTGTTTTCCCAGCCAGTGTGCCTTCAGCTGTTGCAAAACTACAACTCCCAGCATGCCCGGACAGCCAAAGGCTGTCCGGGCTTGCTGGGAGTTGTAGTTTTGCACCAGCTGTGCTAGATCAGGCTTTCAGTTTATTGATGCGTTGATAACAAAATGGACCTCAGCATCATATCTTAATCTCTTCCTCAGGTCTACAATGCTCCAAAACCAAAATGGACTCAGCTGTCTGGGAGGAAGTTGCAGAACTGGGGTTAGTAGGAATTGCTTAAAAGAGCTGTAACCTGAAGGAGCCGATCATAAATGAGAGGAGATACCCCCGATCTCAGCCGCTTTACTATATTCTTCTATGGGAATATTGCATTTTTCCTTTTTACAATATCTGCACAATAGGACCCTAGAGATGCAGGTTACAAGAATCTGTTTGGCACTTTGACATTTCTTTTAGTCCGAAATCAATCATTTAAAAGGTCTGTTGAACCAGAACTTGTTTTTCAAACACTGTTTTGCATTTATGCAAATTTATATGCCTATACCCTAAAATAGACAACATTGGAAGCTAAAGACAAAATTCTGGATTCTTGTTACCAGAGAGCAGTGAATTGGGAGAATGAAGGTCAGAATTGCACAGTAAGGGTGTGTTCACAAGGGCGTATTTGTCAGCGGATCCGCAGCTGTGGATCCGCTGACAAAGGCCCCTAAAGTGCTGCCCTCTTTGTGCCTGCTAATAGCGGCAATCCACCGCTACCAGCAGACACACTGTGATGTGCGAGTTACCCTGCAGTGTACTCGCACACATCGCGGCCGCTCTCTGTGTAGTCTGCTGGCAGCGGCGGATTGCTGCTATTAGCAGGCACAAAGAGGGCAGCACTTTAGGGGCCTTTGTCAGCGTATCCGCAGCTGCGGATCCGCTGACAAATACGCCCGTGTGAATGCACCCTCAGGCTCCATTCACAGCTCGTTTTCACATTACGGGTGCCGGGGGGGAGGGGAAAACTGGGTGCTCCCGTACCCCAGCCGGACCGGCGCTGAATTCCATTTACTTTAATGAGCCGGCCGGAGTCAAACGGTGACTTCGGTCGGCTCATTTTTGACCCGTATCCACTTTTGTGACCGGACCTAAAACCACAGTATACTATGGTTTTGGGTCCGGTCAAAAATGAGCCGACCGGAGTCACCGTTTGACTCTGGACAGCTCATTAAAAGGGATTATATAGGAAAAAATATTTTTTATATATCAACTGGCTCCATAAAGTTAAACAGATTTGTAAATTACTTCTATTAAAAAATCTTCACCCTTTCAGTACTTCTGAAGTTGAATTGTTCTTTTCTGTCTAAGTGCTCTCTGATGACACGTGTCTCAGGAACCGCCCAGTTTAGAAGCAAATCCCCATAGCAAATCTCTTCTACTCTGCAGTACCTGAGACAGACAGAGATGTCAGCAGAGAGCACTGTTGCCAGACAGAAAACAACAACTCAACTTCAGCAGCTGATAATTATTGAAAGGATTAAGATTTTTTAATAGAAGTAATTTACAAATCTGTTTAACTTTCTGGAGCCAGTTGGTATAATTATTTTTTTTTTTCCTGGAATACCCCTTTAAAGTAAATGGATTTCAGTGCTGGTCCGGCTGGGGTACGGGAGATCCCTCCCCCAGCCGGATCCAGCAACCGTACTGTGAAAACGAGGTGTGAATGCAGCCTTATACATATTTACTGCTGTGGAAAGGGCTTTAGTAACAAAAAAAAGGAAATCCAGCTCACCTCCTATAGTGCCTGGTAGTGTTGAGTGCGAATATCTGAAATGCAAATTTTTACCGCGAATATCAGCACTTCGCGATTACGAGAATATTTAGAATATAGTCATATATATTCATAATGAAGAATATATATATATATATATATTTCTTTTTTTTAATGCAAATTTATGCCAATACCAACACTTCTAGAATGGACACTGATCCCTCCCTTCATTCAGGTGAAAGTTATAATTGCGCATGCGCACTATGCAGATTTCATTACGAATTTTTGCATGGAAAAAAAAGAGAACGAACATAGCGAATGCGCCAATTTTGCGAACATAGGACGAATATTTGTCCATATATATTCGCGTAATATCGCAAATTCGAATATGGCCCCTGCCGCTCATCACTAGTGCCTGGGCATGGGTTCACTCTTAGGCTATGTTCACACGACAGATTCATAAATTCTTCATCCATATTAATTTAGCCGAAATTCTGTATCTTTGTGAATCTTTGCGGAATTCATGCAGAATTTCCGCATGAATAAACAGTGCACGTAAAAAAAAGTGCCTGTATTTATTTCTTTAGTTAAATTCCATGTGAATTCCACATGAAATTTGCAACAGATCTGCATTTAGCGGAGAGAAGTCCGCAAAAATATAAGACATGACTTATATTTTGCAAAATGCTAAATTTTAGCTGCAGAATATCTGCAGCGAAAATTCATTTGTGTGAATAGGACTGCAGAATCCCATTGAACACAGTAGGCTTGAAACGCATGCAGTATTTTTTTGGCAGATTTCAATGGTGAAACCAATGAAATTCTACCGTGTGAACATAGCCTTAGGGTTGACAGTGGGAAATAAGTGCAATCGATCCAGCAGGGGCTGTTGATGCGGCTTTTATTTCACAAGGTAAAAGGTTAACAGTACATGTGCTTCAAGTCACATTTTGAATCTTGGCGTTTTGAGTTTTGAGCACATTCAATCTTTGTCAAAATCGTTCCACACACAGAAAAAAAGTAGGGGAGCGCTCACCATTCCAGATGCAGGCAGACCAGCTTTAAAAGTCGTTATACCACATCGGTCCAAGCCGTGAGGCGGCAGATGGATCCCGGGGGAGTTCAGACGTCAGTCACATTTTGAAACTTGGCGCGTTTTGAGCACATGCAATCTTTGTCAAAATCGTTTGCATTTTTTGGAAATCTTCTGCCTTTTTTTTTCTTCAGTTTTTCTGAAAATTAAAAAAAAATGTTCTTGAAAGAAACCCTTTTTTTCCATGGCTGTAAAAAATTTCTGGAATGTTAACATCTCTAACGTTGCCTCAGTAGTCTCCTCTGGCAATAGGTATTGGCATTCTGTATGCCGTTAACTGGCACCAAACTTTAGCCCTTTATAACATGCTGTACTCATATCCAGCATCATATTGATATGTCCAACACAACATTTAGCATTGGACCCATACTATTGCTTGGCATTTTCTCTTCCTGTACGCTAGCAGCTTAGAAACTATATTGTGTCCTGGGTTCCAGCGACACTAGAGGGGTCTAGATAGTGGAGTTCCAACCATTAGGTGCACCAAGAGCTACATCACACAATACAAAGAAGAAATGACATTGAGGTATACCAAACAGGACACCAATAAACTGTTAACGGGGAAGGTGTGGCATTGTTTTTTAAGACATTTTTGTCACTTTGTGTGAATACACAGAACTTCAGTACTTGCTGCTGTGTCAGAGCCAACACTAGCATTAATAGTTATAAAGGAAAATCAATTTAAAGGAATTGGCTTGGGGTTTATGTATTATTACCATGTCTGTGTCTAGCCGGGACTTGTCTAACTGTACCCTCCAGCACCTGGCACAGGCCAAGACGTTATGGGAGATGAAAGAAAGCTTTAAGTAGAGAGTTTGGCAGCTGGCACATCGATCCGCTTCTATTAAACACATAGAATAACACAATCGCCAAAATAAAGAAAAATGCATCAACTACCGACAACAGCGATAGGATCTGTATTATTGTATATACTATAGGCCTTTACTTGTCTGGCTAGCGCTCTGCCCTCTTTTATAGGAACAGAGTCTGACTTTATGACAGTGAATATAACATATAGATCCAATGAACATATACGATATACAGTGGTCCCTCAAGTTACAATATTAATTGGTTCCAGGACGACCATTGTATGTTGAAACCATTGTATGTTGGGACCATAACTCTATTAAAACCTGGTAATTGGTTCTGAAGCCACCAAAATGTCATCCAAAAATAGGAAAAGTGAGGATTAAAGAAAAATAAGTAGATTAATATAGACAAAGCAAATCCTCACATATAAAAGTAATAAAGATCTGCTGGGAGCTGTAATCACTGTCTATGTAGAGGACAGAAGCTTCTCCGGGGTCCTGTACAGTATACAGTGTCCCAAAAAAGTAACATGGAGCCGCCCTCACCTGGTGTCCAAAGAAGCAGGTAACCCTGGTACAGGTAAAGTGTACAGAACATGTAATACCTCCCTGTACTGTAGGGGGCGCTACCAGACACCAGTCAGTGCCTACACTTCAGTAATACAGGGGTTTTACCAGTGAATGTCTATTCTGATTGGTCGGTTCTTCCAGCCATTGACACGTTTCACAGATCTGGACTGTCTGTACATTGTATGTTGAGTCTGGTTTCAAGATACAATGGTCCAGAAAAGACCATTGTATGTTGAAACTATTGTATGTTGAGGCCATTGTAAGTTGAGGGATCACTGTAATGGTGTTTTCTCATTGATAAAACATGCTAAAAAACTGAATAGCACACACTTGCCCTATACAAACCCAGACACAAATGGCTTAGTTACTATTCATTATCAATATGATTGGTGAAACAATCTGTAATAAATGTATGTGTAGGAGGAATACAGATGTTTATTTTTATTTAATACATCTATTTGGTCTTCAGTATATGCAAATGTGTAGCTTGGTGAAGGGGGGGGGGGGGGGGGGGCTTGGCGTTTCAAACCCCCGGTGTGCTGGGACATCTGGCTAGCATCTTCATTGTAACTCCTCTTCCCTGGTGCTCCATTTTGCAGCGGAGGAGGTTCAGCACAGAGGAGGAGTTGTTACTATGAAGATCCAGGCCTGACATCACTGTGTGGCTTGGGGACCGTGCACCAAGTTCCACATTAGCAAACACTGAAGACCAGGGATTACGTTTTATTTTCAGTGTCAACCGCACCACAAACCTGTACCAACTGATGACTAATTAAATGTTCCTGTCATAAAAAAAAAAAAACTTTGACTCTGGTCAGGGTCTCAATGCTATTGATCATTAGAATGAGTGGGGAGAAGCATATAATTATGCTCTTCATTCCCTGTCTCGCAGCAATCTCCATACACTTGCATTAGACGTTGCACATTATAAGTGCTTCTCGGCCTTTTGGCTAAGATCAAGTGTAGTATCTGTTCTTATCAGTTTAATGCTGGTGGCAGGGGACGCCAGTATGGGGCTGGTGGGGATCTGTGCTGCATGGTAGGGAGCAAGTGTACCGGGGCGTTCCGGGGCAGCCCGACGGCTGTCCTGATGTGACCTGTTACCTCCAGGTCTCACCATGAGGCTGAGAGGGTCTATAGCCGAGATACTTTAGTGCCTCGGGGAGTGGTGACCTCGAGGTGCCGAAACTCACTGGGAGGATAGACTGACTGAGTGGAAGCACGGGCACCATGATCTCTGCACCTTGTGGCACTCACCTCTTGATTCCCGGCCTTCTGGCTAGGATCAGAGACATTTTTATAGATCCGGCCGGATGTCCGGGCAGTATATCTGCACACATTCACTTATTTATTTCTTTTTGTCTCACTGTGTCACTTTTTGCGTGTTGTGTGTTCACAGGATTTGTCAGGATGCGTTAGCCCTTCTGGGTGTCCCTCCTGGCGGTCTAGGGGAGGTGTGTGTGGCCATTAGGTTCCGCACCTCCCTGCAAACACCCCGGGTACCCCTGCTTTGGCAGGGTACCTAACGTTATCGGCTCTGCGGGCAGATACCTTGGCTAACGCCTAAGGGGATGCCGGGAGCATTTGTGGTCCCTTAGTAGCTTCGGCGAAAAGGGACATCGAACCTGGAACCTCGCAGGTACCTTTTGGTCCGGAGGCGAAGGGTAAGGTTTGTTGGGGGGGCCTCTCTCCTATCGGAGAAGGGCTTGTGATAGACCGCATCCTTTGTGCACGTTTTTTTAGTGTAACACGTTTGCACTTTTTCTTGCACTTTGGGTGATTCGAGAGCACGTTCCTCGGCTCTTAGAAAAAAAAACGTTGCACATTATAAGTCTATGAAGCCCTTCTAGTGAAACTGAAGGAGATTTCAGTGAGCAGGGGAATAAAGCTCATATCTGCCTGCTCGCTCTAATAATCAGTGGGAGTCTCAGCATTGAGACCCAGACCAATTCAAATATTTTACATGTTTCCGTTTCTGCTCAACATGTTAAAAGTTTTTCAAATGACAGGGACACTTTAACTTCTCTGCCTTTTGGCTAAGATCAAGTGTAGTATCTGTTCTTATCAGTTTCATGCTGGTGAAGAAGTCCCACTTGTTTGTGGCTGGGGGGATGGGTGCTGCATGGAGGAGGCAGGCGTTCCGGGGTTGGTTCTGAGGAATCGGCTCGACGGCTGTCCTGTTGTGACCTGTTTCCTCCGGGTCTCGCCATGAGGTTGGGGGGTGTAGAGCCGAGGTACTTCTGTGCCTCGGGGAGTGGTGACCCTGAGGTGCCACGCACTGCACCATTACTCTTCACCTTTGGCACTCACCCTTGGTATCCCGGCCTTCTGGCTAGGATCAGGGCAATTTTTATAGATCCGGACGGATGACCGAGCAGTATATCTGCACTTATCCACTTATTTATTATTTTTTGTATATCACTGTGCCACTTTTATGTGTCTGTTTTTGTACACAGGATTTGTCAGGATGCAGTAGCCCTTCTGGGTGTCCCTCCTGGCAGTCTAGGGGAGGTGTGTGTGGCCATTAGGTTCCTCACCTCCCTGCAACCCCTGGGCATCTTGGCTTCGGTCAAGATGGCATCAGTATACGGCTCCTCGGCTGACACCTTGGTTAACGCCTAGGTTGAAGCCTGGTGCATTTTTGGCCCCTTAGTAGCTTCGGCCAAAAGGGGCATCGAACCTGGATCCTTGCAGGTGCCTTTTGGCCCGGACGTTAAAGGTAGGTTTGTTGGGGGGCCTCTCTCCTGTTGGAGAAGGGCTTAGCGATACACCGCATCCTTTGTGCACGTTTTTTTTAGTGTGACATGTTTGCACTTTTTCTTGCACTTTGGGTGATATAGAGAGGACTTGCCTCGGCTCTAAAAAAAAAAAAAAAAAAAGACAGGGACACTTTATCTATATGGCTGTAGAGGGGATTTGAGTTCTGTAACTTAAAAAAGATCTTTCCACTTTTTAACCATATACCTATTACCTCATAGTTTACCCTTCATGTCTTCATTTTTACAGGAGGTCTCCCTCACCCCCGGGGAATGGTGCCTGAAAAGCTTCCTATCTGGCTCCAGACATATACAGAGAAGATTTCCTCTCTGGAAGTGTTTGGAGGGAATCATGCAAACCATGTGCTGGTGAATGAATACAATCCTGGAGAGGGTATAATGGTGAGTGTGATATAAGCAATGTATATGAAAGACATCACATCCCAAATGTTAGCTCACTTCTCTGTATTCATTTTATAGCCGCATGAGGATGGGCCCCTGTACTATCCTACTGTCACCACCATCAGCTTGGGGTCACATACTCTTCTAGATTTCTATGTTCCTATCAACAGTTCAGAAGAGGAAGAACAGGTAAATGTCTTTTAAGCTTATCCTATTAGTCTTTACAGGAAAACGTCACTAAGGTGTCAACTCTTTTCCAATATAAGATTTGTACGAATGCCTTGCTGCCGACACATTACCATTTTGGTCATCAGTTGTGCAGAAACTAAACTCAATGTGGTCATCCTAAAGTGAACATGCAGTGTTGTATAAAAAAAAGGACTATATCAATAGCTTACTAAGGCCCATTCTCCCTGCCCCCTGCTTATAACTCTGCCTCCACAGCATCCATCTCCATTGCAAGACCCATGCAAAGAAAGACGAAGGATGGATATAGCACATTGTGTGACTTCTCCAAGTCGGTGGGTGCTCGGTCAAAATTCCAATAAATAAAAAGGATGGAAGACGGCACTCCAAAATGTTTTTCAAACAAGTGGTAGGTTTATTCACCCATACAATGCAAGTGATGCGACGTGAAACGTCGCATCACTTGCATTGTATGGGTGAATAAACCTACCATCTCTTTAAAAAAACATTTTGGAGTGACGTCTTCCATCCTTTTTATCCATTGCAAGACTAGTGTAATGGAATTCTATGGAGCTGGGTCTCATACTGGAGGCGGGTGCTACGTTTTTCACCTCGTCTCCTGGCGTAGAGTTATATGTGGGGAGAATCTGCACTCTGTAAGCTATTCCTGCACCACATTCAAAGCAAACTTATTTAGAAAGTTACTATTGTGCACAGTTCTGCACTATAGTCATTGTTCATGAAAGTCCATAAAACACTAGAGGTACACTTATAGGGGTACTCCCGTGAAAAACTTTTTTTTTTTTTTTTTTAAATCAGCTGGTGCCAGAAAGTTAAACAGATTTGTAAATTACTTCTATTAAAAAATCTTAATCCTTCCAGTACTTTTTAGGGGCTGTATACTAAAGAGAAATCCAAAAAAGAAATGCATTTCCTCTGATGTCATGACCACAGTGCTCTCTGCTGACCTCTCTGTCCATTTTAGGAACTGTCCAGAGCAGAAGAAAATCCCCATAGCAAACATATGCTGCTCTGGACAGTTCCTAAAATGGACAGAGAGGTCAGCAGAGAGCACTGTGGTCATGACATCAGAGGAAATACATTTCTTTTTTGGATTTCTCTTTAGTATACAGCCCCGAAAAAGTACTGGAAGGATTAAGATTTTTTAATAGAAGTGATTTACAAATCTGTTTAACTTTCTGGCACCAGTTGATTTAAAAAAAAAAAAAAAAAAGTTTTCAACAGGAGTGCCCCTTTAAGTTAGCTGCATCAGTGGCATATATGCTCAAAAGTCACAGATGTTGCTAAAGAATTTGGGTTTTTCTTAACAAAAATATGCAACTTTTGAACAGATTTACTGCTTGCACCAAGGAGGGGGGAGGCAGGAAGTGGGCACGGCTTTGCATGGAGGGTGGACCCTTGTCACGTGATTTCAGGCCCAAATTGTGACAATAAATGTTCCAGAAATGTACACCAGCTCAGAGCGCAACTGACAGCCACAGAGCCACTGGATTTACTAAAGTGCGTCTCTTAATAAATCCAAGAAAAAATGGGAAAAAAAGGTGTGGCGCTCCCTTGTGTAATATTTAAAAGCAAATAAATGAGAACTGCAAATACCCACCACCAACACCCAAGGTGTCGTACTGACCTTTTGTAGGTGTACAAAAGGCAAGTACGACTAATGCCAAGTGGTCTAGGGGTGTGCAGGAGTGGTTGTAAACAGTCTGCTGCTCTGACCCCTTTTATCCATAGTCCCGGAGGGTACGGAGGAAGATAAACAAAGTGGAACATGCAAAAATAGAGGGTTCTGGAGAGCGCTACTGTATGCAGAGGTAAATGATTCAGCGTACACCAACAATTACACAGGACTGGCTTCTATTCAAAAAAAGTCAAATCTATACAGGACAACGCGTTTCGGTGCACACTCGCAAGGAAAACACTACCACAGGAAAACCCGCCAGGACTACAGACCTTTAATTTTTGTGGACCTGAGGAAGGTGCGAGTGTTCCGAAACGCGTTGTCCTGTATCGATTTGATTTTTTTTAAATAAAAGCCAGTCCTGTGTAATTGTTGGCGTACGCTGAATCATTTACCTCTGCATACAGTAGCGCTCTCCAGAACCCTCGATTTTTGCACGTTCCACTTCGTTTTTCTTAATAAATCCAGCAAACTCAAAAAAAGTAGGCAGAACTTTACATATGTGTGGTGTAAATGCATTGTCTTTGAATTTCTCAATGGCTTGCAGAAGGTGAGTTTCCCATTTATAGTCAGTAAATCAACCTGTGATCCTGCCGTTTGCTTATATATCATTATTTCAGCATATTTCCGTGTTTCTCCTGAACATTTGCTCTCTACATTCCAGGTCCCTATGACAGAAGAACAGCGGCATGTTCACTCCCTCTTGCTGGAGCCACGGAGTCTTTTTATCTTACGTGAGGACCTGTATAAAAGTTACCTGCATGGAATTCGCCCATTGACTGAGGACATACTAGACCACAAAGTGGCCAATCTTGATCAATGTACAGCACAAGCAGAGGAGACATTGACTCGGGGGACACGAATCTCACTGACCATCAGATATGTCCCCAAAGTGCTGAAAACATCCCTTTTTCTAGGGAAGAGAAAGTAAGAGAGACGTCTGCCTTATTCAGCATTGATACATTCATCTCTGATGGGGATATTATTTTGTGGTCCTTTCAGGAGTTTGGGAAAGATGGTTGATTGAATGCCATCCATTGTGGTGTTTCTCCAGCTTTCCAAGCAGCAGTTGAACCAAGAAATGGATAAATATAATATTTAATGATCTGAAAGAAGACATTGATGAATCAAGGACTCGTATTTAAATTCAGTTTTGAGAAATTCTCCTCCGAGAAAAAATTCTATGTTTGAACATTTTGTTTATATATGCCTAGAAATTCTAATATTCTTAGCAACCTCCTATATAGAGCTGTTGTGCTTTGGGCTCGAATATGCCTTAGGGAGCATTCACACCACGTTTCTGAGATCCGGCTGGGAAATCTTAAAACTGGGCGCTCCCGTATCCCAGCCGGACCGGCGCCAAATCTCATTAATTTAAATGTGCCGACCGAAGTCTGATAGTGACTCCGGGCAGCTCATTTTTGTGACAATGTTTTTTGTATGCTTATCATTAACGTAGGAAGTACTTGTCACACTCTACATGGGGGCCACAGTGCATTACTGGTTGATTTTGAGGTTGGAGCTGGTAAAAGATGAAGGCCACAGAAATTCATCTTCTGTCACATAAAAAAAATGTGACAACACTAGGCAAGAAAGGATGAGGGGATAAGATGTCACATCGCCGGGGTCCTGCCACTGGGGACCCCCGGGATCTTCGCTGAAGCACCCCGCTATCATTACTGCACAGAGCAGACTTGCTCCGTGCGTAATGACGGGCAATACAGGGGCCGGAGCATTGTGACGTCACCGCTCCGCCCCCTCAATACAAGTCTATGGGAGGGGGCGTGGCGGCCATCAAGCCCACTCCCATAGACTTGCATTAAGGGGGCGGGCCGTGATGTCACAAGGGGGCAGAGCCATGACGTCAAGATGCTACGGCCCCTGTATCGCCGGTCATTACGCAGAGAGCGAGCGTGCTCTGTGCAGTAATGATAGCGCGGTGCCGCAGCGAAGATCCTGGTGGTCCCCAGCAGTGGGACCCCGGCGATCTGACATCTTATCCCTTATCCTTTGGATAGGGGATAAGATGTTTAGGGGCGGAGTACCCCTTTAAAAGGAAATGCACACCTAAATTAATAGGCCCTAGATCAGTGGGGGTGCTTAAAGTACTTATGAGCTGCTGAAGTTGAGTTGTTCTTTTCTGGCGGTAAGTGCTCTCTGATGACACCTGTCTCGGGAACTGTCCAGAATAGAAGCAAATCCCCATAGCAAACCTCTTCTACTCTGTACAGTTCCTGAGACAAGCAGAGATGTCAGCAGAGAGCAATGTTGCCAGACAGAAAACAACAACTCAACTTCAGCAGCTGATAATTATTGGAAGGATTAAGATTTTTTAATAGAAGTCATTTACAAATCTGTTTAACTTTGTGGAGCTGGTTAATATAAAAAAATAAAAGTTTTTTCCACTTTAAGGTCAAACTCCTACTTATCATAAAGGGATGGTATATCCTAGCAATATGCTCTTCTTTTCAAGATGGGAATAACCCTTTAGAGCAGTGGTCTCAAGCTGTGGCCGTCCAGATGTTGCAAAACTTCAACTCCCAGCATGCCTGGACAGCCAACGGCTGTCCAGGCATGCTGGGAGTTGAAGTTTTGCAACATCTGGAAGGCCCCAGTTTGAGACCACTGCTGTAGAGTCTATTCACATGTACAGTATCCTGCGCATATTTGATGCGCATGATTTGAAGCTGTGTTCAGTTATTTAGTTTACATAGCATAAAATCTGCAGCTTCAAATCCTTCACATCAGATAGGTGCAGGACACTGTATGTGTGAATGCACCCGAAGGATAGGTCACATTTAGCGCATCCGCAGCAGATGCGTAGACAGCAGTCACAAGAGAGAGCTCCTTGCTTCGGCTGCATAGCTCTGTGTGTCTGCTCGTAGCGTGTGTCTGAAATTAAATTAAAATGTAAAATAACACTGTATAGTAGCATTCCAGGGCCCTTATTTCACAGAGAACTGAGGTGGAGGGCTTTTGTTTGTAGGAAGGGAGAGGGTGGTTGCTGAATTCTTTATATTGTTTATATCATTTAGGTTTTTTTTTTTTTACTTAATTTTTGTTGCTTAACTGGACAAAAAAGAATCAAAGTATATGAGGATGTAAAGGTAAAATTACTGATATTTTTTTCCTGGGATAGGAGATATTTCATTTCTTAGTACCCTTGCTTATTGAGGGGACAATGACGTTCCAGCCAGCATCTCAGTCTCCCACGTTGTTTGCCCAGGGCAGTATTTCCCAACAGGGTGCCTCCAGCTGTTGCAAAACTAAAACGCCCAGCATGCCTAAACAGCCGAAGACTGTCAGGGCATGCTGGGAGTTGTAGTTTTGCAACAGCTGCAGGCACCTGGTTTGGGAAACACTGACCCAGGGAGAGCCCCATACATACATCTGTGGCTGTGCCTGGTACTGCAGCTCAGACCCATTTAAATGAATAGGACTAAGCTGCAATGCCAGGCACAGTCTCAACTGTATATAAGGCAGGTTGCCTATATAACAATGGGGGGGGGGTACAATATGTAAGGGGGCCACTATGTAAATGTTGCTCATACTTAACAGTGTCTCTGTGTATCACTACTGTTTATACTTGAAAAGGAGTCGCCGGTTGCACTTCTGCTCTTTGAGATAAAAACACACACACAAAAAAATGAAAGATAAGAGATATTAGCAGAGAGTCAGATCAATAGAGCAGAGTTATTGGCTGGACCCATAGTACAAGGACAGGCAATTACACTTACTACATCCTGTTATTTTCCATCTATATTGGCATATTTGACAAAGTGCAAAATAACTAGTCTCCTTGCGTGTTGTCTGAAATTAAAGGGGTTATCCAGGATTAGGAAAACAGCTGATTTCTTCAAAAAACAGCACCACCCCTGCTCTCAGGTTGTGTGTGCAATTACAGCTCAGTTCTATTGAAGTGAATGGAGCCAAGTTGTAATACCAGACACTACCTGAGGACAGGTGTGGCGCTGTTCTTGAAAGAAGTTAGCTATGTTTTTCTATTCCTGAATAATCCCTTCCACAGAGACCCTAGTCCTGTCAACAGAAGGGTTAAAGAAGCAGTCCAGTTTAGGAAAATGTATCCCCTATCCAAAATATGTGTCTGATCACGGGGGTCTCCTGCTCGGCGCCCCAGATCTCCCCATGCACAGAGCTGTGCCGACCACCGGTTAATACGCCCCCTCCATGCATCTCTATGGGAGAGCCAGAGATACACGAGTACAGCACTTCGGCTCTCCCATAGAGATGAAAAGAGGGCGCGTGGAGAGCTGGAGCGCTGTGGAGGAGATCAGGGTCAGTGGTCAGACCCCCCTCAATTGGACACTTATCTCCTATTTCCTTTGGATAGGGGATACATTTTCCTAAACTGGAGTACCCCTTTAATTCCAGCTGTTTGGTTATACATGGTGGATCTAGTTATAGTCTGTATTACAGTTGTATGCTGGACCAGCAGACTTTCTGGATAACTGGACGTCACACTGAAGGATTGACACTGTACTTATTGTTTTTCTCTGATCATATTGATTCCACTTAACCATTTATACCTTCAGTTTTCTGCCCAGAGGAGAGTGCATCTTGGGTGGCATCTTTGCCGCTCCCTTAAAGGGGTACTCTGCTGCTCAGTGTTTGGAACAAACTTCCGAACGCTGGAGTCGGGAGCTCGTGACATCATAGCCCCGCCCCTTCATGCCATCACGCCCCGACCCCTCAATGCAAGTCTATGGGAGGGGGCGTGACAGCCGTCACGCCCCCTCCCATAGACTTGCATTGAGGGGGCAGGGCGTGAGATCATGAGGGGGCAGGGCTATGATGTCACAAGCTCCCGGCTCCAGTGTTCGGAAGTTTGTTCCAAACACTGAGCAAACTCCTGCCATGTGTGTAATTGCAGAATTTTTTGGATATATATCATGAAGTGGAATGCCATTCCGATTGTTTCCTTCGCAGAACATTTTGTGTAGTTTACTTCCCCTTTAAATGTGAAATTGTTACCTGTATTATAAGAATTAGATACAGACTTATTTCATAAGTGCAGGTCACATAGCTTAGACCTGATGTTTCAGTAGGGTGGGTAATATAAGAATACACCAAGCACATTTGATACCACCTACCTCTAGGGGAAACAAAGTATTTGGCATGATAAACTTTGTTCACACCCATTGGGGGAATCCGTCTCTTCCACTTTTAGGGCCCGTACAAACTACAGAAACTCAGTAAGGAATTTCCTCACTTCAGCGGACCTGCGCTTCCCAGAATTAGGCTATGTTCACACGGCTGAATTTCTGCACTGAATTCTGCATGAAATTATAGCCAATTCACTTCATTGGAATTCCTGCAGCAGAAATTCTGCTATGTGAATGGGACAGTGGAATCCCATTGAAGTGTATTGGCTAAAAATTCATGCAGAAATTCTGTGTGAACATATTGGGGTTAATTTTGCAAGGAATTTCAAACCGAAATTAATCAATGCAATTTAGTCTCATTGACAATGTTCTTTTCCAAGTAAAATTCTGCCGAAAGAATGAATATGTTCTTTCTTTGGATGGAATCTGGATTTGCGTTTGAAGTTCCATAGTGTGTATTGAAGCACGATAGAAGAATCCCATTGAGACCAACTTAATTCAGAGCAGAAAATCCCTAGTGTGCATGAGCCCTTAGAAAAAAACAAACGTTTGTTTGGCAAGTGGATATCTCTCCCAAACCCTAAATAATCATGTAATGAGTCTGCTTGTTTTCTGAATGGAGGATAGAAGAAAGCTGCTGCCAGACATCTCTGACTTTGTGCTGGTTCACATGAGTGGATTTCCTTTCAAAGTAGCAACTGCAAATTTGAAAGGGTCGGGCTCTTCGCGGGCTGTCCGAAGGAGACTTTCGGTTGTGGAATCTCCGCCGAAGACCCCATTAGAGTCAATGGGGTCTGCAACGGGTTTTTAACAGCGGAGAGCCTGACTCTTTCAAACTCACAGCGGGAAACACGCTGCGAGTTTAAAACAAAATCTGCTTGTGTAAACGCACCCTTAAAGCTTTAAGGGAATCTATCAGCTGTATTTGCTGCTCAGACCCGCAGACACTGTTGGATAGCTGATATTGTTAAGGTTGGCTGCTGGATAGGCCTATTTTGGCAAAATTATGCAAAACAGAAAGGTGAATTAACAATATAGCTGGTATAAAAACAAACTGCACCTTTCCTGGAGCTGATAGTGGTGACCAAACTTGCCTATAGAATTTTCACCCAAGTTTCAAGGAGGCGGGGCCGAGCTGCTAAAGTGCCACAGCCTGGTACACCTCCTCACTCGCCCTCACTTCCCAGCCTCTCCATAACTGATGTATAGAGCGAGGAAACATGGCAGGCTATGGCACTTGAGAATTCAGCTCCAGGAAAGGTACAGTTTGCTTTTATACCCTAAGGCAGGGGTCTCAAACTCCCGGCCCACAGGCCATTTGCAGCCCGCACCAAGGATCTGGAATTTGTATCGCCCGACTCCCGGGACATGCAGTTCCGGGCGCCAGGCAGGGGATTTCTTCAGGCATTTAGCCGTGCTTCGGGCAAGCAGGGCTAAATGCCGGAAGACTTCACACACTTCGACAAACACTGCTACATGGGACCCGGTGCACATATGACGGGGCAACCAGTCTTGCCCCGTCACTAAACTGCTACTTACATCTGCCTGCGGGGACTTTCTGGCGGAGGTGCGCGCAGTGAGTGGCGTAATCGCAAGCGATGCACAGGGACGCCGACGTCCTGCGCAGCGTGTGCAATGACGTCACTTCCTGGCACCTCCGCCAGGAAGTCCCTGCAGGCAGATGTAAGTAGCGCAGTCCAGGTGGGGAATCTGTGCTACAGCTACCTAATATGGGGAATCTCTGCTACGGCTACCTAATGTGGGAAATCTCTGCTACGGCTACCTAATGTGGGAAATCTCTGCTATGGCTACCTAATGTGGGGAATCTGTGCTAAGGCTACCTAATATGGGGAAACTGTGCTGCGCTACCTAATGTGGGGAATCTGTGATGCGCTACCTAATGTGAGGACTCTGTGCTGTGCTATCTAATGTGGGGAATCATTGCTGTGCTACCTAATATGGGGAATCAGTGCTGTGCTACCTAATGTGGGGAATCTGTGCTACGGCTACCTAATGTGGGGAAACTGTGCTAAGGCTAAGTTTCCACTTGTTTTTTTTTCTGGCAGTTTTTGGATATCTGCCACTGCAATTTTTGAGCCAAAGCCAGAAGTGTATTCAAAAGGAATAGGACATATAAAGGAAAGACTTACACTTCTCCTGTCTTATGGATCCACTTCTGACTTTGGCTCAAAAACTGCAGTGACAGTATTCCAAAAACTACCAGATGAAAAAACCAAGTGGAAACTTAGCCTAAGGCTACCTAATGTGGGGAAACTGTACTAAGGCTACCTAATGTGGGGAATCTGTGCTGCGGCTACCTTATGTGGGGAAACTGTGCTAAGGCTACCTAATGTGGGGAATCTGTGCTACGGCTACCTAATGTGGGGAAACTTCTGCGCTACCTAATATGGGGAACCAGTGCTGTGCTACCTAATGTGGGGAATCTGTGCTATGGCTACGTAATGTGGGGAAACTGTGCTGCGCTACCTAATGTGGGGAAACTGTGCTGCGCTACCTAATATGGGGAATCGGTGCTGTGCTACCTAATGTGGGGAATCTGTGCTATGGCTGCCTAATGTGGGGAAACTGTGCTGCGCTACCTAATGTGGGGAAACTTGTGCTAAGGCTAAGTTTCCACAAGTTTTTTTTTTTCTGGCAGTTTTTGGAATACTGCCACTGCAATTTTTGAGCCAGAGCCAGAAGTGTATTCAAAAGGAATAGGACATATAAAGGAAGGACTTATACTTCTCCTCCCTTATGGATCCACTTCTGACTTTGGCTCAAAAGCTGCAGTGGCAGTATTCCAAAAACTGGCAGAGAAAAACCAAGTGGAAACTTAGCCTAAGGCTACCTAATGTGGGGAAACTACCTAATGTGAGGAATGCTCCCCCCCCCCCCCAGCAGTAACACCCCTGTCATCTGTCAGCTTATGCTATTACCACAGGGGGGTAGGGGGAATGGGTGGGGGGGTGTTGCTGGTGGATGATGGGGGCATTATATGTGAGGGGCGCATTATGGGGGCATTATATGTGAGGGGCGTATGATGGGGGCATTATATGTGAGGGGCGTATGATAGGGCATTATATGTGAGGGGCGCATGATGAGGGCATTGTATGTGAGGGGCGCATGATGGGGGCATTGTATGTGAGGGGCACATGATGGGGGCATTATATGTGAGGGGCGCATGATGGGGGCATTATATGTGAGGGGCGCATGATGGGGGCATTATATGTGAGGGGCGCATGATGGGGGCATTATATGTGAGGGGCACATGATGGGGCATTATATGTGAGGGGCGCATGATGAGGGCATTATATGTGAGAAGCGCATGATGGGGACATTATATGTGAGGGGCCCATGATGGGGACATTATATGTGAGGGGCGCATGATGGGGGCATTATATGTGAGGGGCGCATGATGGGGGCATTATATGTGAGGGGCGCATGATGGGGGCATTATATGTGAGGGGCGCATGATGGGGGCATTATATGTGAGGGGCGCATGATGGGGGCATTATATGTGAGGGGCGCATGATGGGGGCATTATATGTGAGGGGGGCATGATGGGGGCATTATATGTGAGGGGCGCATGATGGGGGCATTATATCTGAGGGGCGCATGATGGGGCATTATATGTGAGGGGCGCATGATGGGGCATTATATGTGAGGGGCGCATGATGGGGGCATTATATGTGAGGGGCGCATGATGGGGGCATTATATGTGAGGGACGCATGATGGGAGCATTATATGTGAGGGGCACATGATGGGAGCATTATATGTGAGGGGCGCATGATGGGGGCATTATATGTGAGGGGCGCATGATGGGGGCATTATATGTGAGGGGCACATGATGGGGCATTATATGTGAGGGGCACATGATGGGGGCATTATATGTGAGGGGCACATGATGGGGGCATTATATGTGAGGGGCGCATGATGGGGGCATTATATGTGAGGGGCGCATGATGGGGGCATTATATGTGAGGGGCGCATGATGGGGGCATTATATGTGAGGGGCGCATGATGGGGGCATTATATGTGAGGGGCACATGATGGGGGCATTATATGTGAGGGGCACATGATGTGGGCATTATATGTGAGGGGCACATGATGTGGGCATTATATGTGAGGGGCACATGATGGGGGCATTATATGTGAGGGGCGCATGATGGGGCATTATATGTGAGGGGCGCATGTGGCCCAGCCTCGCCCAGCCCCTGCCTCCTGTGGCCCCCAGATAATTTGAGTTTGAGACCCCTGCCCTAAGGGCACACTGCAGATGATCTCAATGGGATTCTGCTGCTCAGTGCACACTATAGAATTTCACACTGCAGAGCTTCAGATGCAGATCAGGATTCCAAATAATGAATGAACATGTTTATTCCTTATAGTAAGACCATTGTCAATGGGACTTTAAATTGCAGGGGTTAATTTCCGCAGCAAATTCCATGTGAAATGAACCCCATTTCCGGGCGGCAATGGATCTGCTGACTGAATTTTTGTAGAGTGCATGGGCCCTTACAGCTATCCAATGGCGTGTGCAGCTCTTAGCAGCAAATAATGCTGACAGATTTTCCAACTGGAAAACACGGGTGGACATTCCGCACATTTGAATAATCTGGCGGGCACTAGGGCCACTCGGAAATGCGCGATCTCATAGACGACAATGCATTTCCAAGCAGAATCCGCTGAAATAATAGACATAGGTATTCTTTCTGCGGAGGAAACATTTGCTGCGGAAATTCTGTAGTGTGCACAGTGCAGCAGAATCCTATTCAAATCATTGGGACTCTGCTGCAGCGGAAAGTCTATGCAGAATAATCCGGCGGAATTACACACGAATATTCCGCCGTGTGAACATACCCTAAAACGGGCAGACCAGCTTGGCTAAGCGCTGCATCCTTATATAAGAAGAGCATGTGGTATATGGATTCAATGAAAGTCTATAACATTTTCTGCAAATCCATAGACTGCTTCCTCAGCAGAGCTGAGCCGAGTGCTTCGCCCTTTTGTTTTAGTACCTGGACCCCCACGGATCACAACTTGACATGTCGCTATGACATATCAGAAGTTTATTGAAATAATAGATGCACTTTAACAGAAGAAATCCCATTACAAATCTCGCAATCCATCTAGACATATACTCCTGGTGTTAATGTAATGGGGTTATCCAGGATTAGATAAACAGAGCTACTTTCTGCCAGAAACAGCGCCCCTCTTCTCCTCAGGTTGTGTGTGGTATTGCATCTCAGTTGCATTGACATGAATGAACCCAGTTGTAAAACCACACACAACCTGAGGTCAGGTGCAGCAAAAAAAAAAAAAAAGCTATGCTTTTCTCTCCTGTATAAGCCCTTTTATAGTTAATCTCCACCTTTTAAAGGGGTACGCTGTTGGAAAACAAATGTTTTCAAATCAGCTGGTGCCAGAAAGTTAACAGATTTGTAAATTACTTCTATAAAAAAAAATCTTAATCCGTCTAATACTTATCAGCTGCTGTATGCTCCAGAGGAAGTTGTGTAGTTCTTTCCAGTCTGACCACAGTGCTCTCTGCTGACACCTCTGTCCATATCAGGAGAGGTTTGCTATGGAGATTTGCTTCTACTCTGGACAGTTCCTGACACGGACCGTGGTGTCAGCAAAGAGCACTGTGGTCAGACTGGAAAGAACTACACAACTTCCTTTGGAGCATACAGCAGCTGATAAGTACTGGAAGGATTAAGATATTTCAATAGAAGTAATTTACAAATCTGTATAACTTTCTGGCATTAGTTGATTTAAAGGGGTACTCCACTGGAAAACATTTTTTTTTCTAAATCAACTGGTGCTAGAAAGTTTAACAGATTTGTAAATGACTTTGATTTAAAAATCTTAATCCTTCCAGTACTTATCAGCTGCTATATATACTCCAAAGGAAGTTCTTTTCTTTTTGAATTTCCTTTCTGTCTGACCACAGTGCTTTCTGCTGACACCTCTGTCCAGAGTAGAAGCAAATGCCCATATCAAACCTCTCCTGATCTGGACAGTTCCTGATATGGACAGAGGTGTCAGCAGAGAGCACTGTGGTCAGACATAAAGGAAAGTCAAAAAGAAAAGAACTTCCTGTGGATCATACAGCAGCTGATAAGTACTGGAAGTACTGGAAAGATTAAGAAGTAATTTACTTAACTCTCTGGCACCAGTTGATTTTTTAAAAATCCAGTGGAGTACCCCTTTTAAAAGCATTTGTTTTCCACCAGAGTACCCCTTTACATCACATTCGTAGTATATATTTACTGCAGCAGCAGTTTCTTATTTTCAGATACATAACTCCAAATCCTCAGCACAGCCATAGAGAGGAACAGTAACATTTTAAGGGTGCAGGACAGTGGTCTCTAAACTGTGGACCTCCAATGCTTACAAAACTACAACTCCCAGCATGTTAAACTATATAGTGGTTTGTAGAATAAGTCAGTGTTTCCCAAATAGGGCTGTCCGGGCATTCTGGGAGTTGTAGTTTTGCAACATCTGGAGGCACACCGTTTGAAGACCACTGGTGTAGGAGCTTGCGGAATACAGTTTTATCATTGAGTTTGAGGAACATCTTTAGGACTGTTTTCACGCTTGTGACAACGTGCACAATACCGAAACGCAGCGTGCAAAGCCACGCAAAACAAATCTCGCCGTCAGGCCAGGTGTCGTGTTTTGTTGTATTATGTTGTGTTTGTTGTATTATGTTGTGTTTGTGTTTGTTGTATTATGTTGTGTTTGTTGTATTATGTTGTGTTTGTTGTATTATGTTGTGTTTGTTGTATTATGTCGTGTTTTGTTGTATTATGTTGTGTTTGTTGTATTATGTCGTGTTTTGTTGTATTATGTCGTGTTTTGTTGTATTATGTTGTGTTTGTTGTATTATGTTGTGTTTGTTGTATTATGTCGTGTTTTGTTGTATTATGTTCTTTGTTGTATTATGTCGTGTTTTGTTGTATTATGTTGTGTTTGTTGTATTATGTCGTGTTTTGTTGTATTATGTCGTGTTTTGTTGTATTATGTTGTGTTTGTTTTATTATGTTGTGTTTGTGTTTGTTGTATTATGTTGTGTTTGTTGTATTATGTTGTGTTTGTGTTTGTTGTATTATGTTGTGTTTGTTGTATTATGTTGTGTTTGTTGTATTATGTCGTGTTTGTTGTATTATGTCGTGTTTTGTTGTATTATGTTGTGTTTGTTGTATTATGTTGTGTTTTGTTGTATTATGTTGTGTTTTGTTGTATTATGTTGTGTTTGTTGTATTATGTTGTGTTTGTTGTATTATGTTGTGTTTGTTGTATTATGTTGTGTTTGTTGTATTATGTCGTGTTTTGTTGTATTATGTTGTGTTTGTTGTATTATGTCGTGTTTGTTGTATTATGTCGTGTTTGTTGTATTATGTCGTGTTTGTTGTATTATGTTGTGTTTTGTTGTATTATGTTGTGTTTGTTGTATTATGTCGTGTTTGTTGTATTATGTCGTGTTTTGTTGTATTATGTTGTATTTGTTGTATTATGTCGTGTTTTGTTGTATTATGTCGTGTTTTGTTGTATTATGTCGTGCTTTGTTGTATTATGTTGTGTTTGTTGTATTATGTCGTGTTTGTTGTATTATGTCGTGTTTGTTGTATTATGTCGTGTTTTGTTGTATTATGTTGTTTGTTGTATTATGTCGTGTTTGTTGTATTATGTCGTGTTTGTTGCATTATGTCGTGTTTTGTTGTATTATGTTGTGTTTGTTGTATTATGTTGTGTTTGTTGTATTATGTTGTGTTTGTTGTATTATGTCGTGTTTTGTTGTATTATGTTGTGTTTGTTGTATTATGTTGTGTTTTGTTGTATTATGTCGTGTTTTGTTGTATTATGTCGTGTTTTGTTGTATTATGTTGTGTTTGTTGTATTATGTTGTGTTTGTTGTATTATGTCGTGTTTTGTTGTATTATGTTGTGTTTGTTGTATTATGTTGTGTTTGTTGTATTATGTTGTGTTTGTTGTATTATGTCGTGTTTTGTTGTATTATGTCGTGTTTTGTTGTATTATGTTGTGTTTTGTTGTATTATGTTGTGTTTGTTGTATTATGTTGTGTTTTGTTGTATTATGTCGTGTTTTGTTGTATTATGTTGTGTTTGTTGTATTATGTCGTGTTTTGTTGTATTATGTTGTGTTTGTTGTATTATGTTGTGTTTGTTGTATTATGTCGTGTTTGTTGAATTATGTTGTATTATGTTGTGTTTGTTGTATTATGTCGTGTTTGTTGTATTATGTCGTGTTTTGTTGTATTATGTTGTGTTTGTTGTATTATGTCGTGTTTGTTGTATTATGTTGTGTTTGTTGTATTATGTCGTGTTTTGTTGTATTATGTCGTGTTTTGTTGTATTATGTCGTGTTTTGTTGTATTATGTTGTGTTTGTTGTATTATGTTGTGTTTTGTTGTATTATGTCGTGTTTTGTTGTATTATGTTGTGTTTGTTGTATTATGTCGTGTTTTGTTGTATTATGTCGTGTTTTGTTGTATTATGTCGTGTTTGTTGTATTATGTTGTGTTTGTTGTATTATGTCGTGTTTTGTTGTATTATGTTCTTTGTTGTATTATGTCGTGTTTTGTTGTATTATGTTGTGTTTGTTGTATTATGTCGTGTTTTGTTGTATTATGTCGTGTTTTGTTGTATTATGTTGTGTTTGTTGTATTATGTCGTGTTTGTTGTATTATGTTGTGTTTGTTGTATTATGTTGTGTTTGTTGTATTGTCGTGTTTGTTGTATTATGTCGTGTTTTGTTGTATTATGTTGTGTTTGTTGTATTATGTCGTGTTTGTTGTATTATGTTGTGTTTGTTGTATTATGTCGTGTTTTGTTGTATTATGTCGTGTTTTGTTGTATTATGTCATGTTTTGCTGTATTATGTTGTGTTTGTTGTATTATGTCGTGTTTTGTTGTATTATGTCGTGTTTTGTTGTATTATGTTGTGTTTGTTGTATTATGTTGTGTTTGTTGTATTATGTCGTGTTTTGTTGTATTATGTTCTTTGTTGTATTATGTCGTGTTTTGTTGTATTATGTTGTGTTTGTTGTATTATGTCGTGTTTTGTTGTATTATGTTGTGTTTGTTGTATTATGTCGTGTTTTGTTGTATTATGTTGTGTTTGTTGTATTATGTTGTGTTTTGTTGTATTATGTCGTGTTTTGTTGTTTTGTTGTATTATGTTGTGTTTTGTTGTATTATGTTGTGTTTGTATTCCTACAGTGTTACACTTCCTTATACAGGATCCACGTACGGAGCGTTGCGTTCTCTCTCTGCCCCAGTATTTCTGTGTCACTCATTATCTGTGTGTCTCTTTATCAGCGGGCCTCCTGGCGTTCTGCAAACGGGGACACAAGAATTTTGCAGACAGAACAAAAGCGCCAAATTAGTGGCTTGGCCGGAAGACAAGAAGCATACAGCCATCCCGTACTGTACCCTGCGCTGGGGGCCCCCTTTTTTTCCCCCGGAGCTGTAAGTAGATATAAGAATGTCACATTCTGCTATTAAACGACGGTGCCAGCACCCAAGGGGTTAAATAATGTTGTTTGTATGAGCTGCGGTCTGCTGAGTAGCGTGTGAGACACAGAGCCTCCTCTTTTTTTTTTTTTTTTTCTACCTGGGTCAGGTAACCCGATTCTGTCTTGACGTCGTCCTCTGGGTGTGCCCTACAGCCGTCCCTCCCCAGGAGTGAGACAGCACCAGAAATGTCAGCAAGCCCATCCTCTGGAAGCATCCCTGGATAAGGATCCCCACAAGACGCTGCTGGAAGGTAGGGGAGATGGCTCTGTTTGCCATATGCTGAGAGTCAATTGAACCTAGAGTATAGCACGGTGTGTTTCTCAGCTTCCAGCTGTTGCAAAACTACAACTCCCAGCATGCCCGGACAGCCAACGGCTGTCCGGGCATGCTGGGAGTTGTAGTTTTGCAACAGCTGGAGGCATCTGGGCTGGGAAACAGTGATAAGTTCTATGCACTGTATCTACTGGTAGCTACAGGTGCAGCAGTGCTGAGTTTGCCATTTGACACAGTTTCGTTTGAAAGAACAACTCGATTTACATAGGACTGCAGATGCACCTGCTGCTTTATATTAACTTACGGTGTTACTGTAAAATAGCACAGCGCGGCTATATGTGCAGAACAACAGTATGCTTCACTAGAAGACAGCAGGTGGAGCAGAGCTGAGCCGTAATACATATAACTCTGCAGCCATTATAGGTTTACCTGCAGTCCTAGGGAAATCCCTGCCAGTAAGAAGAGTCAGTAGGTTTACCTGCAGTCCTAGGTAACTCAGGAAGGAAATGTTGTAGGTTTACCTGCAGTCCTAGGTAACTCCCTGTCAGTAAGAAGATTCAGTAGGTCTACCTGCAGTCCTAGGTAACTCACTGTTGGTAAGAAGATTCAGTAGGTCTACCTGCAGTCCTAGGTAATTTACTGTTGGTAAGAAGATTCAGTAGATATACCTGCAGTCCTAAATAACTCTGTTAATATGGAAATTTGGTAGGTTTACCTGCAGTCCTAGGTAACGTCGTTAATATGGAAATTTGGTAAGTTAACCTGCAGTCCTAGGTAACTCACTGTCAGTAAGAAGATTCAGTAGGTCTACCTGCAGTCCTAGGTAACTCACTGTTGGTAGGAAGATTCAGTAGGTATACCTGCAGTCCTAGGTAATTCAGTTAGTAAGGACATTTGGCAAATTTACCTACAGTCCTAGGTAACTCCCTGTCAGTAAGAAGATTCAGTAGGTTTACCTGCAGTCCTAGGTAACTCCGTTAATACGAAAAATTTGTAGGTTTACCTGCAGTCCTAGGTAACTCCCTGTCAGTAAGAAGATTCAGTAGGTCTACCTGCAGTCCTAGGTAACTTAGGAAGGAAATTCAGTAAGTCTACCTGCAGTCCTAGGTAACTCCCTGTCAGTAAGAAGATTCAGTAGGTATACCTGCAGTCCTAGGTAACTCCGTTAATACGGAAATTTTGGTAGGTTTACCTGCAGTCCTAGGTAACTTTGTTAAGAAGGAAATTAGGTAGGTGTACCTGCAGTCCTAGGTAATTCCGTTAGTAAGGAAATTTGGCAGATTAACCTGCAGTCCTAGGTAAGGGTGGTTTCACACTGTGTTTTGGTCTCTATTTCACCTTTTCAATTCTAGTCTGTTTGTATGCAAAAACGCGGTCAGCTACGCTATTGTGTACAGGGACAAAAATGAGGGTCCGTTGTATTTATTATAATGTAAATCAATCGGAAATGGATTCTGCTGTACGGCATCCGTTTTTACCATCTGATAACGTATACGTTATTCCCCATATAAAATGCATATGTTAAATGGACGACAATGACACCCTAACTCCATGTCACTAAGGTGATTCAGAAGGTTTACCTGCAGTGTCACACTTTGAATGATGCCAAATGACAGTTCTTGGTCCTAATCCATCAGTGTGATGTAGTTGAGCTGTGGGTGTCATTCGGCGCACATCTAAAATAGGGCAATGTCTTATCTGTATTATGGTATTTCCCAACCAGGGTGCCTCCAGCTGTTGCAAAACTACAACTCCCAGCATGCCCGGACAGCCTCTGGCTGTCCGGGCATGCTGGGAGTTGTAGTTTTGCAACAGCTGGAGGCACCCTGGTTGGGAAACACTGCTGTATTAGCTCAATCTTAAAAGGGCATCACCATGCGGCGCCTTAGCTTTGCTATAGCTTTAGTTCTCCGCGCTTACACGCAGCTGATCTCCAGGATATAATGGTAAGATCTAGGGTTTGGGATCAGCGGTACACGTCAGTCGCAGGTATCACAGCGCGTTCAGTCAAGATGGTTATCAGACATCCTCCTAGTGTTGATGGAAGATCACAGATTAGGAGAGCAGCAGAGGTAACCGCAGGGTAAGAAGTTGTGCAGCTGCACCGGGGAGGATTGGGAGTTGTTGTGTACATTGTACAGCATCTATAGAAAAAGGGCCCCTCCTTACGTGAGCCATCCCTACCTAGGGTTGCCACCTGGCCGGTATTTTGGCCACCATGCCGGTATCTTTATATTAAAAATACTGGCAATGCTATGGCCGGTATATATCCAACCAATCCTCCAACTCCCGGAATGTTACACAATAACCTATACCAGGGTTTCCCAACCAGAGCACCTCCAGCTGTTGCAAAACTACAACTCCCAGCATGCCCGGACAGCCAACGGCTGTCCGGGCATGCTGGGAATTGTAGTTTTGCAACAGCTGGGGGCATCCTTATTTGGGAAACGCTGACCTATTCTACAAACCACTATATAGTTTAACATGCAGGGAGTTGTAGTTTTGCAACAGCTGGAGGCACCCCTGGTTGGGAAACACTGACCTATTCTACATACCACTATATAGTTTGACATGCTGGGAGATGTAGTTTTGTAACAGCTGGAGGCACCCCTGGTTGGGAAACGCTGACCTATTCTACAAACCACTATATAGTTTAACATGCTGGGAGATGTAGTTTTGTAACAGCTGGAGGCACCCCTAGTTGGGAAACACTGACCTATTCTACAAACCACTATATAGTTTAACATGCTGGGAGTTGTAGTTTTGCAACAGCTGGAGGAACCCCTGGTTGGGAAACACTGACCTATTCTACATACCACTATATAGTTAAAAATGCTGGGAGTTGTAGTTTTGCAACAGCTGGAGGCACCCCTGGTTGGGAAGCACTGACCTATTCTACATAGCACTATATAGTTTAACATGCTGGGAGTTGTAGTTTTGCAACAGCTGGAGGCACCCCTAGTTGGGAAACACTGATCTATTCTACAAACCACTATATAGTTTAACATGCTGGGAGTTGTAGTTTTCATTTGGGGCAGCTGCTGAGCCACAAGCCGTATCAGGGCATGCTGGGAGTTGTAGTTAGTAACTAACTGTAACTGCCAAATTTAATTAAAAAAAAGTGATCAAAAAGTCACATCAAGATAAAAATGGTTCTGTTAAAAACTACAGATAGGCAAGCAAAAAATGAGCCCTCATACAGGCCCGTATAGGAGGAAATTAAAAAGTTATAGGGGTCAGAATAGGTCAGAATTTCCCCCGCATAGGTGTATCCTGTGACGTTACGCATATATAATTTATTATGCAAATGAGCATGGCCGGTATTTTTTTTTCCAAGAAAGGTGGCAACTCTATCCCTACCCCCCACCATCCCAGTAACCAGGTAGCTAACTGGATTAAGGGGTTATCCAGGATAAAAAAAACAGCGCCACCCTGTCCTCAGGTTGTGTGTGGTATTGCAGCCCAGTTCCATTGAAGTGAATGAAACCAAGTTGTAATACCACACACAACCTGAGGACAGGGGTGTGGTGCTGTTTTTGGAAGAAGTGAGCTCTGTTTGTCTACTCCCAGATAACTATTGCATGTGCATTAAAGGGGTTATCCAGGAAAAAACTTATATATGTATATCAACTGGCTCCAGAAAGTAAAACAGATTTGTACATTATGGCAATTGAAGGAGAAGCACAGGTGCACCGGCACTACAACAACCACAATGCCCTTAGATGCACAGAGAACGGGCCAATGATACAGTGACTAGAAATAGGTAAGTATCTCTAGGTGGTGCAGACTATGAAACAAGGAGCGAATATCACAGGTACCTATTGGCCGGAAGAAGCGTCGTGTTGTGACGCGAAACTAGTCGCCTCCTGTTGTATACCCCGCGTCTGAGGGCGTGCGCCATCGCTCCCCGCATGTCAGTGACTTTTTATCCTGTCATCCACTGCTGGTGTTAAATAAAAGGATCTGATTTTTGCATCGAACTGGGTGAGTGCGACTTCTCTTCTCTTGTATACTAAGGAGACTTGTAAATTACTTCTACTAAAAAATCTTAATCCTTTCAGTACTTATGAGCTGCTGAAGTTGAGTTATTCTTTTCTGTCTAAGTGCTCTCTGATGACACCTGTCTCGGGAACTGTTCAGAGTAGAAGCAAATCCCCATAGCAAACCTCTTCTACTCTGTGCAGTTCCCGAGACAAGCAGAAATGTCAGCAGAGAGCACTGTTGCCAGACAGAAAAGAACAACTCGACTTCAGCAGCTGATAATTAATGGAAGGGTTAAGATTTTTTAATAGAAGTAATTTACAAATCTGTTTAACTTTCTGGAGCCAGATGATTAAAAATAAATAAAAAATAAGTTTTCCACCGTAGTAGCCCTTTTCAGCGTGTCCCGGGATGACATAAATCATGCGGCGTGTCTGTGAGAGCGGTGCACTTTTCACCCTATTTGCAAACTACCGGAGCTGCAGTGACTAATCTTTTATAAGACGATAGGACACAGGCGATGACTGACTGACTAATTGTTTAAGTGTAAGTAATGCTTGTCATTACATCACCGTATACAACAAGTAATCTTTATAGATGGTGATCCAAGAGCTGACGCTTTATGCGGCCCAGTACCCTGTAATTGTAATGGTTCTCTATGTAAATCCTGTTGATCACCATTTGTCCTGTCTGCAGAAGCTGGGACTGAATGCAAATATTTACCCAGTGTCTTTGGCCTCATATCAAACAGTACTAGATGCCCGGGCCAGGTTGCCAGCCTGTTTATTCAGCCCGGGTACTCCCCGCCATGTCGTAATGCTCTGCAAGCGTCAGTTTTTCCCAACCAGGGTGCCTCCAGCTGTTGCAAAACTTCAACTCCCAGCATGCCCGGACAGCCGTTGGCTGTCCGGGCATGCTGGGAATTGTAGTTTTGCAAAAGCTGGGGGCATCCCTACTAGAGATGAGCGAACTTACAGTAAATTCGATTCGTCACGAACTTCTCGGCTCAGCAGTTGATGACTTTATCCTGCATAAATTAGTTCAGCTTTCAGGGGCTCCGGTGGGCTGGAAAAGGTGAATACATTCCTAGGAAAGAGTCTCCTAGGACTATATCCACCTTTTCCAGCCCATCGGAGCACCGGAAAGCTGAACTAATTTATGCAGGAAAAGTCATCAACTGCCGAGCCGAGAAGTTCGTGACGAATCGAATTTACTGTAAGTTCGCTCATCTCTAATCCCTACTTGGGAAACACTGACCTATTCTACAAACCACTATATAGTTTAACATTCTGGGAGTTGTAGTTTTGCAACAGCTGGAGGCACCCCTGGTTGGGAATGTTGACCTATTCTACATCCCACTATATAGTTTCACATGCTGGGAGTTGTAGTTTTGCAACAGCTGGAGGCACCCCTGGTTGGGAAACGCTGACCTATTCTACATACCACTATATAGTTTCACATGCTGGGAGATGAGGTTTTGCAACAGCTGGAGGCACCCCTGGTTGGGAAACACTGACCTATTCTACATCCCACTATATAGTTTCACATGCTGGGAGTTGTAGTTTTGCAACAGCTGGAGGCACCCCTGGTCTGGAAACACTGACCTATTCTACATACCACTATATAGTTTCACATGCTGGGAGTTGTAGTTTTGCAACAGCTGGAGGCACCCCTGGTTGGGAAACGCTGACCTATTCTACATACCACTATATAGTTTCACATGCTGGGACATGAGGTTTTGCAACAGCTGGAGGCACCCCTGGTTGGGAAACATGACCTATTCTACATACCACTATATAGTTTCACATGCTGGGAGATGAGGTTTTGCAACAGCTGGAGGCACCCCTTGTTGGGAAACGCTGACCTATTCTACATACCACTATATAGTTTCACATGCTGGGAGATGAGGTTTTGCAACAGCTGGAGGCACCCCTGGTTGGGAAACGCTGACCTATTCTACATACCACTATATAGTTTCACATGCTGGGAGATGAGGTTTTGCAACAGCTGGAGGCACCCCTGGTTGGGAAACACTGACCTATTCTACATACCACTATATAGTTTCACATGCTGGGAGATGAGGTTTTGCAACAGCTGGAGGCACCCCTGGTTGGGAAACGCTGATCTATTCTACATACCACTATATAGTTTCACATGCTGGGAGATGAGGTTTTGCAACAGCTGGAGGTACCCCTGGTTGGGAAACACTGACATATTCTACATACCACTATATAGTTTCACATGCTGGGAGATGAGGTTTTGCAACAGCTGGAGGCACCCCTGGTTGGGAAACGCTGACCTATTCTACATACCACTATATAGTTTCACATGCTGGGAGATGAGGTTTTGCAACAGCTGGAGGCACCCCTGGTTGAGAAACGCTGACCTATTCTACATACCACTATATAGTTTCACATGCTGGGAGATGAGGTTTTGCAACAGCTGGAGGCACCCCTGGTTGGGAAACGCTGACCTATTCTACATACCACTATATAGTTTCACATGCTGGGAGATGAGGTTTTGCAACAGCTGGAGGCACCCCTGGTTGGGAAACGCTGACCTATTCTACATACCACTATATAGTTTCACATGCTGGGAGATGAGGTTTTGCAACAGCTGGAGGCACCCCTGGTTGAGAAACGCTGACCTATTCTACATACCACTATATAGTTTCACATGCTGGGAGATGAGGTTTTGCAACAGCTGGAGGCACCCCTGGTTGGGAAACGCTGACCTATTCTACATACCACTATATAGTTTCACATGCTGGGAGATGAGGTTTTGCAACAGCTGGAGGCACCCCTGGTTGGGAAACGCTGACCTATTCTACATACCACTATATAGTTTCACATGCTGGGAGATGAGGTTTTGCAACAGCTGGAGGCACCCCTGGTTGAGAAACGCTGACCTATTCTACATACCACTATATAGTTTCACATGCTGGGAGATGAGGTTTTGCAACAGCTGGAGGCACCCCTGGTTGGGAAACGCTGACCTATTCTACATACCACTATATAGTTTCACATGCTGGGAGATGAGGTTTTGCAACAGCTGGAGGCACCCCAGGTTGGGAAACACTGACCTATTCTACATACCACTATATAGTTTCACATGCTGGGAGATGAGGTTTTGCAACAGCTGGAGGCACCCCTGGTTGGGAAACGCTGACCTATTCTACATACCACTATATAGTTTCACATGCTGGGAGATGAGGTTTTGCAACAGCTGGAGGCACCCCTGGTTGAGAAACGCTGACCTATTCTACATACCACTATATAGTTTCACATGCTGGGAGATGAGGTTTTGCAACAGCTGGAGGCACCCCTGGTTGGGAAACGCTGACCTATTCTACATACCACTATATAGTTTCACATGCTGGGAGATGAGGTTTTGCAACAGCTGGAGGCACCCCAGGTTGGGAAACACTGACCTATTCTACATACCACTATATAGTTTCACATGCTGGGAGATGAGGTTTTGCAACAGCTGGAGGCACCCCTGGTTGGGAAACGCTGACCTATTCTACATACCACTATATAGTTTCACATGCTGGGAGATGAGGTTTTGCAACAGCTGGAGGCACCCCTGGTTGAGAAACGCTGACCTATTCTACATACCACTATATAGTTTCACATGCTGGGAGATGAGGTTTTGCAACAGCTGGAGGCACCCCTGGTTGGGAAACGCTGACCTATTCTACATACCACTATATAGTTTCACATGCTGGGAGATGAGGTTTTGCAACAGCTGGAGGCACCCCAGGTTGGGAAACACTGACCTATTCTACATACCACTATATAGTTTCACATGCTGGGAGATGAGGTTTTGCAACAGCTGGAGGCACCCCAGGTTGGGAAACACTGACCTATTCTACATACCACTATATAGTTTCACATGCTGGGAGATGAGGTTTTGCAACAGCTGGAGGCACCCCAGGTTGGGAAACACTGACCTATTCTACATACCACTATATAGTTTCACATGCTGGGAGATGAGGTTTTGCAACAGCTGGAGGCACCCCTGGTTGGGAACCACTGACCTTTTCTACATACCACTATATAGTTTCACATGCTGGAAGTTGTAGTTTTCCTTTGGCGCAGCTACTGAGCCACAAACCGTATCAGGGCATGCTGGGAGTTGTAGTTAGTTACTAACTGCAACTGCCGAATTTAATAAAAAATAATAATAAATAAATAAAAAAAAGCGATCAAAAAGTCCCATCAAAACAAAAATGGTTCTGTTAAAAACTACAGATCGGCGTGCAAAAAATTAGCCCCCATATAGGCCCGTATAGGAAGAAATAAAAAAGTTATAGGGGTCAGAATAGGTCAGAATACTCCCCGCCATGTTGTGTAATGCTCTGCAAGAGTCTAAGGCAGTGTTTCCCAACCAGGGTGCCTCCAGCTGTTGCAAAACTACAACTCCCAGCATGCCCGGACAGCCAACGGCTGTCCGGGCATGCTGGGAGTTGTAGTTTTGCAACAGCTGGAGGCACCCTGGTTGGGAAACACTGGTCTAAGGATCTGTTTATCCATTAAACATAGTACTTGTGCTTATACCATTGTCCCGTGGAAGCTTCTCGGCTGTAAGTACATGATCCTGACATGGGTGTGCCCCATTTATAGAACAGCAGTTTAGCTTCAGGCAGCCATACCCATTAAATAGCTATCACCCCTGATGCCCCTATAACGGGCATTGAGCTCTACCAGCCTAACATGGCAATTGCTTATCTCCTTCTGGAAGAATAGGATATGATGACGCCAATGTAAAAAATTGTCATTAAAGGGGTATTTTTTTATTTTTTTTTAAATCAACTGGTGCCAGAAAGTTAAACAAATTTGTAAATTACTTCTATTATAAAATCTTTACCCTTCCAGTACTTATTAGCAGCTGTATGCTACAGAGGAAAATCTTTTCTTTTTGAATTTCTTTTTTGTCTTGTCCACAGTGCTCTCTGCTGACACCTGATGCCCGTATCAGGAACTATCCAGAGCAGGAGAAAATCCCCATAGCAAACCTATGCTGCTCTGGACAGTTCCTGACACGGACAGAGGTGTCAGCAGAGAGCACTGTGGACAAGACAAAAAAAAAGAAATTCAAAAAGAAAAGAATTTCCTCGGTAGCATACAGCTGCTAATAAATACTGAAAGGATTAAGATTTTTAAATAGGAGCAATTTACAAATCTGTTTAACTTCCTGGCACCAGTTCATTAAAAAAAAAAAAAGTTTTCCACTGGAGTACCCCTTTAAGTCCACACATTAAAAAGAATTCTGTGTAAATCCGAAATAATCTTATCAGAATGGGTCATTGGAGGTACAATGGCCAAAGTGTGATCTTTTGGGGTGGAAATCTACATATTAGATAAGGGGATAGCAGTGGAACAATAGACTCTTATGTGTTTGTTTATGACTATTCAAAAAGAAGCTTATCCCTTATCACCTGCTGTCCGAATTAGGAAATTATCAGTCACTTACAGAGAACTTTTTTTGACTAGAAGAAGAGGCCCTGTAACTCCCTTTTTGGCACACGCAACATATATCTGCTTGCCTCATCTGTAGGATTGTTATTAGAGATGAGCGAATTTACAGTAAATTCGATTCGTCACGAACTTCTCGGCTCGGCAGTTGATGACTTTTCCTGCATAAATTAGTTCAGCTTTCCGGTGCTCCGATGGGCTGGAAAAGGTGGATACAGCCCTAGGAGACTCTTTCCTAGGAATGTATCCACCTTTTCCAGCCCACCGGAGCACCCGAAAGCTGAACTAATTTACGCAGGAAAAGTCATCAACTGCCGAGCCGAGAAGTTCGTGACGAATTGAATTTACTGTAAGTTCGCTCATCTCTAATTGTTATATTGGCGGGGAATCTGTTATCCATTTTGTAGAAGTCTTGTGGCGCTTTTTTTTTTCCGTTTTTCGTTTTACTATCTCTATTTTAAAATAATCCTGAAATATTGCGCACTTTTAATTCTGGCCGCCACTAGACCTGAAAGCTGAGACTTCATGTTCTGTATAGGTAATTTCCCAGCAGTCTCCTCCTTATCAATACAAGAGTACAATGAAAGGTGACATGAGTGGATTAATAACAAAAGGTACACACTATAGCTGTTCCTCCCAGATCAGCCTCCCCCTCCCTCTAGGAGGACCTAGAGCAGTGGTCTTCTAGCTGCGTCCCTCCAGATGTTGCAAAACTACAACTCCCAGCATGCCCGGACAGCCAACGGCTGTCCGGGCATGCTGGGAATTGTAGTTTTGCAACATCTGGAGGTCCGCAGGTTGAAGACCACTGACCTAGAGCATGCCAAAGGTTAAAGGGGTATTCCAGGCAAAAACTTTTTTACATATATCAACTGGATCCAGAAAGTTAAACAGATTTGTAAATTACTTCTATAAAAAAAAAAAAATCTTAATCCTTTCAGTACTTATGAGCTTCTGAAGTCGAGTTGTTCTTTTCTGTCTAAATCCTCTCTGATGACACCTGTCTCGGGAAACGCCCAGTTTAAAAGCAAATTCCCAAACTGGGCGTTTCCCGAGACACATGTCATCAGAGAGCACTTAGACAGAAAAGAACAACCTTAACTTCAGATGCTCATAAGTACTGAAAGGATTAAGATTTTTTTTTAATAGAGGTAATTTACAAATCTGTATAACTTTCTGGAGCCAGTTGATATATATAAAAAAGTTTTTTCCTGGATAACCCCTTTAAGGAGCTGTCCCATATCAATGGCGCATCTCTAATCTTATGTTGCCTCTATGTCCATGGGGCTGGCTGTAAAGCATATCTCTAAATGTTGTTAAAAACAGCTCAGGCAAGATGGCTGCCTCCATATTATTGTACAAAAAATATTGTACGAAATAAAAAAAAAAGATTTCATTTAGAAAATAGAAACAGATTACGGTAGACATAGATTTCATTTTCTGGCTTTAAGACAGCCTAAAAATTGCCAGATCTATTTAAGGAAATCTGTCACCAATTTCACCTGCACTAATCTGTTTGTACGGACAGGTGGTGCAGGTGACACTGATGACAACCATACTTACCTGATCCCATTCCGTGCTCCAGTTCTCTCGCTATTTTCTTCTGTTCCTTCCATTCCGGGGCCGACTTGGAGCATGGGCGGAGCTTTGTGACATCATCGCTGCTGTTTGCTAGCAGTGGGATCCAGCAGGGAAGCAGGAGCAGTGACGTCAGGAAGCTCCGCCCATGCTCCAAGTCTGCCCCGGAACAGAAGAAACGGAAGAAGAAAGCAAGAGAACAGGAGCACGGAACAGGATCAGGTTAGTATGGTTGTCATCATTGTCTCCTGCACTACCAGTCAGTACCAATAGGTTAGTGCAGGTGACACTGAGGACAGATTTCCTTTAAGAAATCGTCTCCCTCTTAATAAATTTGGCATGTTTCATTCCAACAATCTTCATTGTAAAAGTGGCTTATGAAATAGTGTTCTTAAAGGGGTACTCCGGTGAAAAACTTTTTTTTTTTTTTTTAAATCAACTGGTGCCAGAAAGTTAAACAGATTTGTAAATTACTTCTATTAAAAAATCTTAATTCTTCCTTTACTTATTAGTTGCTGAATACTACAGTGGAAATTCTTTTCTGTTTGAAACACAGAGCTCTCTGCTGACATCATGAGCACAGTGCTCTCTGCTGACATCTCTGTCCATTTTAGGAACTGTCCAGGACAGCATATGTTTGCTATGGGGATTTCCTTTTACCCTGGACAGTTCCTAAAAATGGACAGAGATGTCAGCAGAGAGCACTGTGCTCGTGATTCAGCAGAGAGCTCTGTGTTTCAAACAGAAAAAAATTCCACTGTAGTATTCAGCAGCTAATAAGTACAGGAAGGATTAAGATTTTTTTAATAGAAGTAATTTACAAATCTTGTTTAACTTTCTGGCACCAGTTGATTTAAAAAAAAAAAAAAGTTTTTCACCGGAGTACCCCTTTAATTAATCTTTCCCCATTGTCTTGTGGAATTTGTTTTGCATTTTTTTGCAGTTTATTGCAACAATGACCTGATGCGTTCAAAATATGAGGCTTAGGCCTCTTTCACACTACCGTTATGCTCCTGTAAAAACTCCCGTCATGAACTCCCGCCAGAAAGTCCATAAAACGGCCGTCAAAAAATCCCATTCATGTCGCTCCTTTAGCATCAGTTATGTCCCGTTATGACTAATGTCCGTTATTTTTGATAATAATGGCGCATATACAAATTTTTTTCTCGTCAAAATAACGGTGGAATAACGGATGTTAGAATTGTAACATTGAAGTCTATGGCTGACAGATGTTCACAAAGAACATCCGTTAGCGCCCATTATTTTCACCTTTCATTATGATCAGTTATTGCTACTGAGCATGCTCAGTACAGCATTACAACCAGAAGGGGTTAAAACGGACATAAAATAACAGACTATAACGGTGCATGACGGATGAAATAACAGGTGATAACGGATGGAACATGTCCGTTATTTTGACAGAATGCCAGTTAAAATAACGGACATTGGTCATTCGTTAGCATCCGTTATGTTCATTTATTTTGTCTATTTTTTATGACCTCATTCAGCAGAAAAACGGAATGCAGGAACATGACGGTAGTGTGAAAGAAGCCTTTGTTTTCAGTTTCATACTAATATGGTCAGTAGGGGGCACTGTTTGTATTACAGTTTGTGGATACCTGTGAAGATATTATTAAGTGGGGCTATAAGGCTATTAGGATTAGTGTTGCTCGCGAATATTCGCAATACGAATTTTATTTGCGAATATCGCATATTTGCAAATTCGCGAATATTCGTGAATATAGCACTATATATTCGTAATTACGAATATTCGGGTTTTTTCTTTCACAGTACACATCACAGTGATCATCCCTCTCTGCTTCCAGCTTGTGTGGTGTAAAGAAGGCTCTAATACTACTGTGTCAGACTGGTGTGTGGATTTTCGCATATGCAAATTTTTGCTTGTACATGTTTTTATATGCAAATTTTCGCATATGTTTATTTTCGCATACGCGAATATTTGCATATTCGAAAATAAAACGCCAATATTCGCGAATATATGACGAATATTCGTCCATATATTCGCGAATATTCGCGAATTCGAATATGGCCTATGCCGCTCAACACTAATTAGGATCACACTACTAAAACAGTCAGCACTAGGACCACATGTACATTGCTTTCCCCATAGACAGCAATGTATTTCAAGTTGATTCCGCAGAAAGAATGAGCAAGATCGTTTTTTCGGCAGCAGAATTTCAGCGTCCGCCGCTGAAATTCTGTAATGTGCACTGTGCGGTGGAATCCCTTTTGCCAGCAATGGGATTCTGCTGCACCGGAATTTCCAAGTGGAATTTCAAAGCAGAATTCCACTTGAAAATTCCATAGTGTGAACCTTGTCTAACCCTTTACTTTGAATTTGGTTATGTTGGAGGAGCTCAATGCTTTACTACAGTGGTCTCCAAACTGTGGCCCTCCAGATGTTGCAAAACAACAACTCCCAGCTTGCTGGGAGTTGTTGTTTTGCAACATCTGGAGGGCCACAGTTTGCCGACCAGTGCTTTACTACAATGGTGCCCCTGAGACATTTCTTGGGATGTCAGGTGAAGGGGTAAACTTTTTCTTGGTACACTAGTGCAAAGGAAAAAGTGGTGCAAATGTCTCTAGTGAACAATCATCTAATTTCTTTAATTTTCAAATTAACCCTCGATATTCCTAAACTGTACCCCATTCTCCCCCATCTATAGTGCTTTCTGCGGACACCTGTGTCTGTCTCAGGAACTGTCCAGAGCAAGAGAGGTTTGCTATGGGGGTTTGCTTCTACTCTGTACAGTTCCTGAGACAGACAGAGGTGTCAGCAGAGAGCACTGTGGTCAGACAGAAAAGAACAACTCAACTTCAGCAGCTGATAAGTACTGGAAGGATTAATATTTTTTTTTAAATAGAAGTAATTTACAAATCTGTTTAACTTATTGGAGCCAGTTGATATGGAAAAAAAAATTTTTTCACTGGAATACCCCTTTAAGTAACACAGGTCCTGCCGGTCAGTCACCCTTTACACTGACCTGGATATTCATAGAGATCACACAGTATTCTTGCCTTGTAAACATAATTGGCAGTTGCCAAAATTCTCATAAACCTGGCCACATGAAAGGAGGAAAAAGTGTAATCTTCTCTATAAGCGTATAAAGAGAGGGTTGTGCCAACATGGCCGCTTCACATGTCAAGCCCCACGCCTACAGCCAGCTATAAAATACTACATGCAGGCGACGAGCAGACACGACCTTTGTCACATAACGCTGCCTCTTTATTTCTCTCCGCCGTGATGCAGTTTTGTTGACCTTTTTGATTTTTTTTTACAAAAATATTACGTATTATCATAGGCATTTTTTTTTGCCATTTTATCCTATCATAGGTCATGTGATTCTCTTTCATCATGTTCCCCCAAGGATTTCCATTAAAGAAATTTTGCAATTGCGCTAGAATTCCGCACAGAAAAGCAGACTGCAGATTTTTTCGCAGTTTTGCAGAATTTGAGCGAAATTTTGACGGAATTCCAGCGAAAGTTCTGTGCGAATTCTGCCGAAATTCCAAAGCCCTATTGACCTAAGACAGGTCTTATATTTTAGCGAAATGCGGAAATTCCCAGGCAAAAATTCCGCTGTGTGAATGGGGCAGCGGAATCCCATTAAACTTAATGAACGAGATTTATCAAAACCTGTCCAGAGGAAAAGTTGCCCAGTTGCCCATAGCAACCAATCAGATTGCCTCTTTCTTTTTTTAACAAGGCCTCTGAAAAATGAAAGAAAGCATCTGATTGGTTGCTATGGGCAACTAGGCAACTTTTCCTCTGAACAGGTTTCAAAGGGGTACTCCAGTGGAAAACAAACTTTTTAAAATCAATTGGTGCCAGAAAGTTAAACAGATTTGTAAATTACTTTTATTTAAAAATCTTAATCCTTCCAGTACTTATCAGCTGCTGTATGCTCCACAGGAAGTCCTTTTATTTTTGAATTTCTTTTCTGTCTGACCACAGTGCTCGCTGCTGACACCTCTGTCCATGTCAGGAACTGTCTGGGGCAGGATAGGTTTGCTATGGGGATTTGCTCCTGCTCTGGACAGTTCCTGACATGGACAGAGGTGTCAGCAAAGAGCACTGTGGTCAGACAGAAAGGAAATTTAAAAAGAAAAGAACTTCCTTGGAACATACAGCAGCTGATAAGTACTGGAAGGGTTAAGATTTTTAAATAGAAGTAATTTACAAATCTGTTTAACTTTCTGGCACCAGTTGATTTAAGAAGAGAAAATGTTTTCCACCAGAGTACCCCTTTAATAAATCTCCCCTACTGTGCAGTCAATTTTGGCAGAATTTCCCCTGTGTGAATATAACCTTAGGGGAACATACATGTACACTTTTTTTTCCATCTATAGAAACCTATGGAAGGAAAAACATCACTGTTTCTTGAAAAAACTGCCCGGAGCATAGTGCGATTTTGAAAATCTGCCACTAAGCCTAACAACAACACCAGAGGGTGAAAAAAATGCAAAAAAAAAAGCCTTCTGGGTAAGGCATTTTATATTTCCTTTTTGACTCCCAGTTAACATCTGGGCGCAGCGTTTCTGACCCCTAAAAAATCTTTACATGTTTTTAGCCTCATGAGAAGAAAGAAACTCCCACATTTCCCTTGAATGTCAATGATCAGTCAGTGCCCAATCTCTCCTGCTACTTGTAACTACAACTCCCCACATGTTCCTTTGTTGTAATCATTTCCAGTGAAGTGAACCATTCACATTCCACTTTGTAGAATGTCATTTGTTTGTAAAAAAGAAAAATAGGTTTCCTGTCGCTGAAGTCATTCATTGTTATTGTTTTTTGTGTGTATGACGTATGTATGGAAAATTAAAGGAACCGTCCAGGTAAAATCTTGCTAGCACTATACCCAGTACATGTCCTCCTGTGTTATAATTGGGGGCATGGCCTAGAGCGGTGGTCTCCAACCTGCGGACCTCCAGATGTTGCAAAACTACAACTCCCAGCATGTCCGGACAGCCAATGGCTGTCTGGGCATGCTGGGAGTTGTAGTTTTGCAATGTGGTGAGCTTGAGGGGTGTAAGGTGAACAGGGGTGTTGCAGAGTAGTGATGCAGGGTGTAGCATTAACACTTGATTGTCGTGACGCCAGGGTGCGGGCTTCCTCTATGTATATGTCCTACCGCCACCAGTCCCAGGAATGACAGGGAGGAATAAAGGATTGTCCACAGCAGAGGTTGTAGTAAACCAAGAATGAACTTTACTGCAGATTTTATGCAAGTGCAGATAATACACAGTCTTTTGATAAGAGGACCGTAATACAGGCTCCTCACAGGTTTGTAGTGAAATGAGTTTTGACTTTGCTGTCCGCTATGCCACTGAATTTAGGGGTAGTTTTAGGTTCAGTAGTCATGTAGGATTTGTAGGTTTTTGAGCTGGATTAACTCTCGCTTTAGATGGCTGCTGAAGTGGAAGGATTCAGGCCTAGATTGTCTTGAAGCTGTAATAACAGATCTGCTTAGCTTGATAGTCGGGAACTAAGAGAGTGAATTGAGTGGCAGCAGCCCCTTATATATGAAGGGGGCAGGATCAAAGCTCATTGGTTTGGCAAACCTGTCAGTCCTGACCTAAAGCATTATGGGCATATCACATGACCCATCACATGACCCAGAGGTCCTTGAACCTTAGCATAACACAATTATTAACGGTCACATGACCTAAGGTCCTGTACATTATTACACTATGACAAAATATATTAACTATATACATTTTTGTATAGCATTATGAGGCGACTAGGGGTTAACCCATCAGGAGAGCCCTGAAAGCATGGAGGAACTCTGACTGTTGGGACTTACGACAAAGGTACGGGACAAAGTCCAGTACCGGGACACCACAGCAACATCTGGAGGTCCACAGGTTACAGATCACTGGCTTAGAGATTCAGAGTGCTCCAATGAGTAAATCTTTGTAGTCCCCTCAGACCCTGCACTAGACATAACACAGTTTTGCCCGGAGTGTTCCTTTACTATTGTTTATCAAACTGAAGTCAAAGTTGCTGAGGAATGGCTGAGCCTTGTAGTTCTAATACAGTCACAGTGTGTATCTTACCATTCACAGCGGTTTTATGTCTTTTAAGGGTCTATTCACACGTACAGTATCCTGCACATATTTGGAGTGCTGGATTTGAATGAAAAACTACTTTCTTTTTAAATCAACTGGTGCCAGAACGTTAAACAGATTTGTAAATTAGAAAAAAGTAGAAAAAGGCCAGCACGGCTGAATGAAATCTTCCAAACTTTATTCACGAATCCTCGTTAAAAACCTTCATGGTGGCAGAAAGACACGGACATATACAAAAGTAGAAAAATTGCACATGGAAAAACAGTCCCAAACAAGGCTGACGCGTTTCAGGTTGCTATACCCTTACTCATAGCTTGCCAATACTCAAATGAGAATGCCTTATATACTACAAGGCCATCCCTTCCATTAGGAAGGGGAGGGACATCTTATGTCAGTGTGCAATCCAACACAAGTAAAACCAGGAAAATACATGTATCATTAAAAAACTCACATATAAAATCCAATGGGACTATATAACAGCTATGAGAAACAAAACCAGTGATGGACTTTTTAGTAATGTAGTATTAAGTCCGTCTTGTTATTCAGACCATGCGGATATGTGCAATTCATAAATCCACATAATCTCTCTATTATGAAGAATACGTATAAGATCACCTCCTCTTTTACTTCTTTTGATTTTTTCAATGCCATAAAAACCCAAGGACAATATGTCTGAATTATGTTTAAGAAAACATTTTTTGAGACATTAGTATATGTACTTTTGTATATGTCCGTGTCTTTCTGCCACCATGAAGGTTTTTAACGAGGATTCGTGAATAAAGTTTTGAAGATTTCATTCAGCCTTGCTGGCCTTTTTCTACTTTTTTCTGCTTTGGTTGGAGGTAGCCGTGCATGCCCCAGGTGAGCTGAGACTCTTTTTCTCTTTCAGATTTGTAAATTACTTCTATTTTAAAAAAAATAAAAAATCTTAATCCTTCCAGTACTTATCAGCTGCTGTATGCTCCACAGGAAGTTCTTTTCTTTTTAAATTTCTTTTCTGTCTGACCACAGTGCTCTCTGCTGACACGTGTCTGTCTCAGGAACTGTCCAGAGCAGGAGAGGTTTGCTATGGGGATTTGCTTCTACTCTGAAGAGTTCTTGACATCGACAGAGGTGTCAGCAGAGAGCACTGTGGTCAGACAGAAAAGAAATTCAAAAAGAAAAGAACTTTCTGTGGAGCAGACAGCAGCTGATAAGTACTGGAAGGATTAAGTTTAACTTTCTGGCACCAGTTGATTTAAAAAAAATCGTTTTTCACTGGAGTACCCTTTTAAGTTTACAATGAAATCTGCAGCATAAAATCCTGCGCAGGACACTGTGTGTGTGAACGTATTCTTAGGGACACTCTGTGCTTCATAGACAGTCACAGTGACAGCTGGTGACCCTAAGGATGGTGTGGGCGCTCTTGATGGTCATGTGCAGTAGGGTAGCCGGACACTATGGTAACTGAAGACAACTCTTTTTCAGCCAGATCATTCAAGATGGTTGAACATCAAATTAGGCAGACCTTAGGCCGCAGCAGGTTAATGCAAGGTAGCTGGTCCTCTTTAAAGGAGAAGTCTCGTGGTTAAAAAAAATTATCCCCTATGCGCAGGGTAGGGGATACGTTTTAGATCGTGGGGGGTCCAACCCCCGCTATCTCTTGCACGGAGCCTCGGCTCTCCCAGGAGGGGTGCGTCATGACCCTACACAAAGTGGGGACCGCCATGCCCCCTCCATATAGCTCTATGGGAGAGCTGAAGATAGAGATATATGGAGGAGGCGTTGTGGCCCCCACTTCGTGTGGGGGTTGTGACCACCGCTCCCAGGGAGAGCCAGAGCTCCGTAGAGGAGATTGCGGGGACATTATGGATAGGGGATACTTTTTTCACCATGAGACTTCTCCTTTAAACTAGCTCTTCTTGTTACTAGTCCTTTGACCTTTCACCTGAAGTAGGTGGTAACTCAATCACAGAAGAGCTTACAGGTAGAAACACAAATCCACTTGTCTCTAAAGTACCGCAGTTCCCTTCTATAGGCTGCAAAACTGAATACTCTTCTCTGCTCTGACCACAGTGCTCTCTGCTGACACCTCTGTCCATGTCAGGAACTGTCCAGAGCTGGAGAAAATCCCCATAGAAAACCTCTCCTTCTCTGGACAGTTCCTGATATAGACAGAGGTGTCAGCAGAGAGCACTGTGGTCAAACAGAAAGGAAATTCAAAAAGAAAAGAACTTCCTCTGGAGCATACAGCAGCTGATAAATATTGGAAGGATTAAGATTTTTAACTAGAAGTAATTTACAAATCTGTTTAACTTTGTAGGACCAGTTGATTTAAAAAAATGTTTTCCACCGGAGTAGCCCTTTAAGGATAGAGGGTGACTTTTGGTAGCATGATGGCCATGGTACAATCACCAGATTCTGTGCCCCTAGTGCAGCTTTAATGTTTACCTATGTTGTCCAAATACAATACTCACTTTAGTCACATGGTAAAAACAAAATCATGGATTAAAGGGGTGTGTGAAGCCTAAATGGTTGCATTGATATTGACTGGTAAACACTGCCAGTACTGTATGGGGATGTACCATCTGCCTCCACATTGTGTATTGTAGATCTGTATGGGAGTGGTGGGATGATTTCTAGGCTGGGCCCCCTCCCCCATTGTCTATATGATTAGACTCGTTATTATTTGTAAGATAATTATTTGTGGTTTTCCAGACAGTTTGAGTCACGCAGGTTCTTTGCTTACATAACATAATCCAGTATTTTCCTGCCAGTCCCGGAGGCGCAGTTGTATCTATGGTACTTGGTATCTTTGGCACAAAGCTGCGATTCCCAAGGGCCTTTGACATAATCTAAAGCCTCTTCTGAAAAATTCTAATCTACTGGGTTCCTATAGCGTCCGCTATATAGGTTCCCATAACTGGTATATCTGTCCTCTTTAGCCCCGTGTCATTCAATTTGCAGCCTGTGCTACCTTCATCAAGTTATACAGCAGGAGAAACTGAGCAGATTGAGATTATATATATATATATATACAGTGATCCCTCAACTTACAATGGCCTCAACATACAATGATCTTTTCTGGACCATTGTAACTTGAAACCAGACTCCACATACAAAGTACAGACAGTCCAGATCTATTAAACTGACCAGTCAGAATGGGCATTTACTGGTAAAACTCCTGTATTACTGAAGTGCATGCACTGACTGGTGTCTCATAGTGCCCCCTACAGTACAGGGAGGTATTACATGTTCTGTACTGATCTTTACCTGTGCCACAGTTAGCTGTTTCAGTCCAGGTGATAAGCTGTATACTTTCGGGAAATGAGCCACTCAGAGACACTAGGTTACTCCGGCTCATTGAAATGAATGAGGTTTGCCAGGGATATGGCGTCGGGCATTTTTGAAATTGATTGGCTTCTGAAAAACAGGTGAATTTATCAATTCATTTAAATGTAATTTATCAATGAAATATCCGATCATTCTAGGCTTAGGAGTCCAGTGGGAGGTGCTTATTAGTGATTAATAGTGTTGAGCGCGAATATTCGAATAGCGAATTTTCATCGTGAATATCGTCCGGCACTTCTAGATTTTGCGAATATTTAGAATATAGCGAAATATATTCATTATGACAAATATTATTATTTTTTCTTTTTTTCATAGTACACATCACAATGATATATACTGTGTAAATAAATAAAAAGTGATCATCCCTCCCTGCTTCCTGCTTGTGGTCCAAAGAAGGCGAATATGCAAAAATTCGTGAATATCGGCACTTCCAGAGGACACTGATCCCTCCCTTCTTTTAGCTTTTTGGCCAATTAGAAGGATGCAAATACAGATGTCAGAGGTTGGCAACATCCCTAGCAACCAATAAAAAAAGTAGTTAGTTGAAAGATATAATTGCGCATGCGCATTTTGTGAATTTCATTACGAATTTCGCATGGGAAAAAAGTGAACGAATGTGCGAAATTCGCGAATATAGGACAAATATTCATCCATATATTCGTGAAATATTTGAATATGGCCTATGCCGCTCATCACTAGTGATTAAAGGGGTACTTCGCTGCTCAGCTGTCACGCCCCCTCCCATAGACTTGCAATGAGGGGGCGGGGCTATGACATCACGAGCTCCCAGCGCCGGCTCCAGTGTTCGGAACAGTTTGTTCCAAACGCTGAGCAGTGGAGTACCCCTTTAACAGCTTTCCCTATGTAAGCTTATAGGGTTATTGTGGGTTTTTTGGTTCTTTGAGTGTAAGACAATGGCAGCAAAGTATGTTTAGACACTAATATAATTCACTTACCTGTTTTTGGTGGCTGGTAATTTCTATGTCTTTCTTTTCCCCGGAAGTTCATTTTCTGCAGGCTACAAAATGAGTGTGTTCTCAGACCTTTCCCAGCTTGCTCTGGGGCCCGAGACAATACATCACAAGTCAGGTGCTAAAAAGGTCTTGGCTTCTTTGTCTGTTGTGTGTGAAGCCAGCCCCTTGGTGACGTTAGCGGCACATATGTGCATGCATTCATCACCGCACAGACTTACAGCTTGTGTGTCAGGTTGTGCTGTGCTTTAATGGGTGGGGGGACCGATGTGTGGGTAGGAAATAAGTCACCTCCCACCTAGAAATAAAGGATCCACAGAAACTGGAAGTAGCCAGTTCCCAAAAACAAGTCAGCAGCATGATGGTGGGCACAGGACACGGCCATCTACCACCAACACAAGCACAGATCCTTGGTAAGCATGTCCATAAAATCTGTCATTATTCTGGGTTTGGAGTCCAGTGGGTGGCAAAATTTGCTGTATTTACACAGATAAAAGGGGTCATCCAACATAAGGCGACTTTAGTAATTAAAGGGATACTCCAGCCCTAATACATCTTATCCCCTATCCAAAGGATAGGGGATAAGATGTATGATCGCAGGGGTCCCGCTGCTGGGGACCCCCGCAATCTGTCATTCCGCACCCACCTTTGTGAGCTATCCGCAGCCGCCATGCCCCCTCCCATAGACTTACATTGAGGGGGCAGGATGTGACGTCACACAGGGGTGGAGTTGTGACGTCACGATACTCTGGGGCCTCCAATGCTGCAGAGAGCTCACAAATGTGGGTGCGGAATGACAGATTGCAGGGGTCCCCAACGGCAGGACCCCGAAATCATACATCATATCCCCTATCCTTTGGATAGGGGATAAGATGTATTAGGGCCGGAGTACCCCTTTAATTACTAATGTCGCCTTATGTTGCATGACCACTTTTATCTGTATGAATACAGCAATTTTTGCACCCACTGGACTCCAAACCCAGAATAATGACAGATTTTAATGATACATTTCGGGTTATACAGATTTTGGTTTGGTTATCAGCCGTCCCAGAGCACATGTCTGTAGAAGAATCTGTTTTTGAGTTGCTTTTTTTTGCTAGTACAGAGTAGGGGTTGTGCTGCAATGATAATGTCTTTGTAGATACTTCACAGAGGCCTGGTCTATATACAGGACTGATATGGACCAAAAGTAAAATATGTTAGTTCCTAGCCTGCTACAACTTGCACTGGTATACTGCCACCCAGTGGTCACATTATCATGCAACACATTATTTCCTTTTTATTCAGAACAAAAGCAGACCTAAAAGGCTGAAGTTACGTATTGTATGGGCCAATAGGTTAGAGCAGTGGTCTTCAACCTGCGGACCTCCAGATGTTGCAAAACTACAACTCCCAGCATGCCCGGACAGCCGTTGGCTGTCCGGGCATGCTGGGAGTTGTAGTTTTGCAACATCTGGAGGTCCGCAGGTTGAAGACCACTGGGTTAGGGTTTCTCCACAATTCACAGCAACAACAAAAAATGCATTTGCAAAGATGCAGAAGACTGGAAGCCTATATTAGAGATCCTATGAATATAGGGAAGAAGGGCTAGCATGCTTTCTCAAAAACAAAGTAGAATTCTGATAATCCAGATAATCTGACTCTAGCAGCAACAATGCAAAATTATGTGAAATGTCTCAAGACAAGAAGAAGTTGACTGAACAGAGAAAACAAGATGGAACATTTCTTAAAGGGGTACTCTACTGGAAAAAAATTTTTTTTAAATCAACTGGTGCCAGAAAGTTAAACAGATTTGTAATTTACTTCTATTTAAAAATCTTAATCCTTCCAGTACTTATCAGCTGTTGGATGCTCCACAGGACGTTCTTTTCTTTTTGGATTTATTTTCTGTCTGACTACAGTGCTCTCTGCTGACACCTCTGTCCATTTTAGGAACTGTCCAGAGCAGGATAGGTTTTCTATGGGGGTTTGTTCCTACTCTGGACAGAATTATTTTGTAAAAGAAAAGCACTTCCTGTGGATTATATATATCTATATAAATATATATATATATGATATATATATGATATATATATATATTTTTATATATATATATATATATATATATAATGGGAAAAACATTTTTTTAAATCAACTGGTGCCAGAAAGTTAAACAGATTTGTAAATTACTTCTATTTAAAAAATCTTAATCTTTCCAGTACTTATCAGCTGCTGTATGCTCCACAGGAAGTTCTTTTCTTTTTGAATTTCTTTTCTGTCTGACGACAGTGCTCTCTGCTGACACCTCTGTCCATTTTAGGAACTGTCCAGAGTAGAATAGGTTTTCTATGGGGTTTGCTCCTACTCTGGACAGTAAAAAATTTAAAAAGAACTTCCTGTGGAGCATATAGCAGCTGATAAGTACTGGAAGGATTAAGATTTTTAAATAGAAGTAATTTACAAATCTGTTTAACTTTCTGGCACCCGTTGATTTAAAAAAACATTTTTTTTTGCCAGTGGAGTACCCCTTTAAATCCAAATGTAGAATTGCTCTTTTTTCATGTCATGATTTTGGTCACTTTTGCCGTATGCATCTGGAACCCTCCTGATATAGTTGATAAACATAATTATAGACCCCCATCACCCAATGGATGCCAAAAGTGTCAATTTGGTCTTTGTTTGGGTGGGTTCAATTTATTTGCGGGGTTGAATAGGGCAGGATCCAGTGAAAAAAGACAAAAAAATATGTACAGCACAGTATATATATATATATATATGTATATATATTTTTTTATTATTATTATTATATATATATCTTTTTTTTTTTTTTTTGGGAGGTGGGGTTTATGTACGCCACTATGTATTGGAGATAAGCAGATCTTGTGCTATCTGGTACCTGTATTTCTGGATTAAAGGACCTTTTCCAGCCCTTCGTTTGTTCCATTTCTTTTAAATAGGACCTGGACGTTCTCCTGACCTTTTTGTTTCTCAGTAATTACTATTACTATTCATCCTTTCAATAGAATGGGTGCACGATACTGATACTATCAGCACTTAAAAGTATTTGTGAAAACAGGTCAGGAGAGTGAACAGATCCTTTACAAGATATTGGAATACATGACTGCTTGATGGAAATGATTTCCTGGGGTATTTAGAGATGGAATCTGATCTCTCCTTTCCAAAGAACCTTTTGCCCTAAACATGAAGCTGTAAAGATAACGCAACGTACAATAATGTATGCCATAAAGAAGAAGAGGAAATAAAGTCCAGCAACTCACCGCAAAGTGTAAATCAGCGTCTTGAAGCCGCCATGGATAGCCGGGATCAGGCGGGGAGCTCAGAGGCTACAATACGGTAGGTTGGTGCAATAGCACTTCTTCCGGCCTCAGATGAGGTTTGTAGCCTCTGAGCTTCCCGCCCGATCCCGACTATCCATGGCGGCTTCAAGACGCTGAATTACACATTGCGGTGAGTTGCTGGACTTTATTTCCTCTTCTCTTTATGGCATCATTTGATTCTATGGACGTCCTGGCACCACCGATACATACAGCTTTTCCAGTGAACCGATGATTACTAATGGACTTCTATCTCCATATGCTCCAGGTGTGTTAGTTAGGTGCCTCCATTTTTCGTTTTTCTCAGTTACCTGTATACAATAATGTATACAATAAGGCTATAACCACAGGATTAGAGGGCATAATAAATGGATTGTATAATGTAATTGTCTCTTCCATTTGCAAAACCACTGGGGCACATCTTAGGGCGCATGATCGCAACAACAACTCCCAATTTCCTGGGACAGTACCACATAATAAGAAGAAATGGTCCATAATAATGTTTTTCTTTACAAAAAGGGGGAAGTGACAATTACAACAAACTATTTATTGATATGCATTAAAATATTCAAATATAACTGTGTCACCCAAAAAGATAAGGAACCGTGAATTCCATACACCAGGTATGCTAAAATCCAATATAACAATATACGGGTCAGTATAGGCCCAACCTAATGCTGTTAGTAGATACTTAGAGCGATTAGTCAAGAATGTATAATCATTAATTATGTAAACAGTAAGGAATTGAGTGTTCCCAATGTCCCGATGCAAGGCAGCACCCATTCACAAAAACAAACACCTTTCACAAGAGTGATAACGTTTGCATATTCATTTATCAATGTATTGTCCGTATGCCAAATCAAATGATTCCAAACCTGTCAGTCCTATTACAAAGGATTGGGGTACATCACATGACTAAATCACATGACCCGAAAGGTCCTTAAAGGGCTACTCCGCCCCTAGACATCTTATCCCCTATCCAAAGGATAGGGGATAAGATGTCAGATCGCCGCGGTGCCGCTGCTGGGGACCCCGGGGATCCCCGCTGCGGCACCCCGCTATCATTACAGCACAGAGCGAGTTCGCTCTGTGCGTAATCACGGACGATACAGGGGACGGAGCAGCGTGACGTCAAGGCTCCGCCCCTCGTGACATCACGGCCCGTCCCCTTAATGCCAGTTTATGGCAGGGGGCGTGACGATCGGCACGCCCCCTCCCATAGACTTGTATTGAAAGGGGCAGGCCGTGACATCACGAGGGGCGGAGCCGTGACGTAACGATGCTCCGGCCCCTGTATTGCTCGTCATTACGTGCAGAGCAAACTCGCTCTGTGCAGTAATGATAGCGGGGTGCCACAGCGGCGATCCCCGGGGACCCCGGTGATCTGACATCTTATCCCCTATCCTTTGGATAGGGGATAAGATGTCTAGGGGCGGAGTACCCCTTTAACTTAAGCATAACACATTTACTATAGATCACATGACCTAAGGTCCTGTAAGTAACCTTTATATTATTAAATATTTTAAATATAGACAATAAATTACATTTTTATAAGGTGACTGAGGGTTATCCCACTAAGAGAATCCTAACAGCACGGAGGAACTCTGACTATGGGGACTTAGGACACAAGGCACAGGACCATGTCCAGTACCGGGACACCACATGAAGATTGATCCTGGTAGCTATGGTTCCATCAGGGTCCTGTAGCTTCCTCCGCCAGGGCATGTACTGCCACCGTGCGGATGATCCTTCTAGAATGACCGGATAAAGTAGATTTGATCTGGGCCTTCCCTCAGAACTCTCCACACACAACACACCTTGACCACACTGATGCTCAGACTTGTCTGTTCTGTGAACTGGGGCAACTCCTCCCCCCACTACACTATATGAGCAAGAATTTAGGGGTTCCCATTGGCAGGCAGAGTCACATGGGGTACACTGCTCCTTTCTTAAAGGTACAATAACACATTTAAATAACACATCTGAAAAAGCATAACAGAATAAGTATAAAAATATATTATCTCTTAGCAAAGTGCTGGGACATGATGAGCACAGCAACAAGTCCTTTAGTGGACCCAACACTTGTGCCGCAGGTCTTCCCGAAGACACAGGACCCCCTTTGGTGCTGGGACACCAAATATATAGTACGTGTGAACATACTCTAATAGGGCTTGTCTGGTGCACACCATATAGCAATGTTTCTTAACTAGGGTACCTCCAGCTGTTGCAAAACCACAACTCCCAGCATGCCCGGACAGCCGAAGGCTGTCCGGGCATGCTGGAAGTTGTAATTTTGCAACAGCTGGAGGCACCCTGGTTGGGTAACACTGTCATATAGGAGTAATAGAAGGGATCCACATGTCCAGTTTAGCATAGAAAGACTGCAGGAAGTACATTATGGTGCTCCAGTAAATAACAGGAGATCACAAGGAATCCTTGAACAGAAACCCAATTATAGAAAATGGGGACAGGGTCTTAGGCAACAATTACGCTCGGAATTCATATATAAATAAATATAAATGTCTTATTACCAAATACTGCCTAAAATAACTTCTGTACAGTATCTTAATCATACTAATGTATGATTCCTACACAATACCGCCATTCCGTGTCCAAAGAATTCTACTGTTTAGGCCTCGTTCACATTGCCGTTGGACTGCATGCACTATTTATTTATTTTTTATTTATTTTTTTCTCCGCTAAACTACCAGATCGCTGAAGGACCCCATTCAAGAAAATTGAGTCAGACAGGTCCAGGCAGTGTCCATTGTGTTCGGTTTCGGGTAAAAAAAAGAGCCGAATGGACCCTGAATGGGTCGGAAGACAACATCATTCTGAACCTAAATGCCAACCTAGTTGGTTTGATGATAAAGTCCCAAGAGGTCCAGAATAGTGAAATCTATTCTAGGTGTCCAGTCCTTGGGGGCAAAACTGACCCAAAAGCCCCCAACAATCAGCTTGCTTTTAGGGACAACCAATATCTTAAAGGGGTATTCCAGGAAAAAACTTTATATATATCAACTGGCTCCAGAAAGTTAAACAGATTTGTAAATTACTTCTATTAAAAAAAATCTTAATCCTTCCAATAATTATCAACTGTGGAAGTTTAGTTGTTCTTTTTTGTCTGACAAAGTGCTCTCTGCTGACATCTCTGTCTGTCTCGGGAACTGCACAGAGTAGAAGAGGTTTGCTATGGGGATTTGCTTCTACTCTGGACAGTTCCCGAGACAGGTGTCATCAGAGAGCACTTAGCTAGAAAAGAAGAACTCAACTTCAGAAGCTCATAAGTACTGAAAGGATTACAATTTTTTTATAGAAGTAATTTACAAATCTGTTTACCTTTCTGGAGCCAGTTGAGATATATATATATATATATATATATATATATATATATTATTTTTTTTTTCCTGGCTAACCCCTTTAAAGGAAGTTATCTAGGCTAGCAGTGGTTTGGAGTAGAATAGAGAGTGCAGTTTCTGTGCCACATAAGTGTGCACAATGTAAGTACTCTCATTCTTGGCAGTATTATCAAGTGTTTCTAGGTCAGCGAGCACAGTTGCTCTGGGCAGTATAGTGCACAGTTTGGTTGTAATGTTGTTTGTTTTGGCGCGGTGTCAGGGAGACGTTACTCTGGACTTTGGATAGAAACCTCACAACACATCACAGTGGTGTCCACGTGGAAATCCCTAGTCTGCTCCATGGATGTCAGGCACCACCCTGGGCATTTCACCCCCATGCAGTGATTTCCAGTCTGGTATGTATTAGGTGGGCCCATTCTCATGATATAGGGGGGGGGGGGGGATACTTAGCACAGACACTGACCATGAGAACTATAAGCTTCAGGGTCTACCACATCTAGTGATCATCTGACTGTACTATGTATATATCATGGTATTATCTGTTTATCAGTCTTATCTGGAATTTTAGGATGCTGAGATAGTAGTGTACATTTTTGCTATCGTGGTGTTTGGAGACCTACCAGTAGGGGGAGCATTTGTTTTACAGATGATTGGGGCAGTACAAATATGTCATTGTTTTATCAAAAGGCAAATATCGTCATAATGAATGTTAGAAGCGGTGACCTCAGCGCCCCCAAGTATTAATTATAATGATGTCATGTCAATATAAAATCCTGTTCATTGAAAAAACTATAATAACTACTGCACCTTACAATAAGCATGGTGTTCTCAGTAAATGGTTCTTAGAAGTGATTACATGGTGTAAACATCACATTTGTACAACTAGTTTGTCCTGACTAACTTCTTAATATGTCTTTTTTTTATTTTTATTTTTTTTGTGGTCGGGCTTCAGTTTTCCTAAAACATAGCTCCAAATCCCCTGCTTAGATGTCGAGTCAATTGGTTGTGTTCTGTCTGTCTGATTAATGTTTTATTATTGAGTTCCATTTATGACCAGTATATAAGCACTTAGGGTTTATTCACATAGCAGATTGAGGAAATAGAACATTCTGCCTCAAAATCTGTGTCTAATTCCTGTTTACATGTGTATTTATTTATAGTGGGTGAATTCCAACAGCTGGGACCCCTGTAATCTAGATGTAGTGTTGGTTGAGGGTAATGTGTAAATTAACCTCTTCGTGACGCCAGGGCACGGTTAACCAAAACACCATCCGAGGGTAAGCCAGCTTCTCCTGGTCTAGGCACGGGGCCATAAGTACTCCAACGCAAGGTTACGGAAAATCTGACTTTACTGAGGCAGAATAGATGGTAAAATCCATTACAGCGCAGATTGGTATAAACGGAGGTGCAGGGTAAACCTTGGAAGCCTATTGGCTTACTGGGACCTGTAGTTGATTGTGCTATATATGATTGACTTGCTGTATGGCAACTCACATTGACTTTAGTGACTTCAATGACTGACTTGTATGACTGCTTTAGATGACTGACTTGTATGACTGCTTCAGACTGACTTGGATCACTGACTTGAATCTCTGGGACTTTAGTGCATACCACTAGGCTTGACATTCACATGGGTGCAGGGGATATGCTTTAGAAGATGCATTGTTGCAGCATTAGATTTGAGGACTCCTCAGAACACCTCACACTCTCTCTTCAGACTTCTGTACCTCAGCTTAAACTGAACTCTGACCACACTATACAAGGATCCCCATTGGGCTGACAAGTCACATGGTTTACTTCTGCACACTCCCCTAACAGGTTTAACAGGCTTAAAGCAACAGGTACACAGAAAATACCAGAACATTAATTACAGCATAACCAAGATGGACACTGAAGGCAACATCTGCCACACAGGATGGGCAGAATACTATATTCTGTACTGGGTCACTACATAGAGAAGGGAGACCCAAGTATCCCTTTGGAACAACAGTAGTTGTGCGCACTGCTGCTCCATTAATTGTGGATGGGAGATGCAGGAGTAAAGCACTTGGCTGTTTTCTGCGCCTGCAGCGGTAAGCACGTGAAAATATTGCTCCATTCAGACAGGAGACTCAGGTCCCTGTTCTTAAGATCGAGGAGCAGATCATCTCAGCTGCCCCCCAACACAACCAACACAACCACTCATGCACTTATCACCTACCCAGTGTCTAGGATGGGACAACCCCTTCAAACGCTATACCTGCCCCATTCTTTGGAACATTTTGTTCCGAGCGCATTGAGTGGGCGGCAGGAATCGTGAGGTTACGACCACACCCCTTGTGATGTCACACCACGCCCTTCAATGCAAGTCTATGGGAGGGGGCATGCCCCCCCCCATAGACTTGCATTGAGGGGGCGTGGTGGGACGTCACGAGGGGTGTGGTGTGACGTCACGACCCCTGCTGCTGGGTGCTGCACAGAGATTGCGGGGGTCCCAGCTGCTGGACCCCATGATCAGACATGTTATCCCCTATCCTCTGGATAGGGGATAAGATGTCTAGAGGCAGAGTACCCCTTTAAGTTCCTCTTCTCCAATCTCAATGCTGCATGTCATTTTGGACCTTACGTTCTGCACTGGGGCGCAGTCATGCTGGAACAAGGGCTTTCCTAAACTGTTCCCACAAAGTTGAAGGCAAAAATTGTTGAAAATACACACACACTTACTGCCCCCCAAAAAAACCTAATGGTAGTGGCAGGACTGGGAATTTGGCAGAATACCTAAAAAAATCCGTAGTTGCAGTATATCGCTCACCGGCGTGTGGAAAGGTCACATATGGCAGTAGTGAGGAGATGTATTCTTTATTGTGGACAATGCATTTCTAGAGGAATACTCCGCTCTTGTCAGGTCCAATCTATGGGTATAGGCCCAAGCAAAGAGAGGATTAATTCTCAATATACAGTAAATCAAATGGATATTTGAAAAGGATAACCAAATGTGATGTGAACAGACTCTTACACCTGTGTATATACCTTTTATATTATGTAACACCTAAATTAACAATCTATCTCATATTTCTTTTTCTTTTACACAGAAATAACATACATTATGGAGTCATGAGAGGAAGACGTTATCTTCATGAGCTGTCCCTGTCTCCCCCGTCCTAGCTGCCCCTCCTATTCTTCTATTTCTTCTCATGAAAGCGCTTTGAATAAAACCAAACCTGACTCCTCCTCTACATCCCCACTAAACTCTTTCTCTATGGCTCCCCAAGACTGCTCTTCTAAATCAGAACTTACGTGCTCCTCTCAGTCACAGAACTTCCCCTCCCAACCTGAGTATTCCCCCACTACATCTTATCGGAATTCTTCTTTGAGATCCCAAGGTGCTTGTTCCCCTATACTACCTGAGAACTTCCCGTCCACACATGACTATGCCCATTCCACATTGATTCCAACTTACAGTTCTAAATCCCAGATGGAGTATTCCTCTTCATCACTTTTGAATGGCACCTCCACATTGCTTACGTTCAGCCAGTCTTTGCCTCCAATGAATAATTCTTCTATATCACAACCTGCCTCCTCAGTCTCTTCTAAGTCACCTGTAAACTGTTCGTGTCAAACCGAGAACTCATCCATGTGCCAAAAAACATATTCTTATCCATCACTTCAGACCTGCAAATCCATATCTGAACAGACCAAAACTGACTGTTCCTTTATGGCAGAAATGAATGGTGCCTGCACATCCAGAACTGATGACCCCTCTATTTCTCATCTGGATTTCTCCTCTGCCTACATTGTACCCAAAAATGAAGACCCCGGTGACTTCTTACCTATGCCTAATGGCTCCATATTATCTTTACATGGCGGATCTCCTACAATGGCACTCAACTGCAAACCAGTAAACCATCATGACAAAACCACTCAGGAAGGCCAGGATAAAGCCCTATCTGATGAATGTTCTTTGGTTTCCTCCATCTCCCCTGTCGATATTCCCTGTATATGCACTTGTGAATTCACCAATGACTTTCCTCATGGGATTTCTTCATCTTGCCTTAGTGATCATGAATGTCCATACACTTTGCAGTCACAGAACTATTTAAATCTGTCAAACACCATCACTCCCATTAATGGCACCACTTCCCCTCAAGTGAATGCTACAATCCATCCATCTATTAAATATACTTCTACTGACCATAAGAGCACAAACTTTAACCCTCTCACTCCGTGGTCTACCCAGTGCTTTCAGTCTCCACAATTTTCTGAGACTGATGTGGTTTCCACCAATGATGAGCAATCTGTTGGCGATTTACTTGTTAATGGACATTATATTAGTCATTTGCCTTCCAAATCCACTCGTAGCTGCTCTCTCTCCAACTCCATTAGTTTTTCTCCTTCTTCTGGAACTCCTCCTGTCCCAGAATCTACTTGTCCAAATTCAGTAGACCATGCTGTGTTCACCAATGCTCATGACAAACAGCCCAATATGCTCCTTAGTTGTTCTCATGCCCCTCCTTTTGCAGCAATACCCACGTATGTTACATTCCCCGAAGAAGAGAACCAGGTCCAGGAGTGTGAAGTATGCAAGGCGTCACTGGAAAATAAAGTTCGGTGAGTAACAATGGGATTAAGGATCTGCACACTAAATACCAGACTATGCGCCTGCTATGGGGCACTGAAAGAGATTGGGCCTACTCTGGATGTCTTATTCCATTTGATTGTGGGTGGTAAGAATCTGTGCAGGACTCCCATCTCTAGATGATCAGCGCTATTAGAAAATAAGGAGGTGAGGAATGGGTCAATAGTCATGAAGATGACTGGATGGGAAAACAAGCACCAGGTCCTTTTCTACTGGATGGCATAACTGGGCACAATAATGGGGAAGCCTTTTAATCTTTGCTATCTTGTTGGGTTCTTTCATTTAGTTCTCCATTATCCTATTTTCCCACCAGCATGGATCAGGACAGTCAACTATGTGAACACTTCCTAGTCTGCCTCACTCGCTTCGAGGATTGGCTACAGATTGTCCAGATAACCACATCTCAAGGAAACCAATACAAGACACTTCACCAAGAAGCTAAGCTGGCGATGAGGAAGTATGAGGTAATTATAACAAAAATATATATTTTTTGTTTTATAATTTTACAAACAATCCCTTTCTAACCTATATCGCTACCATCCTAGGTCTTGCTAACAGAAATGCGGGAGAAATTATTAGACCTGGAGTCTCTAAACAGACAATACTGGAGACTCGCGCAGACCCCTCAGCAGACGCTGCTTCCAAGTGTTCTCCGCAGTAGGATGCAGGAGGTCAACATGTTATGGGACAATGTACAAGGGGAGGCAGAGACATTACACAGGATATTAAAGGTATGTCTTATGTAAATGTTCACACTCAATTAAGTGAATTACTTAGATTATAACTCATCACCCAGCCACAATATAGATGTTAAGTATCCAATCGGTGAGGGTCGTACCACTGGTCGTGATGATGGGAATGACTTGTCCCTGAGTGGGTGGTGCATTTAGTAGTTTGGAAGTTCCATAGAGAGTAAAGGGAGGGACGCTATGCATATTCCATTGCTGCTTCACTCACTCACAGTGGGTCCCTGTTCTTGTGATTGGTGGCAGTCCATTTGGTAGAATAATTTGGGATAATCCCTTTTAGTTATTGAAATAATAGAGTAAGATGCAGGTACTATTTTATGTAACCTTTCCATAGTCTAAAGTCCAGAAGAGGGAAGAATTCGAAACTGACCAGGATGAAATGAAACTTTGCCTAACGGAGATGGATCTAGAATTATCCAATGTAGAGTATATCTATGGAGGCAACTCCTCGGAGAAGATACAACAACTAAAGGTAGGAGGGATAGACCAAGGGAATAATGGTGATGTCAATGTATGTCTTGTCTGATTTGTCAGACGAATGTGTGGTGGGTCTCTCTATACCATATGTCAGGTCAGGGGGGAAAGTACACCTGGACAATCCCTTTAGTGCCTTAAAAGGGTTGAATGTTATTACTAACAAGGTTTTAGTTTTTTTTTTCCCAGGAAAAATGTGACTCTTATCTCTAGGTTGTTTCTGGTATTGCAGCTTAGCTACTTTCACTTGAATACAATACCAAACACAACCAATGGACAAGATCCATATTCTTTGGGTGAATAATAATTTTTTATAATCTCATAGAATTATATTTATTAGTCATAATGCATAAACCTTATAATAATCAATAATGCTAATGGTGGGTCATAACAGGCATGCACCAGGAAACATTTTACAGCTTGAGCATTAATGTTTAGGCCTTCCAAGAGGATGTTTGGAGCAACATGAAGAGGGTGGAGGGTCTTCTAGAGCGAGGAGACCAGCTGATAGATAACAGTGATCCTCGGGATGCTGCAGACCTGGAGGTGGAGATGACTGAACTCGGCTCATACTGCCAACAGATCTACATTCGCCTCTCCCGCTTACAAAAGAGACTTGTGAGCAGCAAACTGGTATGTATACATCTAGCTAGTTATGTGGGGTGTGTGGTCCAGGTATGATTGATATGCTATAAAAAATCTTTATATCTTTATGGTAGAAATGAGCATTTACCTCCATAGCCTTTGTTATACTGATATCTATAATAAGTCCGGTCCAATCTTAGTATGAAAGTGGTGCACTGCTATCTATATAACACTGATTTTGGGCCCCGGGTTGGCAGCTAGTACCGATATCCATAGAAGTGCTGCCATAGGTGGTGCGTATCAGACATAGGATAAAGACCATGGCATATCAAATAAACAGAAGCGACCTGGCACTCACCATGTTTCTTGTAGCTGTAAATTCTTTATTTCTTGATACATGGAATACAGGATAGGTACAAACGGAACCGGGCAGTGGTAGGAGGGGGAAACGTTCAAGGGTAACGGACCGTGTCGCTCACCTGAGCTTCATCAGGCCCTGTAGGGCCTGATGAAGCTCAGGTGAGCGACACAGTCCGTTGCCCTGGAACGTTACCCCCGCCTACCACTGCCCGGTTCCGTTTGCACCTATCCTGTATTCCGTGTATCAAGATCATGCAGCCAGTGCCAGATCCTGCAGGCCTCTCCTGGCTCTTGCCAACTCTGCCCTTTGGCAAGGGAACATAGGGCTGTGTGCTAGGTTTAACTATCTGCCTTCCAGTTTAGTGAAAGTGATACAAGCTTGAGATTAGTAGTTACAGGAATTGTTACTTGTCTGATGATATTAGTTTCTTAGATTTCATTTTCTCTTGAAGGTATTTGAGGATGACTTCCTAGACAGTGCCATAGAACATTTGTCATCTGGCTCTTCAGATGTGTTTTTAGATCTGAATTTTGAAGATGGAGAAGCTTCAAGCTCAGTTAATGTTCCTTTAACCAATGCAGCATTGCCTATTGACCTGGAGTGGGACCCATTAGGTGATGTTGGAAGGTCTAGTTCTCATGATGGACAAGAGTCTTTCTACACAGCCACCTCTGGTATGCAACTTTGTTAGTCTTCTAGTCCAATAACTATTTGTTGACAATTAGGAATAACAATAGTCCTACAATTCCTTCTCAAGCACCATGGAAGCTTCTCCAGAGGAGTGATGGATCTCAGAGCAGTCTCAGCTCATACTCTGGTATCACTTATTCCAATATGATAAGACAAGAAGTCAAGGATACTGTGGAAAATATTCATACCAACCATTCTCCATCTCGTGACACTTGTCATTTAGAGTGGACTCAAGAGCAGATGCAGAGCAGGAAAAGTACATTGGTAAGTAGACTGGGTTCTCTTCATTTCTTATCGCTGTTTTGCCTTGTAGTACAGATTTTTGTCTTGCGTTACTTACAGTCATCTTAGAACCTCAGTGGACTTTACCTCTTACCAATATGTCAGCCAAACTAGAAGTTTATTTTACTCAGCTATCTTAATCTAGAGAAGATACCTCCAGATCCATGGTCTCCCCACCAAGGGATTTACTATAGAAATAATGAGTCGTCAAGAGAGAAATGAGTGATTCACCCAAGCAGTCCATGCTTTACAAAACTTCTGAAGGCAACCCTTACCTATATATAGGAACCTTAACATCGATCCATATATTTAAACTCCATATTCTTTCTTTCTTTGTAAGACTTTATCATTTACAGTTAAATTGGCACTTCAAGATTAGAAAAAAAGAATTGTCTTTTTTTGTCTAAAAACAGTGACAATTTTGTTTATACTGTCTTTCCCCCAAAAATAAGACCTATTGTACCTAAGTATAAGGTCTCCCCCCGAATATAAGGCCTTCACGAATATAAGGCCCCCTGAATATAAGCCCCCTCCCGAAAAAAAAAAATCAACGTCAGACCTCTCTGTACCTTAGCGGCCACTGAGTGGACGCAGTGCAGCCCGTGCTGCACAGGCAGTGTGGTCACTTTCAACCTGTGAGCTGTGGTGGTCAGCTTTCTGGATGACAAGTGACGCCCCTGAAGTTGTGCAGGGGGACATCACTCGTCATCCCAGAGCCTGTGCTGCCCCTCGCTCTGCAACAGTGAGTGAGTCGGGCAGGGCACGAGGCGGGCAATGGGAGGCACAGACACGCAGGGGTGCCTGGGGGGGGGGGGTGTCTGGTGATAATGGGGGGGGGGGAGACTCATGACCTTGGGAGCCTTTTGACTTGCTGGGACTCGTAGTTGCTTTGGCTTGTCTATATTATGGTTGCTGCAGACTTTATACTTTAGACTTGTGAAACCCACGCTGCAGAATATTCCCCCGGAGCTTCTAGCTTATCACCAGGCTTGAGATTGTAATGGCCGTAGATTTTAGACTTCTCCTCAGGCCTCCTCATATTATTATAGCCGTCTCCCAGCTCCTCTCCTCACTGTACCTCAGCTCTTACTAGCTGGAATTAGACTGAGACCAGACTGGACAACTCCTCCCCCCTACACTACTTAAGGATTAAGGTGGGGGCATCCCATTGGGGCATCAGGATCACATGGTTTACCCTGCATGACTTCCCTTAAAGACACAGTAACACTGATAAACATGTGTTTAATACAAAATCACAGAATAGCTTAAAGCAATACACCCTGGAGTAGTGGGCCCAGAACATCCTGTACTGGGTCACCCAACAGGTTGTAGTGCATACAGTATGGGTCCCTGCTCCAGAGGAGCCAACAGACCCCCTGCCACATTAGCAACAACAGCACTACAAGATACAGAGATATTTATATGTTACAGAATCTATGCAGTTCTTAGTCAAATATATTTTACATTTCATCATCATTTTACAGTTCACTTATTCATATATCAGCTGCGTAAAATGTCGAGAGACTTTGCAGTTTACTTGAATTAGAGTCTGTACCATTTAACCCTATAGGTACCGCACAACTATCCTCTACTTCGTGAGACAAGCAGAGACATTATCTCCTGTCCTGGTGAGTTCTGCATGCAAGAAATATGCATACATCTGTGGGATGACATTATGGGGCTTACACCTTGTAGCTGTTCACTCTAGATGCTTCACATGTGATTTAAAGGAGAACTCTAGATCTTTCAGAACCTTAGTGGTACCTTAAAGGGGCACTCCACTGCCCCAGCGTTCGGAACATTTTGTTCCGAATATTGGGGGCAGGCTGCGGGGGTCGTGACATCACGGCCACGCCCCTCAATGCAAGTCTATGGGAGGGGCATGGCGGCTGCCACACCCCTCCCATATACTTGCATTGAGGGGGCGTGGCCGTGACGTCACAACCCCTGTGGTGTTCAGAACGCTGGGGCAGTGGAGTACCCCTTTAAGAAAGCCATACATTTTCTTATTTGATATGACTAGATCTTAGAGATACTAGAGATACTTCAACCCAGGGGTTAAGTCCTGTGAAAAAAGTGTGGGAACTCACCCAAGATTTCCACTCAAGGGCTAGTCCTGCAGGACTCCTGCTAATGGGAACAGTGTTCCTGCTATTGAAAAAGTGCAGGAACTCCGTTCCCATGCACTCCTGCAGGACGTGATCCCCTGCTTTAACCCATTTACTACTTGAGACCTCCTGAGGTGATCATGTCACTATATTATGCTGGTTCTATTAATAACACTGCTAAGTAGGGGTTCTCTGACTAATGATAGGGGCAAGTAAAGAGTCTCAGGGACAAAGGTAAGTTGCATGCTGCAAAGCTGCAGCCCCATAACACACAACCTTTCTTCTTAATAAACATGGCTAGCATTATTTGGTGGAAAAGGTACTTTTACTTAAAACAAGATTATTGCAACCAATGGACTTGTACTTTTTTCTTGGGTCTCAGTCTCTCTTCCCATAGATGAGCCAGACGCTGAGCACAAGATCAGCAGTCACTTCCCTTTTTCTGGATACACCAGGACAACTTCTGATCGTGAGAGTATGTCTAAAGAACAGATGATTGACAACCGGTCACAACCTAACTGCTCCGGACAGACGAGACGTCAGAGAAAGAAGAAGCGAATGATACGGAATCAGGTAAGTTACACATGTAGGGATATTGGCTTCATCCATATTGTGCTTACACTTAGGAAAGAAGTGCATAAGACAAACCAGTTCTGGTGGGTAGAACATTGCTGCTCTTTATTAAAATAAAAGATTTATTACATGTTAGGTTGTTGTATTTGCAGGAGTGCACTTCAACTATTCTTCCTGACTGTAGGTAGTGCGGGATTAAGAAATTATAGAAATTATACAGTGACCCCTCCCCAACTGCTGTACAAGGGCACGTTTTTTTTGCACCATAATTTTTAGATTTTCCATCAGTATCATTGTTGTTTTTTATGGGACTTTTTGATAGTTTTTATAAAAAATGTTCATGATATATAATGTGAACAAAAAATCAGCATTTCTGGCTTATGGTATTTTTTACTTTTACACTGTTCACCGTGCAGGATCCAACTTCCCACGGCTCAGTTGCTGGCTTTCTGCTAATGCAATATAATGTCACTATGTGCTGGTAAAGCACTGTGGGCACAGCATGGGTTGTTGCAAATGCAATGTAATTCATACTGTGTTTGCAGCAACCCTGTTGTGCCCACTGTCAGTGACACATTATGGTGCGTTTGATTGCAGCCACCTTGTGCGCACAGTGCTTTACCACCACACAGTGACATTATATGATGTGGTGGGCACAGGGCACAGTCTACAGTAGTTACCGGTATGGGCAGTAAAGCATGACTGATTAGGTAATGAGGTCCAAGCAGACAGGGAATGCGGAAGGGACACTTTCATGTGGGCCACACCATGACTTAGTAGATGTGCCTGTGCACCGCAGCGCATGCTGTCACGTCCACATGCCCTGGCTGTGTTCTTAAAGTGGCCCTGTCTGACTTAACTTGTGTACGGCAGGATCAGGTTCTGGAGCAAAGAGGGCCCTTCCGTCACCCCCCGCAGCATAGAGCGGGAGAAAAAAAAATAGCTCAGCCCTTGAGGGAGCCCCTCTGCATCAGAGGCCCATGGGCTGCAGCCCCTTTAGCCCATCGGATTAATCCGTCCCTGACTGTAGGGGCAGCATTTTACAGTATATGGCATCAGTACTTATACTAAGATTTGCTGTGACATCATATACAAGCACATGAAGGGGAAGTTACATGCTATTTATTGTATGCTACTTACGATCTCTGAAAGTGGAAAAGGGAACAGAACAAGAACAAGATTCCAACGTCCAGCAGACTTTAGGAACCTGGTTACTATTTTCCTACACAACTTTGAAAAGTACCATGACATTCTACTGTTGTCAAGGATACAGCACCTAAAGAAAACAACGTTGCCATTGCGTTCTTGTTGTATAAGATTAATGAAAAATGTTCCTACTTGCCCAGTAGGGGTCGTAGGTAAAACATAATTGTCAGCCTGTGGCATCTCAGTGATGTCATTGTGTTTAAAGGGGTACTCTGCCCCTAGCCATCTTATCTCCTATCCAAAGGATAGGGGATAACATGTCTGATCGTGGGGGTCCCACCGCTGGGGCCCCCCGCGATCTCGGCTGCAGCACCCCAGACATCCAGTGCATGGAGTGAACTTCGCTCTGTGTTGGATGACTGGCGTTGCGGGGCGGAGGTTCGTGACCTCACACCACGTTCTTGACATCATGGCCACGCCCCCTCAATGCAAGTCTATGGGAGGGGCGTGATGTCCACCACGCCCCCTCCCATAGACTTGCATTGAGGGGGCGGGGCCATGACATCACAGGCAGGTCATGGTCATGATATCAGGAACCTCCGGCACTGCCCCCGATGCTCTAAGCGAACGCCTTGTGCAGCAGGGAGACCCCCGCGGCAGGACCCCCGCGATCAGACTGCCCCTAGACATCTTATCCCTTATCCAAAAGATAGAGGATGAGTACCCCTTTAATGACATAATAAGTTGCAGCGTATAGATGTACTAGATCTTGATTTTACATGTGATCTTTATGTTGTAGGATGCAAAGCGCACTCTTAGGACTACAACGTCAGATGTGTCAATTCTTATGGAGAACGGGTAAGTATCTTTATTTATGTATATATTTAACTTCTATAATTTGGTGATTTGGCTAACTATAGTTAAGGGTTGAGCAGGATTAGAAAAATATGTCTGCTTTCTTCACAAAATAGAGTCACACCTCTTCACAGGCTAAAATGTCATGGAGATGTGACACTGTTTGTGAAAGAAAGCTGCCATGTTTTTTGCCTGAACAACCACTTTAAGGGTGCGTTCACACTGAGCAAATCAAGAGGAATTCACGCCGAAAAATTTACGTGCGGAAAAAAGAATTTTCTTTTCACGCGGAATTCGTGCAGAAATGGGAGAGAAAGAAGGGAAGGGTTTTTCAGCCATTTCTGCATGAATTCCGCACAAATTCCGCACAAATTCCACGCAAAAACGATGTCGGGCGGAATTTTGTAGTGATGGTAGTGGTGGTGGGAGAGTTGTATGTCCAAGAACTAGAATGCTTACCCCACCCTGATTTTGCCTCTCTATTTCTATTGAGATGTCCTTAGAAAATATTTTTAATATGTCTCCAAACATGCTATAAAGACTTGTTCGGAACTTTGACCTTAGATCCCACCAATTGGCAGAAGAAAATAATATTATGATATATGCATAGAAGAAGTGGGTGTCACCTATATATATATATATATATTCAACCATTAACTCTCTGATCTTTTTCTCTCCGTTCAGGGACGACCTGCACAAAACCTCCTACAGACCTTCATGTTCCCTTTGCCTCTGGATTAGGCGCCTGGCCTTTGTCTCGGTTTTACTCCTGGTTCTGGGTACCTCGCTTCTCTTTCCATGGAGTCGCCAAACCTGCCAATCAAACCGCTTCTCTTGGTCTCTGATGCTCACCTATGTGAATGGACCTCCTCCAACGTAAAACAGGATAAAGTTACACCTATAGAAACATTTTCTCTGCTAAAGAGCCAACAGAGTTTATTCAAGAGTGGTTACCTACCCTGATAGGGGTAAAATGTTGGTATAGGAGCTATTCCTTTCCATCCAGGTATATGTATATTATAGTGTATTTAGTGTATTATAGATGCTTGTGGGTAGATGTCGCTGTGAACCTCTCAGAAAGCAGATGGGTCCAGATGAATGTGGTTATAGAAGACTGAAATATTCAGAGCTAACAGCGTGTCTCTTCTTGAAGGACAATACAAGAATTTAGGTGCACTTCTGTGGTGGATGTAGACAGTGATATATGACTAACCCTCAACACTGCGGTTAAAATTGAGACATTAGTCAGTATATCCTTATATGAAGGACATACCTGAGCCTGCACACCACGCCAAGGTTTCTCAAGTGGCATGGGGCCATATGAGGGCTAATTTTTTGTGCCATGATCTATAGTTTTTATCAGTACCACTTTTGTTTAGGTTTTACTTTTTATAAATTTTTTTATACATTTTTTTTTGGAATAAAATGTGACAAAAAAGCAGCAATTTTGGACTTTTGGATAATTAACAATATATTGTAATAGTTCAGACTTTTACGCATGTGGCGATACCAAATATGTGTATTAATTTTTTTTAACACTTTTTTGGGGGTAAAAAATGGGAAAAATGGACGTTTTACTTTTTAATTGGGGGAGGGGATTTTTCTAATTTTTTTATTTTACAGTTTTTAACTTTTTTTTCTCCACTTTTTATGTCCCCATAGAGGACTATTCATAACAATCATTTGATTGCTAATAATGTGCAGTGCTATGTATAGGACATAGCACTGATCAGTATTATCGGTGATCTTCTGCTCTGGTCTGCTTGATCTCAGACCAGAGCAGAAAACCCCCGGGAGACGGCCAGAGCCAGGTGAGGGGACCTCCGGCGGCCATGCTGGATGATCGGATCCCCGCGGCAGCGATGCGGGCGATCCGATCATCCATTCAAAGTACCGCACTGCCGCAGATGCCGTGATCCGTATTAATCATGGCATCTGAGGGGTTAATGGCGGACATCTGCGCGATCGCAGATGTCCGCCATTACTGGCAGGTCCCTGGCTGCTGATAGCAGCCGGGACCTGCCGCGCATGACGCGATTACCGGTTCGGATGCTTGCGACCATGAAGGCGCGTAAATGTACGTCATGGTGCGTTAAGTACCAAGTCACCATGACGTACATTTACGTCCATTGCCGTTAAGGGGTTAACATCAGTGTTGAGGGATAGCCAATGTCATTGTTCACAACTACCACAGTAGTGCACCCATATTACTGTATTGTATTGTTCTAATTGTTACACATCCACACCGTTTATCTGGTGTAGGATTCTATTGTGGCACTTGTAGTCCGCTGCAGGCATCCCCCATTGTATGCATTTTTATGCTGGGGATCGCCCCTAGCAACGGACTACAAGGGCCGGATCTGCTCCCCCAGTATATATGCACAACTGTTGGTTGAGCACCTCCAGCCATATGAGACCACGTCTTTGTTGTTGTTTAAATCTTCTTGAAGGACCCAACACATCTGTAAATTAGGAAATAGCCCTTTAATTTCTGTAGGCGCCTTGCAAAGCCTTACTTCTCCTTAGGGGGCACTGCAGACAAACTGAGCACTTGCTGTCAGGTTCTTTTTGAACATTTCAGTATAAAATATGGCGTCCCAGCAGCAGGGAACCCTATGATCCTCTTATTTTTAGGGACGGGGCAGTGCGGGGGAGGGGAAGAACCTATCAAACTAAAAGGGGTTGTGAAATGTATATAACCACCTCAAAGGGCATTTGCCGTGTTATCAGGAGCACATGACTACTGTCCATTTTTCTGTGTGATGGAGCTAGGCGATCTCACTCAAAGTTTTATGTAACCCTAATTCGTTTCCGTTGAGAGGACACCTGTGCCCTACAGTCCATTGAAGTTTAGGAATAGGACCAGCTAAATCCGGGAATCGCTTGGGGTTGTGAAACTATTGAGGGAGCGCATGTGGCTTACCGTCCATTGTAGTGTGAAAATAGGACCAGTTAAATCCCTGAATCTTTGGGGGTTGGGAAAGCAATATGACTAAAGTATTATAAAAAATGATTAAAGGGGTATTCCTGGAAAAAACTTTTTTTTACATTTTTTTTTTACATCAACTGGCTCCAGAAAGTTAAACAGATTTGTAAATGACTTCTATTAAAAAATCTTCCAATAATTATCAGCTGCTGAAGTTGAGTTGTTCTTTTCTGCCTGGCAACAGTGCTCCCTGCTGGCATCTCTGCTTGTCTCGGGAACTGCACAGAGTAGAAGAGGTTTGCTATGGGGATTTGCTTCTACTCTGGACAGTTCCCGAGACAGGTGTCATCAGAGAGCACTTAGACAGAAAAGAACAACTCAACTTCAGCAGCTCATAAGTCCTGAAATTATTAAGATTTTTTAATAGAAGTAATTTACGAATCTTTTTAACTTTCTGGAGCCAGTTGATATATAAAAAAAAAAGTTTTTTTCCTGCATAACCCCTTTAACTCTATAAATCCAACCACTTCAGGACTCTTTTAGGTCCTGTACATTGGAACTGACTTGTGGAAATCAGGACTGATACGAGTGACCTGATAAGTAGGGGGATGACTGTGATGAAGAGTGGCTGAATGTATTGTATATACGCGTGTGAGGTATATTTATTAACTGTTGATCATAGATGTGCTCCCTCTGTATATAGCTCTTAAATCTTTTTGTTTCTACCTCTTCTGCAGATTTATAATGTTGCCTGTAATGAATTTCATGAAATCTGAAAAATAAGCTTGTAATAAATTTGGTGTTTCCTTCAAAAATCTTAAACCTAGTGTATTCATGAATGTTTCCCTCCTTTGTCTACACAGTGGGGGAGATTAATCAAAACCTGCCTAAAGGAAAAGCTGCCCATAGCAACCAATCAGATCGCTTCTTTCATTTTTAACAAGGCCTCTGCAAAATGAAAGAAGCGATCTGATTGGTTGCTATGGGCAACAGGTTTTGATAAATCTCCCCCAGTGTTTCACGTGATAAAGCAGCAGTCCGTGCTCCGTAGCTTTGCTTTCATTTGTAAGCTGCAGGCACAGACAGACATTTTGGAGGCGGTAGAAGTAGGGTTACCACCTTTCTTGCAAAAAAAATACAGGCGATGCTAATTTTCATAATTGATTATATATGCGTGACATCACAAACATTTTAGCCTATTCTATGCCCTATAACTTTTTTATTTCTCCTTATACGGGCCTGTATAAGGGCTCATTTTTTGCGCCCCGATCTGTACTTTTTTAACAGAACCATTTTTGTTTTGACTTTTTGATCGCTTTTTTTATTTTAGAAAATTTGGGAGTTCCAGTTAGTTCCTAACTACAACTCCCAGCATGCGCTGATACAGCCTGTGGCTCAGCAGCTGCCCCAAAGGAAAACTACAACCCCCAGCATGTTGGACTATATACAGTGACCCCCCGACCTACAATGGCCCCGACATACGATCATTTCAACATACGATGGCCTCTCAGAGACCATCGCATGTTGAAGGCAGCATCAACATACGATGCTTTTGTATGTCAGGGCCATCGCATAAACTGCTATCAATCAGCGCAGACTGCTTCAGCTGTCACCGGATAGCCGTTTAATGTGCCCCGTGTGCTCCAGTGAGTGTTCCTCACCTGTCCCCGCCGCTCCGGACCGTCCTCTTCAGGCTCCGCTGCATGGCCGTCGCTCTCCTTCTTCGTCATCACGTCACCGCGCACGCCATCCTGTCATCCAATAGGAGCGGCGTGTGCAGAGACGTGATGACGACGATGGAGAACGACGATCCAGGGCAGCGGTGACGGACCGGAGCAGTGAGGACACCCCAGGGACGTGATGACGGCGATGGAGAGCGACGATCCAGGGCAGCGGTGACGGACCGGAGCAGTGAGGACACCCCAGGGACGTGATGACGGCGATGGAGAGCAACGATCCAGGGCAGCGGTGACGGACCGGAGCAGTGAGGACACCCCGGGACGGGATGACAGCGACGATCCAGGGCAGCGGTGACGGACCGGAGCAGTGAGGACACCCCAGGGACGTGATGACGGCGATGGAGAGCGACGATCCAGGGCAGCGGTGACGGACCGGAGCAGTGAGGACACCCCGGGACGGGATGACAGTGACGATCCAGGGCAGCGGTGACGGACCGGAGCAGTGAGGACACCCCGGGGACGTGATGACGGCGATGGATAGCGACGATCCAGGGCAGCGGTGACGGACCGGAGCAGCGGGGACACGTGAGTATACCTTTCTATATTACTATTGCACAGATCCCTCAACATACGATGGATTCAAGTAATGATGGTTCATTTAGGACAAATTACCATCGTATGTTGAGGGATCACTGTAGTAGTATATAGTATAGGTCAGTGTTTCCCAACCAGGGGTGCCTCCAGCTGTAGCAAAACTACAACTCTCAGCATGCCCGGACAGCCGTTGGCTGTCCGGGCATGCCGGGAGTTGTGGTTTTGCAACAGCCAGAGTCGCTCTGGTTGGGAAAAACTGGTGTATAGCATATGGTGCAACATTCTGGGAGTTGGAGGATTGGTTGAATAAATACCGGCCAATGCATTGCCGGTATTTTTAATATAATAATACCAGCAGGGTGGCCAAAATACCGGCTGTGCCGGTAAAATACCAGCCAGGTGGCAACCCAGCTTGTTGTCGCCAAATCACAGACACTGCTAACAACTGTATACACCGCCAAGTTACTTGGATTTGTACTTGAGATGGAAATACTTGGCCCCAGGGCAGGAAGACCTACATGAAAGCTTACATGGTTCTCGGAGGCTAGCAATGGAAGCTTCACTACCTCAACAGAGATCATAGTGTAAGTAAAAATGGTAAGTTCTATGTAACAGTGCTAATACAGTACTTGATGACGGAGGCTTAGGCTCTAGCTTTGGCCCTGCAGTCTGTGTAGTAAGACAGCAAAGAGGGTCTTAAATGGGGTTCTCTACTGGAAAACATTTTTTATTTAATTTTTTAAATCAACTGGTGCCTGAAAGTTAAACAGATTTGTAAATTACTTCTATTTAAAATTACTTCCAGTACTTATCAGCTCCTGTATGATCCACAGGAAGTTCTTTTCTTTTTGAATTTCCTTTCTGTCTGACCACAGTGCTCTCTGCTGACACCTCTGTCCATGTCAGGAACTGTCTAAAGCAGGAGAGGTTTGTTATGGGGATTTGCTCCTACTCTGGATAGTTCCTAAAATGGACAGAGGTGTCAGCAGAGAGCACTGTGGTCAGACAGAAAATAAATTAAAAAAGAAAAGTGGAGTTATACAGCAGCTGATAAGTACTGAAAGGATTAAGATTTTTAAATAGAAGTAAGTTACAAATCAGTTTAACTTTCTGGCACCTGTTAATAAAAATAAAAAAACTGTTTTCCAGTGGAGTACCCCTTTAAGGGCCAGTGAAGAGTATGTCCCTGGAGCTGGGGACAGACACTGAGTTAGTGAGCTAGCCTGCACCTGTTTATTAAGAACTGTGCAACCGCTAAGCCTGAAGTGCCTCTATAGATAACTACCTAGCTAGTGTACACCCTTATTTATGTTTTGTGCAACTATCAAGCTTGAAGGGCCTTTATTGACTAAAGCCTGTTTGATCTATTCACAATAACTGTGTCTGCCATGTTAATGCTGTGCCACCCAGGCCCGTCGCTACAGGACAGGCAAACCAAGCAATTGCTTGGGGCCCCGAGCTGGCCAGGGGCCCCGAGCAGAGCCAGTGCTTGCTCATCCTGTAGCGCCGGGGCAATTCCCCCCATCACTATTAAGGACATCCCTGTGTCCCAAAAGATGTTTTCGGGACACAGGGATGCCCCCGTTAACTCTCTGCGGCCTCGCGTTAAGTTTCAAAACGCAGGGGCCGCCGGGAGCTAGCACACGCCGGGACGTTATTGACGTCCCGTGCGTGCACGCATAGCATCGGAGGTGCAGAATACCGGAGCATCGAGAAGGAGGAAGACGTGCGCTGGCCAGCTTGGTAAGTGACCAGCGGGACGTCATCTTCGGTGTTCCGACCACCGCTTCTCCGGTCCCGGGAACTAATGCTATGGCCGGACTAGAGGAGCGGTGGTCGGAGTACTGAAGTGGGGCAGTACACAGGCATACAGCCTCCAGCCATACACTGTATATGGCTGGAGTAGTGTTGCTCGCGAATATTCGCAATTCGAATATTATTCGCGAATATCGCATAATCGCGAATTCGCAAATTTCGCGAATATAGCACTATATATTCGTAATTACGAATATTCGTTTTTTTTATTTTTATTTTTTCACAGTACACATCACAGTGATCATCCCTCTCTGCTTCCAGCTCGTGTGGTGTAAAGAAGACTCTAATACTACTGTGTGAGACTGGCGTGCGAATATTCGCATATGCGAACATTTGCATATGCTAATTTTCGCATATCCGAATTTTCGCTTGCAATATTTTTCCATATGCTAATTTTCGCATATGTAAATTTTCGCATACGCGTATTTTTCGCATTGCGAACATAAAGCGAGAATACTGCGAATATGCGAATATTCGCGAATATATGACGAATATTCGTCCATATATTCGCGAATATTCGCGAATTCGAATATTGCCTATGCCGCTCAACACTAGGCTGGAGGCTGTATGTCTGTGGGGAACACTGCCTACCTAATGTGGGGGAACACTGCCAGCCTAATGTGGGGGAACACTGCCAGCCTAAGATGGGGGAACACTGCCTACCTAATGTGGGGAACACTGCCTACCTAATGTGGGGGAACACTGCCTGCCTAATGTGGGGGAACACTGCCTGCCTAATGTGGGGGAACACTGCCTATCTAATGTGTGGGGAATACTGCCTACCTAATGTGGGGGGAACTCTGCGGCACCTAATGTGGGGGGGGGGGAACTCTGCTGCACCTAATGTTGGGGGAACTCTGCACCACCTAATGTGGGGGCCTCGTATCGACGTTCGCTCACGTCGCGCTCCCAGAATTCAAGCGCCGGCGTTACTATGTCCTGACGCCGGCCCTAGAGCGTGACGTGCGTGAACATCAGGGGAGGGGACCTCCATGTCCATTTTGCTTGGGGCCCCCAAATTCCTTCAAACTGCCCTGGTGCCACCTTCTAGCAGAGTGGTGCAAGAGGACAGCTTGCCCACCTGTGTAACTCCAGCATCCCTCACATCGGGTGGTGCAGGATTTAGGCCTACTAAGACAGATCCAAGAGCAGGAGGAGTTACAGAAGAGATGCAGCACAGCTGCATAAAGAGATGGGTGTTGGGCACCATAACCACTTTTAAAACCGCTGTTAAATGTTCTAAAGGGTTATCCGGGATTAGAAAAACAAAACTGATTTCTTCAAAAAAGGCACCTCACCTGTCCTCAGGTTATGTGTGGTATTACAGCTCTGTTCCATTAAAATGAATGGAGTCAATAGTTATACCACAAACAACCCGCTGTTTCTGGAAGAAATTAGCTCTATTTTTCTCTTCCTAGATAACCCCTTTAAGAGACTGTGCCTCTGTAATACAGAGGTGGAACCATTATTCTCAAAGTAAACAGGAGGTCATTTTTTCCCCTGACCTCTGCCTCCCAGACTGGTCTACCACACAAGGTCCTGATATTATTGTGGTATGGCGGGGTGTGTGGTGCAGGGCAGATGTTATTACCCTAGGGGCAGATGGCATTAACCCCTTGTATTCGTGATGCCAGGGCATAGTTTAGCCTATAACCAGCCAAAGGTATACCACTGGATCCTGGGCTAGGCACAGGGGCAATGAAGACACCGACGCCAAGTTACAGACAATGGTCGCTTTACTGAGGGTAGACAGTTGTTACAGTCTATGCAGTACAGCCGGGGCCCAAGGAGGTGACCAGTGACACAGAGACCTCGCAGGCTTGCTGGGACTTGTAGTTGGATGGGAGAATTTAGTGCAGGTCACTCTGGGTAGACAGATGACTTTACTTGACTGACTTGTGATTGAAAGGACGGTGACTTTATCTTACTTGCACTTGACTTGTGGCTGCAGGACTCCACTACTCTGGACACACACAAGGCATGACTGCACTGGACCTCAGCAGGAAGCAAGAGAGAGAGAAGCTCCGCCCAGGGCTTATATGGGGGAGACTAGCAGGGAGCCCATAGGTCACTCTTGGGGTCAGCTGGTCACTGGTACCTCCTGGGTAACAATCACATGGTACAATTTATCAAGTATTTATTAGGTATAACACACAGCATAATGCATAACATATTTACCATGGGGGAAACACTGCAGGGGGCCCTTGGGACACGGAGGGACACTGCCTGTCAGGACAGGGAATGTACGGGGTAACACCATCCCGTACTGAACCACCACATTAGTGTTAGGACCTTGTGTGCAGCAGCCGCAGAGTGGTGGAGCTAAGAGCTAAAATTGGTATATATATATATAGGGGATATTTATCAAGGTCAGTGTAGGTGCACTGATTGTATACACAGGTTTTGTTGGGGTAATTGGAGTGTATGTGATATCCCAGTACAGGACATGGTCCTGCACTACCCTTAGGCCCTATCAGGTTGAGTCCCTCAGTGACTGGGGAGTCTCCTGCAAGGTCTCCCCCTGTTGGTTTTATAAAGGTGTGTGTATCACTTTAATGCCTAGACAGGATCCCTATGTATAGGTAGTATAAAGGACCAGTGGGAGATCTCAAGGATCTGTGTAAGCTGTCACATGTTATGTTATGCAGTCACATGATTTGTTGTCACATGTTCTCCCAGAGAGCAACAGCTTAACCTATGACCTGCAGCTTGACCAATGGGCTTTAGTCTTACCCCCCCCCCCCCCCACTATATTCCAACTCTCTTCCATCTCAAGTTTTTGCAGCAACCGCCAGAGATCTCAGTGCAAGTGATCAGCATCTGGAAGACCTCAAAAGCTACAGTCATTCCAGTAAGTCTCAAGTCTATGTCTGCTGTCACTGAAACTAGTAGAGTCCTGCATATAGTCAAGTTAAGTCAAATTTCATGTCCAGTTTATAACAAGTATATATGTCCAGCAAACTGCGAGGTCCTCTTGGTCCTGGCCACCTCTCTGGGAAATCTGTCCTTAGCTGTGAAGATAATTACACCTGTCTTCTACTCAGTAAAGCCTCCGTTTAACCATAACTGGTTGTGGACTCTCATTTCATTTCTAGAAACTGGGATAGCGGAGAATCCGGTCATGTGGTGTTCCGGAACCCGAAAACCACACTGGCGTCACGAACACATAGGGGTTAATATCATCTGATCCCATCACTCACACTGCTACACCCATGGACCCGCCATACACCGGTGGTCCACCACATGTACATGCACCAAATGTAATAAATGGTGTAGGGCCTGTGATAAATATGGGGCTAGTATACATTTTTGTGAAATTTCACCCCAGAACACCCGCGCAACTTTTGTGTGCCACTTTTGTAAGCCAGGTCTGTTCTGGTGTAGGGTTTTTTGTGTAATTGAAGGCTGTGCGACAAATCTGCAACTTTTTTTTTAAGATAAGTCGCACATCGCGAATCACTGACCACTGCAAAGTAAAAAGCTCATGTAAAACATCTGTTCAGAGAGAAATAGTGCAGGCCGGCCTACCACTAAAAGTTGCACAAAAATTCGCACATGCGACATTATTGCGACAAATATACACAAAATACCTGTGTAAATTCCCTCCACTGTGTACTGTAAAGGGGTAAATCTGGACATGGCTGCCATTGGCTGACGCAATGCAGTGGGGCTGGTATGTAGATATTTCCAGGGCTGGTTTTCATCCCCAGTCCGGCCCTGAACATGTTCACTAACTGGGGAACAGTACAGTGGGGTCTCCCCCAAATTTATATTGCATAAAAAGAACAGGCACATTTTTGGCAGTTGTGAGGGGTAGAACAAGAGAGTAGAAAAGGCCCCACCTGCCCCAGTGTCATGTATTACATTAAGATTCTGTTCAGATGGCGGAATTTCGGCAAACTTTCCAGGGGTACTCCCGTGGATTTTTTTTAAATCACCTGGTGCCAGAAAGTTAAACAGATTTGTAAATCACTTCTGTTAAAAAATCTTAATCCTTCAAATACATTTTATGGGCTGTATACTACAGAGGAAATGTTTATCTTTTTGGATTTCTCTGATGTCACAACCACATTGCTCTCTGCTGACCTCTGCTGTCCATTTTAGGAACTGTCCAGAGCAGCATAGGTTTGCTATGGGGATTTTCTCCTGTTCCAAAAATGGACAGCAGAGGTCAGCAGAGAGCATTGTGGTCGTGACATCATAGAAATCCAAAAAGAAAAGCATTTCCTCTGTAGTATACAACCCCTATAAAGTACTGGAAGGATTAAGATTTTTTTAATAGAAGTGATTTACAAATCTGTTTAGCTTTCTGGCACCAGTTGATTAAAATAAAAAAGTTTTCCACGGGAGTACCCCTTTAAAGGTAGCTGAATGGAATTGCATGGAAATTCCGCCATCTCAACATGGCCTAATACTGAAATTAAGGTCTAGAAACAACTTGTAGTTGTCCATTGAGGCTGTAAGGCAAAATGATATACGGTACCTCTTTTATAATAAAATATATATTTTTATTTCCTTATGTTTTACTGGATTGTTCTTTCATTCTTGTTTTCAAGTTGTGACAGGATCCTTCTTCCCGCTCTTTGCCCTTTATCGCAACCTTTTATTATTTTGTGTATTAGACCTAGAGGGGTTGTTCCCTTATAGGAGACACATAATAAGTGATGGCCTTGCTCTGCCTGGGGGAATGTGGGGGCTGTAGATTGTACATGGTGCGCTGGAACACGATCAAGGGGCTCTGAGCTTTTGGAAAATAAAGTGCCTGATGAACGCTGCGTTTCGGTGAGAATTATACTGGGATCTGTAATAGGAGAAACTGGAATGAGAAGACGGAGATATGGAGGTTGGCCGTGTCGGCAGTCATATAGAGGGACATTTATCAATGTTTGCTTATGTATCTTTTTTTTGTAATTTTTTCCTTACTTTTGTTTTTGTGACGTATTTATGAACTGCTTTCAGCCTGTTGATAATTTTCTTTCACGTAAGCAATTTTTCCTTTTTTACTTTGGTAGTAGCTTTTTCTGCTCCATGTTTGAGCTGGAGTAAATTTAGTCAATTTTTAACCCTGTTGCGACTTTTTTTTGCGCAGTTGCGACTGTCGCGGTTAATAAATACCTGACTACCCGTAGTCCATTTTAAAATAATTACTACGTAGTTAATTTTTGGAAAACTTGCTTTTCTCGCTTTCCAGTCAAAATGTTGCACGAAAAATCGCATAGTCGCAGTTGCGACAATTTTGCGACAATAATAGAAAACCTGACTAAACCTGTTGATAAATGTCCATAATTGTGTATTGGGTACGATGCAGGTTTCTAAATGCATTGAGTGAGGGCTGCGGGGGTCGTGATGTTACACCACACCCCCTCAATGCAAGTCTATGGGAGGGGGCGTGGCATCCGCCACGCCCCCTCCCATAGACTTGCATTGAGGGAGTGCATTGCATTGAGGGGAAATGCATTTTTTAAAGGGGTACTCCACTCCCCTAATGTTCGTAACATTTTGTTCCGAGCGCTGGGTGAAGGCTGCGGGGGTCGTGATGTCACACCACACCCCCTCAATGCAAGTCTATGGGAGGGGGCGTGGCATCCGCCACGCCCCCTCCCATAGACTTGCATTGAGGGAGTGCATTGCATTGAGGGGAAATGCATTTTTTAAAGGGGTACTCCACTCCCCTAATGTTCGTAACATTTTGTTCCGAGTGCTGGGTGAGGGCTGCGGGGGTCGTGATGTCACACCACACCCCCTCAATGCAAGTCTATGGGAGGGGGCGTGGCATCCGCCACGCCCCCTCCCATAGACTTGCATTGAGGGAGTGCATTGCATTGAGGGGAAATGCATTTTTTAAAGGGGTACTCCACTCCCCTAATGTTCGTAACATTTTGTTCCGAGTGCTGGGTGAGGGCTGCGGGGGTCGTGATGTCACACCACACCCCCTCAATGCAAGTCTATGGGAGGGGGCGTGGCGGATGCCACGTCCCCTCCCATAGACTTGCATTGAGGGGGGTGAGGTGTGACACAACACGACCCCCGCAGCCCTCACCCAGCGTTCGGAACAAAATGTTCCGAACGCTAGGGCAGTGGAGTACCCCTTTAAAACATAGCGGGAGATTTATCAGAACTTGTACAGAGGTGGAGCCGTTTCCTATACCAACAAATCAGATTTCTTGCTATGGGCAACGACTCCACCATTCCTTTGCCAAGGATGTCTGAGCATTTCTTCTTAGTGCATGATAGAGACCCCAGTGGATAAAACTTAGCATTAGGGTGGGTTTGCACTGCTTTTTCTGTTTCCTTTTAACATAAATGTTTAATAAACTTCTAAAAGGAAAAATATATATATACGGTGCTAAAAACTGATATTCTGTATGCCAGGCAGCAGAATCTGTTTCCCATCGACTTACACAGCAAAATGTTATGTATTCTAAGGGAAACAGTGAAACGGAGTGTGAACCCAGCCTTATCGAAACCACAAAGACGTATTAACCTGAGGACACCATGGGGGGTATTTATCAAAAGGATTTATGTGTTTTTTTCATGTAACTTTGGCGCAATACTTTGGCGCAGTGTCTTTTTGCGCCAAAGTATGGCGCATCTTCTCCACTGTCATTTTTACAACTTTCTCAAAATCCCACGGTCCTGTGTGTGATTTTAACTTTAGTCAGTAATTCATCATTTGCGCCAATCGATCTTTGGCGCAATTTTGGCACAAATCCCCGCCAAGAAATTTTGCACATGGAAAACACACTTAGCAATGTCAGAAAATGTAAAGGCGTCAAAATACAGAAAACTATATTTTTTTGTGAAAGCAGCGACGCCTCCAGGGCTGCTCAATACTATCCTGCGACATAGTTGTCTCTGAGGAACCTTCACCCTTTGTTGAGCCAACATTGGACATGGCCGCACAGGTTCAGGTAAGCACTAGAGCAGTGGTCTCCAACCTGCGGACCTCCAGATGTTGCAAAACTACAACTCCCAGCATGCCCGGACAGCCAACGGCTGTCCGGGCATGCTAGGCGTTGTAGTTTTGCAGCATCTGGAGGTCCGCAGGTTGGAGACCACTGCACTAAAGTAAAAAAAAAAAAAAAAATACCCAAGTTGAAAATAAAATCCATTTCACATGGTGACTATAAACCCCACAAAAGAAAATAACTCATGTCGCTTGCTGATATACTGCAGGAGGGACTCCGAAATGGCTGCACAAGGGGTAAAATACGCGTCCTCTGTGGGGGTAAGTTCTGTGTAAAAGGCGCTGTGAACGGCTGATTTCAACATTTGAGCCAAAATTACTAACAACTTGCACCAAATGATAAATTTGGTGCAGGTCCACGAAAACCAAAGTGAAAAAAAAAGGGTAAAAAGAAACGGTCAACAGGTAAAATTGATAAATACCCCCCCTATCTCCCCAAGGACTTAAAAAAACAGTTAAGATGGTACTAGAGGATATTTTAATGAAGTTTTTTTTTTATATGTATGTTTTATGTTAATGATGGTGTGATGTCATATCCGGCTTAGATGATGTGCTTTATCTGTTTATATGTGACTCACTGAATACCACTTGTTTGAAAGAAGGATTTTGGAACATTATTCTGGAAAATGTCCATGTTTAGGAGCGTATATTTTAAGTCTAGGTCTAAGCAGTTGTTTGTATAGTAACCCCATAATTACTGCCTCTGCTATATTAATGGGGAACCCTTTGTGATGGCCAGTGATGGTGGCCACTGCATACATTGACAGTCATAAGTGACCATAGTGGTGCAGGCGGGAGAGACCTTAGGGCAAATGCCCTTTAGTCCATGTTTTAATTTGTCCCTAAGGAGCTGTGTCAAACTGAGTATTCTCACTAGAGATGAGCGAATTTACAGTAAATTCGATTTGTCACGAACTTCTCGGCTCGGCAGTTGATGACTTATCCTGCGTAAATTAGTTCAGCCTTCAGGTGCTCTGGTGGGCTGGAAAAAGGTGGATACAGTCCTAGGAAAGAGTCTCCTAGGACTGTATCCACCTTTTCCAGCCCACCGGAGCACCGGAAAGCTGAACTAATTTATGCAGGAAAAGTCATCAACTGCCGAGCCGAGAAGTTCGTGACGAATCGAATTTACTGTAAGTTCGCTCATCTCTAATTCTCACGTACCATGCCAAACATTGCTGCTCCACTGAATGTATCTGGATCCATTGCGCACAATGGATTTTGGTCAATGATAAACTTTTTTTTTTTTTGTAAAATAATAGTATTTTATTATTACTAATCCAAAAAGCAGAGTTTGAGAATCTTTGACCTGATCTGTCCCTTTAAAATATGGTTCATCTACTAGAAAGACCAGACTTCATCCATCTTGCTGTCCACCTTAAAGCACATTCAGATGTTCCTTAAAACTGTACAAGTGACAGCGACACATTCCCACCGATCTCCAGGGAGTCAATCATATGGAGTGCTTGGAAGCGGTGAAAATATTCACAGAAGGGTTGTCCATTCACAAAAACCTTGTATCGACCATTGCCGCAGCGGATGGAGATCTGTAGGGAAAGTCCATTGCACTATTATTCACTGGTATTCACTATGAGCAGATAAACATCCCAAAACAGCCACCATCTTTCTCTCCATTGTGTGAACCCACCATCTACTATAGTCTCTACTCACATCAAAAGACTGCCCAGCCATAAAGGGGTTGTCTACCATTTGTCTCTCCTCTGGGCCCCAGGAGCCACCAAGAAAGCTGTTCCTTACTACTGTAAACTCATAAAGACGGACATTGAAGTGAAACGCTATTTCACCAGTTACTGTTTTAAAATTTATATGGAACCTGAAACAGAGAAGAAGTACAGGATTATGACACAAGATTTATAGAGTTATGGGTTATAATACTGGAGATGAGAGCAATGTATTATGATCAAGAGGGCAGGAGAACAGCTTAGTGATAAGGACCTTTGGGCGGCATAAAAAACTGGCCTTAGTGAGTTTGACAGGGCCAGATTTTAGTTAAGGCATCTAGAGCACATGCCCTCCAATACCAAGGGAGAAGAAGGGGTCTCCTCCAAAACTGGTTCAAGTGTCTTGATATCAGAACAACAGATTATCCTCAGGAGCTGACCTAGAGCCAAGCTAAGGCGAGATGTGGCACGGCTGCAGTGGGTCCTAAGATTATACGAGACAGGGTGGGTGTGTGTATATGTGTGTGTATATATATATATATTAGGTCTAAATTTAAGGGTCTAATCTGGGGTCTTAATTTAAGAGTATTGACTGGGGACTGCATTTATTTAGGGGTCTCCACCAAAACTGGGTCAGGTGTCTTGATATTACGCTGACCAGTGGGTCTGGTCTAAGGCCTGGGAAGGTGAGAGTTAATATAGGGGCCTGGTCAAGGTCTGAATTTACATAGGGGTCTTATTTTCCCAGGGACCTCCACCATCCTTAAAGGGGGTACTCTGGCGCTAAGACATCTTAACCCCTATCCAAAGGGTAGGGGATAAGATGCCTGATCGCAGGGGTCCCGCCGCTGGGGAGCCCCATGATCTTTCACGCAGCACCCCGTTACCATCAGCCTCCGGAGGATGTTCACTCCAGGTCTGATGACTGCCGATCACAGGGCCGGAGTATTGTGATGTCATGGCTCCACCCCCGTGTGACATTACGCTCTGCCCCCTCAATGCAAGCCTATGGGAGGGGGCGTGATAGCTGCCACGCCCTCTCCCATAGGCTTGCATTGAGAGGGCGGAGCATGACATCACACAGGGGTGGAGCCATGACATCACAATACTCCGGCCCCGTGATCGGCAGTCATCAGACCCGGAACAGACATGCTCCGGAGGCTGATGGTAACAGGGTGCTGCGTGAAAGATCATGGGGGTCCCCAGCGGCAGGACCCCTGCGATCAGGTATCTTATCCCCTATCCTTTGGATAGGGGTTAAGATGTCTTAGCGCCGGAGTACCCCTTTAATCTTGCCCTTAGGTCTGAGATAGCAGAATTAAATTGTAAGCAGGGACTGATGTGACAATGATTCTGACAATCTCTGTACAGGGCTGTGGAATATGTTAGTGCTATAAAAGGAATTCAAAATAAATATATAAAGAGATAATGCAGCTGGTTAATGATGACGTGTCATTGTACTGGAGGGTGCATGTTTGTCAGGGTGTTCACATGATCCGGTTTTTAATGGTGTGCAGTGCTATACATAAGAATACCCTTTTGCCGATATTCTGACATATACTTAGTGCAGTTTTCTGATGTGAGCAAAATCTTTGGCAACAGAAAAACAAACCACTAGTACCTATTATTACTAAAGAGGTTTAGTGGTGTATGGAGACAGATTTTGGTGCTATGGCTCCTGAAATGTGTCCGTTTTTAAAAACGTCCCTCTCTGAATGTATTGGTATAACATTTAGCATTATCAATAATGGTGGTCCTATGCAGACGATTCGTACCTCTGTATCAGGAAAAATGCAACTCTGTCAATTATAAAAATAAATTGACAAATTAATCAGCACTGAATTTCTGACAGAAAAAGAAGATGTAGAGGTTTACAAACCCACTGTTATCTCCGGTACAAAACACCTTACTGTTATTAAAGGGGTACTCCACAGGATAGGGAATAAGTATCTGATCGCGGGGGATCTGGGACTCCCCACATTTACCTGTTGCCACCCCGTCTCTCTTTGTGCACGAATGCTGTATCTCCGGCTCTCCCATTCAGCTACAATGAGAGGCGTGTTGTCCACCGCTTTGTGTGGTCGACAGTAATCCGTGCACGGAGCAGAGATTGCACCTTGAACTAAGAGAGACAGGGTGCCGGGCAGGAGATCCCTGGGGGGTCCCAGCGGTCGGACCCCCCACGATCAGACACTTATCCCCTTTCCTGTGGATAGGAAGTTGGCTCTAGGAATAATATAGATGATTAATAGAAAAATATTAGTAGTTGCTCAATATTGTTTAGCGTGTTGGCAAGTAATAGACTAATACGAGTCAGGTAACAGTACGACTATTCCTTACTGTTGGCTTCCCATTGGCAGGAACCCTCTAATCACAAAGGTTTTCTTAGGTGTCACTCCTCCGGGTATGCTTGCATGGTAAGGAATGGGCTGTAAGGGGACAATACACACAAATTGTCAAGAGGCAAAAATGACCAAATCATAGACTGAAGCGTTGTTCCTCAACCCTGGTAGTCAAGTAGCCCCAACTTGTCATGTACTGTGGATTTCTTTAAAGCGTTACTGTCATTAAATTAAACTTTTGACGCACAGACATGTCACACTTTTCAATTAGCTGAGGTCTCAGTGCTGAGACCTTCTCCAATATTTTAGATATAGCCGGGTGAAGCATGGAGTAACCGCACTTCACTCCCTGGCACGGTGCTCAATGCAGGAGACGGGCTCCCGCAATGACTTCTCCCCAGCTCAATCATTAGTCCTTGTTATAATGGAGCCTGTCTGCAATAAGCCAGGGAGTACAGTGAGCTGCCACACTAGGCTATGTCTAATGACCTCCCAGTACTGAGACCCCAACCTGTCTGGGTGATGTCAAGAGTTTTTCTAAATGACAGTAAGGCTAGGCTCAGACTACGGAATCTCCGGGCAGAAAATTTCCACCCGGAGATTCCGAGTGCGGCCAGCGCGGACTGAATCAGTCGGCGCTAGGACCGCGCGGACCCTGCAGTCTCCAATATACTGCAATGTGTTCCGTGCGGATTTCCGCCTGAGGAAAGAGCAACGCCATTCTTCAGGCGGAAATTTCCAAGCGGATTTTCCGTTCACAAATTCCGCTTCACAAATTCCGATGTGTGAATTTGTGAACGGAAACCCATTCACTACACTATGCATTTTAGCAAGCGGAATTTCCGCCTGCAATTTCAAAGCGGAATTGCAGGCGGAAATTCTGTAGTCTTAACCTAGCCTAACTAACCATCTGCTCTCTCTGACATCCCATCATCCTGTAATGCAATTGGGGGTGCCAGCAAGTTTCCATGGCAACTGGGTGTTAATAAAGACCTTGAGGTCTACCATGTATGTCATACAGGACCTGATAGGCTGTCTGCCGGTATAAAACTGACAGGCATAATACACTGTAAGACAGAATACAATGTTAAAGGGGTACTCCTTAAACATCTTATCCCCTATCCAAAAGATAGGGGATAAGATGTCTGATTGTGGGGGTCCCGCTGCTGGGACCCCCCCACGATCTCTGTGCAGCACCCAGTGTTCATTTAGAACGCTGGGTGCTAGCGGCGGGGGTCGCGATGTCACAGCCATGCCACTTGTGATGTCACACCACGCCCCCTCAATGCAAGTCTATGGGAGGGGGCGTGATGGCTGTCACGCCCCCTCCCATAGACTTGCAGTGAGGGAGTGCGTGGTGTGACATCACAAGGGGGCGTGGCCGTGACATCACGACTCCAGCCGCCTGCACCCAGCGTTTGGAACAAAATGTTCTGAACACTGGGGCAGTGGAGTACCCCTTTAATGTCATGCAAATCAAGCCCATAAGCCATAATTGTGAAGTCCAACATCATGTATACAACATGATGAATGCCATAAAAACAAAACATAAAAACATGTTTTTTTCTAATAAAAAGAATAGTTTTTTCTGGTTGTAAAATAGGTTGTAAAACATACCATAAGTCCTTATGGGAAATCTTTTAGACCTGACCTACTGGGAGTACGTGACCAGAGTAAATAAACACTGATCAGAAATACAAGTTGTAGATGAAGAGACACAGTATAAGAATATGAGCTGCTCAAAGCCCTGTATACTGACCGGATTATAGACAGGTCCTCCCATTGCCTGAGAAGATAAGAGGAAAAATAGATAAAGGAATTTATGGGGTTTTATGATATTGCCAAAAAGAATTACAGTATGTGCAGAGAAAGAATAACGGGTGAACGTATACTCACAGGCAGGGTCATGGCTGGATATACTGGCAGTGGCATCACCTGAAAAGATAAAGAACCAGCATATATTGTAATGGCCACATGTCAAGACACCCAGAGATAGATACAACGGCCAGTGTCTATATAATGGCACTTACCCCAGCTGATGGGAAGGAAGGAGTCACCATGGGGCCCTACAATAAAAATGGATGTGATAAGAAACTGGCTTGTTTCTAAGATTACCTTATTCTATTATTATCCACCTACTATATGGTATATACTGGTATGTAATCTTATATATAGGTACATGGTGGTATATAATAGGAGGTAATGTTACACTGCTCAAAAAAATAAAGGGGACACTAAGATAACACATCCTAGATCTGAATGACTGAACTAATCGTATGAAATACTTTCGTCTTTACATAGTTGAATGTGCTGACAACAAAATCACACAAAAATTATCAATGGAAATCAAAATTATCAACCCTTGGAGGTCTGGATATGGAGTCACACTCAAAATCATAGTGGAAAACCCCACTACAGGCTGATCCAACTTTATGTAATGTCCTTAAAACAAGTCACAATGAGACTCAGTATTGTGTGTGGCCTCCACGTGCCCGTATGACCTCCCTACAATGCCTGGGCATGATCCTGATGAGGTGGGGGATGGTCTCCTGAGGGATGTCCTCCCAGACCTGGACTAAAGCATCCGCCAACTCCTGGACAGTCTGTGGTGGATGGAGCGAGACATGATGTCCCAGATGTGCTCAATCAGATTCAGATCTGGGGAACAGGCAGCCAGTCCATAGCATCAATGCCTTCCTCTTGCAGGAACTGCTGACACACTCCAGCCACATGAGGTCTAGCATTGTCTTGTATTAGGAGGAACCCAGGGCCAACCGCACCAGCATATGGTCTCACAAGGGGTCTGAGGATGTCATCTCAGTACATAATGACAGTCAGGCTACCTCTGGCAAGCACATGGAGGGCTGTGCGGCCCCCAAAGAAATGCCACCCCACACCATTACTGACCCACCGCCAAACCGGTCATGCTGGAGGATGTTGCAGGCAGTAGAACGTTCTCCATGGCGTTTCCAGACTCACATTTGCTCAGTGTGAACCTGCTTTCATCTGTGGAGAGCACAGTGTTTGCCAATTTGGTGTTCTCCGGAAAATGCCAAACACCCTGCTTAGTGTAGGGCTGTAAGCACAGCCCCCATCTGTGGACATCGGACCCTCATACCACTCTCATGGAGTCTGTTTCTGATCATTTGAGTGGGCACATGCACATTGGTGTCCTGCTGGAGGTAATTTTGCAGGTCTCTGGCAGTGCTTCTCTTGCTTCTCCTTGCACAAAGATGGAGGTAGCGGTCCTGCTGCTGGGTTGTAGCCCTCCTACGGCCTCCTTCACATCTCTTGATGTACTGGCCTGTCTCCTGGTAGCCCCTCCATGCTCTGGACACTACACTGACAGACGCAGCAAACCTTCTTGACACAGCTCGCATTGATGTGCCATCCTGGATGAGCTGCACTACCTGAGCCACTTGTGTGGATTGTAGACTCTGTCTCATGCTACCACTAAAGTGAAAGCACCGCCAGCATTCAAAAGTGACCAAAACATCAGCCAGGAAGCATAGGAACTGAGAAGTGGTCTGTGATCACCACCTGCAGAACCACTCCTTTATTGGGGGTGTCTTGATAATTGCCTATAATTTTCACCTGTTGTCTGTTCCATTTGCACAACAGAATGTGAAATTGATTGTCAATCAGTGTTCTTCCTGAGTGGACAGTGTGATTTCACAGAAGTGTCATTGACTTGGGGTTACATTGTGTTGTTTAAGTGTTTCCTTAATTTTTTTGAGCAGTGTATATACAGGTACATGGTGGTATACACAGGTATATACAGGTACATGGTGGTATACACAGGTATATACAGGTACATGGTGGTGTATACAGGTACATGGTGGTTTATACTGGTATTTAATATTATATACAGGTACATGGTGGTATACACAGGTATATACAGGTACATGGTGGTTTCTACTGGTATTTAATATTATATACAGGTACATGGTGGTATACACAGGTATATACAGGTACATGGAGGTTTATACTGGTATTTAATGTTATTTGCAGATACATGGAGTTATGAGGGTTTTCTGACCATCAAAAACCCTCCAACATGTCTAAGTAATAAAGAGGCATTAAGAAACCCTTCTCCCCTGTGGACCTGGTGCCACGGGGTCTGGTGCCTGGAATTATAGGGTGCAGGACATGTTGTGGATCCCATCTAATAATGTGTGACAGTTCTATAGGAGACAAGTCATTGTGACAGGAGGGGACAGAGAATTGTAAAAGTAGATCCATTACTATGTCTATTACTTTTCTATCTGTGGATATTCACAAAGTTCACCATATATCCATATAGTTCAATCAAGTCATTACAGAAAATCAGACCGATTTTATCTGAGCAGGCTCTGTGTATACCAGTCTGCTGTATACATGCCCATACGCTGGGGCACATCATAACATGGCACCAGATACATCATCTATTACCATCAGCAAATCTTTCACCCAGTTGGACAGAGTTCTACAAATAATGGCTCGTGGATTACTGCAAAACTACAAGTCCCACACTCATGAGTGTAGGAACCATGGGGGAAGCAGGGGACCCCCCCCCCCAGAAAATCATGAGGGGGGAATCCCCCCAGTTCTGCCTGTAGAGTTGGTCCTACCATATACTCCCAGGGGCCATTTGACCCAGGGCACATCCGTAGGTGGCCCCTCACCACCTGAGCCTCTTTGAACTGCTTATATTGTAATGGCCACTTGTCAAGACACCCAGTGACAGATGGAACGCCCAGTGTCTATATAATGGCACTTACCCCAGCTGATGGGAAGGAAGGAGTCACCATGGGGCCCTACAATAAAAATGGATGTGATAACATATTAGCTCATTTCCAATATCACCAAATTATTTAGCCTGACTCTTAGGCTGTATCCACATATTCAGATTTTTTTTAATTAAAAAAAGAAGAGCCACAGCGGCATACGCTGCCACCTACACTGTGGTATACACTGGTGCATGATGTTTTATATTGGTACATGGTGCTATATACTGACACATGAAGGTTTATACTGGTAGGTGATGCTATATGCAGATACATGGTGTTATATACTGGCACATGAAGGTTTATACTGGTAGGTGATGTTATATGCATATACATGGTGCTATATGCTGGCATGAAGGTTTATACTGGTAGGTGATGTTATATACAGATACATGGTGCTATATACTGGTACATGAAGGTTTATACTGGTAGGTGATGTTATATACAGATACATGGTGCTATATACTGGTACATGAAGGTTTATACTGGTAGGTGATGTTATATGCATATACATGGTGCTATATACTGGTACATGAAGGTTTATACTGGTAGGTGATGTTATATACAGATACATGGTGCTATATACTGGTACATGAAGGTTTATAGTGGTAGGTGATGTTATATGCAGATACATGGTGCTATATACTGGTACATGAAGGTTTATAGTGGTAGGTGATGTTATATGCAGGTCCATGGTGCTATATACTGGTAGGTGATGTTATATGCAGATACATGGTGTTATATACTGGTAGGTGATGTTATATGCAGATACATGGTGCTATATACTGGTAGGTGATGTTATATGCAGATACATGGTGTTATAAACTGGTAGGTGATGTTATATGCAGATACATGGTGTTATATACTGGTAGGTGATGTTATATGCAGATACATGGTGTTATATACTGGTAGGTGATGTTATATGCAGATACATGGTGTTATATACTGGTAGGTGATGTTATATGCAGATACATGGTGTTATATATACTGGTAGGTGATGTTATATGCAGATATATGGTGTTATATACTGGTAGGTGATGTTATATGCAGATACATGGTGTTATATACTGGTAGGTGATGTTATATGCAGATACATGGTGTTATATACTGGTAGGTGATGTTATATGCAGATACATGGTGCTATATATACTGGTAGGTGATGTTATATGCAGATACATGGTGTTATATACTGGTAGGTGATGTTATATGCAGATACATGGTGTTATATACTGGTAGGTGATGTTATATGCAGATACATGGTGCTATATACTGGTAGGTGATGTTATATGCAGATATATGGTGTTATATACTGGTAGGTGATGTTATATGCAGATACATGGTGCTATATACTGGTAGGTGATGTTATATGCAGATATATGGTGTTATATACTGGTAGGTGATGTTATATGCAGATACATGGTGCTATATACTGGTAGGTGATGTTATATGCAGATATATGGTGTTATATACTGGTAGGTGATGTTATATGCAGATACATGGTGTTATATACTGGTAGGTGATGTTATATGCAGATACATGGTGCTATATACTGGTAGGTGATGTTATATGCAGATACATGGTGTTATATACTGGTAGGTGATGTTATATGCAGATACATGGTGTTATATATACTGGTAGGTGATGTTATATGCAGATATATGGTGTTATATACTGGTAGGTGATGTTATATGCAGATACATGGTGTTATATACTGGTAGGTGATGTTATATGCAGATACATGGTGCTATATATACTGGTAGGTGATGTTATATGCAGATACATGGTGCTATATATACTGGTAGGTGATGTTATATGCAGATACATGGTGCTATATATACTGGTAGGTGATGTTATATGCAGATACATGGTGTTATATACTGGTAGGTGATGTTATATGCAGATACATGGTGCTATATACTGGTAGGTGATGTTATATGCAGATATATGGTGTTATATACTGGTAGGTGATGTTATATGCAGATACATGGTGTTATATACTGGTAGGTGATGTTATATGCAGATATATGGTGTTATATACTGGTAGGTGATGTTATATGCAGATACATGGTGCTATATACTGGTAGGTGATGTTATATGCAGATACATGGTGTTATATACTGGTAGGTGATGTTATATGCAGATACATGGTGTTATATATACTGGTAGGTGATTTTATATGCAGATACATGGTGCTATATATACTGGTAGGTGATGTTATATGCAGATATATGGTGTTATATACTGGTAGGTGATGTTATATGCAGATACATGGTGCTATATACTTGTAGGTGATGTTATATGCAGATATATGGTGTTATATACTGGTAGGTGATGTTATATGCAGATACATGGTGCTATATACTGGTAGGTGATGTTATATGCAGATACATGGTGTTATATACTGGTAGGTGATGTTATATGCAGATACATGGTGCTATATATACTGGTAGGTGATGTTATATGCAGATACATGGTGTTATATACTGGTAGGTGATGTTATATGCAGATACATGGTGTTATATATACTGGTAGGTGATGTTATATGCAGATACATGGTGCTATATATACTGGTAGGTGATGTTATATGCAGATACATGGTGTTATATACTGGTAGGTGATGTTATATGCAGATACATGGTGTTATGAGGCTTTTCTGACAATCACAAAATCTCCAATGTATTCAAATAATAAAGAGGCATTAAGAAACTCTCCTCCCCTGTGGATCCAGCTGCTCTCATCCTGGAATTATGGGGTTAAGGACATGTTGTGGATCCCATCTAATAATGTGTGACAGTTCTATAGGAGACAAGTCATTGTGACAGGAGGGTCATTACAGAAAATCCAATAGATTGAATATGAGTGGGCTCTGTGTATGCCAGTCTGCTGTATACACGCTGGGGCACATGTGGGGTCTTTTTTACCTTCATTTTCTAGCCTCTTCCTTTATAACCAAAGTTGAACTCACCCCACCTCCTCCTCCTCCAACAATGCTCAAACATCTGATGTTCACATCTCCTTCCACCTGAACACAGTCCACCCTCTCGAGAGGAATCCTGTGATTGAAATCATAGAAGTGGGAACCATTTACATTGACCTACACAGAAAGGATGGACAGAAAAAGAACATCATCACTGTCAAAGGAAGATTATAAACATTCACATGATCCAAGAAAAGTCCTTTTTATTGGATGACATTAAAGGAGTAGTCCAGTGGTGAAAAACGTATCCCCTATCCGAAGGATAGGGGATAAGTTTCAGATTGTAGGGGAATCCGACTGCTGGGGCCCCCTGCAATCTCCTGTACGGGGCCCCGTCAGCCTGTGGGACGGGGGCGTGTTTACCACCGATCAAAGTGGCAGCTGACACGCCCCCTCAATACAACTCTGCGCTGCCTTCGGCAATCTCCAGCTCTGCCATAGAGTTGTATTGAGGGGGCGTGTCAGCCGCTTCGTGCGCCCCATACAGGAGATCGTGGGGGGCCCCAGAGGTCAGACCCCCGCGATTTGAAACTCATCCCCTATCCTTAGGATAGGGGATACGTTTTTCACCACTGGACTACACCTTTAACTACTTTCCTATTATCTGTTTCCTTACCTGGAAGCCTCCAAGATTGGCAAAAAACGCCAGATCAAAGTGCCCGCCTTTATGAAAGGGGAACTTATCTTTCTTTTTCTCTTCGTGTCCCCATGACCCACTTTGTAAACTGTTAAACACCACCTTGTCCTTCCCATCCCAGCGGGGATTAAAGTGGAAAGCAATATCTGCTCCATGGTGCTGACCACATGAAAAGTTTACATGGAACCTAAGAGGAAGACAAGGACAACAAAATTACATTTTTATGGTAGAAACAAATAGAAGTCAGCTGGCACTATGGTAGATGAAAGCTGTGGTAGGACCCGGAATAGCCAAATAATATGGCTTTATTTCAAGACAATACTGACACAGTTTGCAGCATGGGTGTTGCTCAATGATGAGCATAGAAACTGCAAATATCAAGAGATATATATATATATATATATATATATATATATATATATATATATATGTATAGGGGAGATTTAGCAAAAACCTGTCCAGAGGAAAAGTTGCTGAGTTGGCCATAGATGAAATCGCTTCTTTCTTTTATTTTTAACAGGCCTTTTCGAAAATAAAAGAAGCAATCTGATTGGTTCCTCTGGACAGGTTTAATAAATCTCCCCCATAGTTGATGGCACTCACCCACTGTGTCTGTAAAAACAAGTAGTTTATTTCATTTTGTTTAAAAATCCATAAAGTGCAATAAAGACAGGACGATTCAGTGCAGACATTCAGAAGGTGTGAATAGAGTTACAGCCGTTTCACGCGAAAGCGCTCCAGCAGGTGGAGTCTGATGAAGCACATTCTCATAAAATGGCTGTAACTCTGTTCACACCTTCTGAATGTCTGCACTGAATCGTCCTGTCTTTATTGCACTTCATGGATTTTTAAACAAGCTGAAATAAACTACTTGTTTTTACAGACACAGTGGGTGAGTGCCATCAACTATATCTATATATCTTTACATTGTTTATGATCCTCATCTTGTCCTTACTCACAAAATCAGTATATTTAGTGTATTGACCATCCATGTATATTATAATGAACCTTCTAAAAGAGTGTCCCTAAGTAAAGAACCCCTTAAATGATGCCAATTTACCCCAAGGTTATGATCATACGCTATCTTAAACATTGAAAGCATGGTTCAGAACCCCGTGATCTAACCACACACAGGAGATCTCTCCTGATCCCCCCCACCCCATACACATGCATGCTTGGTCATGCGTTCATGTGTTCTAAATAGAGATGGGGGAAAAAGCTGCAACCAGCACCACTACATCTATTGATCTGGTGTGATGTGATCTTTGCCCAGATGTTTATTTTTAACAACATACAAAATTAGTTTTTTTAGGTTTTCCCAGGTTGTAGTGTGGCCGAGACATTGCATCACTAGTCAGGTGTTCATATGAAGCCTGCCTGCTTCAATGGGTGGGGACGGGGGAGTTCATTCTCCACAGAGTTACAGGGAATTGTCCCAGATGTGCTTCAATGGGTGAGGTGGCTGATGTGTGGGATTACAAACAAGGCACCCTGGGACTTGTAGTTGGAGGGAGGGAACTCCAACAGGAAATAGCCATTTCACAAAAAAATTAAAAAAATCAGCAGCATTATGATGGACTCACAACACAGCCATTTAGCACCAAGACAAGCACCAATCCTTCCTAAGCATGTCCATTTCTGTCTGGCAGGTAAGTACTAAAAATCACCTTATGGTAGATAACCCCTTTAATATAAATTGTATGTCAGTTTTATTTAGACATTGTATAACACTGTCAATATAGGACTATATGGAGCATTCATCTGTAGCCAAAATTACTCATCATTACTCAAACTTCTTTGCTAACACTGGCAACATAATGTCACCTGAGAGGTATCTGGGAGTTAAAGTGTACCTACGGCTCTGGCAGCCATTGACATTTATTGCAGTAATCAGTTGAATGCCATATAAGTTTATAACTCTGTTTACCGAGCCAAGTCACAAGGGCTTACATGACCGCCATAGGTATACTGCATGATCCTGGGCCAGGCACGGGGGCAATGAAGACACCGACGCCAAGTTACGGACAACGGTAGCTTTACTGAGGGTAGACAGTTTGTACAGTCTATGCAGTACAGCCAGGACACCAGGAGGTGACCAGTGACAGAGACCAGAGACAGGGCAGGGAAGGTACGGGGTAACACCATCCCGTACTCGGTCACCACACATATAGAACACATTATTTGCTAGGCTTGAAAGTATCAGGCAAACTCTGGATAAATGGATTTAGCCAAATGTTTATGTATGCATAAGGTTTATTCGCACATTATGGTCAGGTCATGATTTTTTTGCGACAATTTTTCCAAAAAAACAACAATAATACTCAGCGGTAATTCAATTTAGCTGCTTACCTGTTAACATGATGAGGGACTACTCCCTGAATGTGAACCGACATGCCAATCCGCAGACCGCCATAAATTGGTTGCTTGAAAGGAACAGTCTACACAAAGATGGATAAATAAGAATTATAGTGATTGAACAATCTCATACAAAGGACGGGCGTCTGGACTTTGGTAACAACTAGTTTTGTATTGCTACAATGCATATAGAATATATCTTTAAAAAATGAAGCGACTTAAACATTTTTGTTACTAAATCCTCTGTTGATCAGATTACTCAGATTTGTAGAGACACATAAGCCTGCATAGAATATTTTACATCATATCAGACTAATGTGATTTTTCCACATGTAGATGGGAACGTAGATGTCTTAGTCCAGTTTAAGAACCAACCAGACGTGGAGATGTTCAGCTGTGTTGTACTATACAGCAAAGCTTCACGTCCTACATTTTTTAAACTATGAACAATGCGAAAGAAAACCAGAGAATCTTTTGACAGACCGAAGCTCTGGTGCAGTTATGGACCCCAAGCAGTCCAGCAGAAGACCACCCTTTGGAACAGACCTTGGAGCCAATCACTTGTCTCTAGAGTATATTTCTAATTCCCATATAACCTATTAGATATTATAGAGAACATATCCTAGGTGTGCAATGATAACTACATAGATTACAATGTAATTTATAATGGACGTATACAATGAATGCGTAGATAGAAGGTGGACCTTGGAATCATTTCCTCTGAGAAGCTCAAGGGACCTCATTCCAATACTAGTGCCAACATACATTCCTTATAAATGTCAATGGGGGGACAGCTAAGCTCAATTTGAATATTTACTTGGAAATACTATTATGTGACTCCACCCAAGCAGCATGAAAAAAACTCTACTTACTTTAACTAAACAAACTCTTTAACGCTATAAATGGCGCAGGAAGGACCAAGCTATGACTTACCGGGTTGTAAACCGGCTGGTATCCCTGAGCTGACACAAACGCCATGTCTGAATATTCCTCTTAGGAAAATGAAATGCCTAGAAGTGCTCTGCACACATAGCAGGTTCCTTATATACACACAGGTAACATGGGCATGGTTACGATCTCATTCCTTATTTCAACCTTTGTTCCTGGGCCTGGCTTACTGCACCTATGCGCAACATGACGTTTGCTTCTGTCGTGATGTACTTTATTGAGGAAACTCTCTGATCACAGTCTATATACTTTGTGTGAAGTATGAGGAAATAATGTCATCCTCAATAAGATGCCAGATTTAGCATTAGGCACCTGTGTGTCCCGTGACATAGCCAGGGTTGGTGCCACCTGGGGCAAAAGAAAATGCTGTCACCCCAACTCCCTTCTGCAAGTTTTTCTTTTATATAACTGAGAGCTGTCTGGGGCAGTCATGGCAATGCTGAAGTTCTACGCCATTTTCCTATGCATTGCCCCCATAGTATACTATGCAACATGCGTAAGAACTTCAACATTGTGGACATAAACACCGACACAGCTCTCTCAAAGGTCTCTGTTTTCCTATTGGCCATTACGAAATCTTCTTATGTACGTTGTGTAGGAATTGTTGTCTAATAATTAAATAAACCAACTTCCAAATCAGGTTAGGGCATGCTATGGTGTTTACCATGTAAAACGACAGCTCCCAGACTGGAGCAATGGTAAGGATATGCTGATATGGGACACAATGATAGTGACTCTCAGGTGACGCACTGTGCCCAGAAGTATATTACTGCCACACACTGTGCCTCTAAATATAATACTGCCACACACTGCACCCCTAAATATAATATTGCCACCCACTGTGCACCTGAATATAATACTGCCGCTCACTGTGCACATGAATATAATACTGCCACACACTGTGCGCCTAAATATAATACTGCAACCCACTGTGCACCTGAATATCATACTGCCACCCACTGTGCACCTGAATATAATACTGCCACACACTGTGCCCCTGAATATAATAATTTGCACACTATGCCCCTGAATATAATACTGCCACACACTGTGCCCCTGAATATAATAATTCGCACACTATGCCCCTGAATATAATACTGCCACACACTGTGCCCCTGAATATAATAATTCGCACACTATGCCCCTGAATATAATACTGCCACACACTGTGCCCCTGAATATAATAATTCGCACACTGTGCCCCTGAATATAATACTGCCACCCACTGTGCACCTGAATATAATACTGCCACCCACTGTGCACCTGAATATAATACTGCCGCCCACTGTGCCCCTGAAAATAATACTGCCACCCACTGTGCACCTGAATATAATACTGCCACCCACTGTGCCCCTGAATATAATACTGCCACCCACTGTGCACCTGAATATAATACTGCCGCCCACTGTGCACCTGAATATAATACTGCCGCACACTATGCCCCTGAATATAATACTGCCACACACTGTGCCCCTGAATATAATAATTCGCACACTATGCCCCTGAATATAATACTGCCACACACTGTGCCCCTGAATATAATAATTCTCACACTGTGCCCCTGAATATAATAATTCGCACACTGTGACCCTGGATATAATACTGCCACCCACTGTGCACCTGAATATAATACTGCCACACACTGTGCCCCTGAATATAATACTGCCACACACTGTGCCCCTGAATATAATACTGCCACACACTGTGCCTCTAAATATAATACTGCCACACACTGTGCCCCTGAATATAATACTGCCACACACTGTGCCTCTAAATATAATACTGCCACCCACTGTGCACCTGAATATAATACTGCCACACACTGTGCACCTGAATATAATACTGTCACACTGTGCCCCTGAATGTAATAATTCGCACACTATGCCCCTGAATATAATACTGCCACACACTGTGCCCCTGAATATAATAATTCGCACACTATGCCCCTGAATATAATACTGCCACACACTGTGCCCCTGAATATAATAATTTGCACACTATGCCCCTGAATATAATACTGCCACACACTGTGCACCTGAATATAATACTGCCACCCACTGTGCACCTGAATATAATACTGCCGCCCACTGTGCACCTGAATATGATACTGCCACACACTGTGCCCCTGAATATAATAATTCGCACACTATGCCCCTGAATATAATACTGCCACACACTGTGCCCCTGAATATAATAATTCGCACACTATGCCCCTGAATATAATACTGCCACACACTGTGCCCCTGAATATAATAATTCGCACACTATGCCCCTGAATATAATACTGCCACCCACTGTGCACCTGAATATAATACTGCCACCCACTGTGCACCTGAATATAATACTGCCGCCCACTGTGCACCTGAATATAATACTGCCACACACTGTGCCCCTGAATATAATAATTCGCACACTATGCCCCTGAATATAATACTGCCACACACTGTGCCCCTGAATATAATAATTCTCACACTGTGCCCCTGAATATAATAATTCGCACACTGTGACCCTGGATATAATACTGCCTCACACTGTGCCCCTGAATATAACCCCCCCACACATTGGGTCCCCTGAATATAACCATGCCACACACTGTATCCCCTGAATAAAACCCTGCCATACACTGCAACCCTGAATGCAATACTGCCATACACTGCACCCCTTAATATAATACTGCCACATACTTTCTTTCAGTTTGTCTGAATCCACCCCTGTAGTGCCCTTCTCCAAACTGCTTTGACTTCCCCTCCATTTTTCACTGCCCCCTCTTCTGCTCTCCTCTAGACCCCTTCGTCCCCCAACAGACTCCATTGTTCTCCTCAAGACCCTATGTCCCCAACAGACCTCTCTGGCCTTCAACAGACCCCTTTGTACTTCTGTAGACCCCCATGTCACCAAACAGACTCCTCTGTCCTCCTCTTCCAGAACCCTCTGGCTACCACAGACTCCCCACACCCATCTGTTTTCACCCCCCCCCTCCAGACCCCTCCCCCACAGACTCCTTTTTATCCCCAGACCACTTCCCACCCCTTCACCCCTTTGTGACAGATCTGCATGTAAAGATTCTGAAACTTGTGGAATCACCCTTATGTTTGTCAATGAACAAGGTCCCCATCCGTAAGGGGTGTACCCTGTGAATTGGGGGAACCAGACTTTTGGCCTCGTGTCTAGGATTCCCAGAGGAGCTCCAGTTTCAATACAGAGCAGAAAACCATTGGTTTTGTACATTGCCGTTCTCGAGACAAGAGGCCACTTTAGGCCTGTGGCCTACTAAACAGTGTTGTCACATGATCAACATCAATGTCCAAGCGTATGTGGTAAGATGATATCAGGTATCATGCCCCTGCCCTGGGACATTGACTTCACAGCCTTAGTCGCTACACTGCTTGGGGGACTGGGAAAAGGTAAGTATAATCTTTATAGGTGGGTGCTATTTTCAATGAGGAGGCATTATTTGTCAAGAAGGGGGCCCAATTTTTATTTTAGAGGACACAAATAGGGCAATACTAAAGGTGGTAATTTTTATTGTGTCATTGTAATAAATAAATAAAACATAACAACTAATTCCACACAATAATAATATCCACCGTTATTGGTTTCTAGGGTGGCATAAAGGGAGTCTTTACTGTGTTGGGGTATAGGGGGAACTATTACAGTCAAAGTCCTCTTGATATTGTCTAGGGGCCTAACTGCACAATGGTGGGCATTATTACTATGTGGGAAAAAACAAAAGAGGCATTACAATACGTAGTGGCACAAAAATGGGCATTATGATAATGTGGAGCATTAAAAGAATTAATACTATTTCAGAACTGTCCAGAGCAGAGAGATTTGCTATGGGGATGTGCTCCTGCTCTGGACAGTTCCTGACATGGACAGAGGTATCAGCAGAGAGCACTGTGGTCAGACTGGAAAGAACTACACAACTTCCTCTGGAGCATACAGCAGTTTCCCACTGGAGTACACCTTTAAAGAGTGGTTTCTTCCTCCCTCTAGATCAGGTGAGGTTTGTAAATATAAAAGGGGGGAAATTGCTGGACTTTAGTCTTTCTTTTTTTTTATCCACAAACTTTGTAATTCTGATACTATAAACAGACGGACGGGATTTGCTTAGTACTGCTGACTGCCTACATGTGATTACAAAGTCTGTAATAAATTATGCAAAATAAATCACTGAGTACTGTGATCAGTGCAAGAACAGCATTTCTGTTTGTAATAAGAGTGTATGCACATGTACACACATTATGTTTTTGATGGAAATTAAAGACTACCTGTCATATCCCTCCCCCCCCCAAAAAAAAGTTATATGTAACCCAGTACCTAATCCCGATCATGCATATATGATTTTTATGTGTCTAGCACCTATAGTTCTCTCACAAATACCTTCTTTCTGTTGCTCACTTGGTTTGTCATTCTGTGCTATAGAGGGGGCATGTCCTCACTCTGCATGATTAATCTTCCTCCCTGAGTCTGCTGTGCTGTGTTGGGTCTTCATTCAATCACTGCAGGCTGCTCTGTAACCCCTTCCTCTCTGTTTTTATGCTGCAGACTTGACAGGACAGGAGTGAGCACAGAGTAGTGTTAGACCTGCCCTCACTTACTGGACTCAGATTGTCAGGATTATGTTCTGGATGGTATGAGGACCTCTAGTTGTGTTTTTTTATTTTTAATGAAAATAAATGATTTCTATTAAAAGGAAATACAAGGTTGATGTTTGCCAACATGTACAACATATATAAAGTTTTTGCGTCTGACAGCACCCACTTAATGCAAAACCAGGAATTGATTTTAAAACAGAAGTTTCAGTTTTCCCATTACACATGTCCTCCATTTCTTATCTGTTACTGGCTTTGTATTCAATAATTGGAATTTGAAAACCTGAATATGTGAACACACCCTAAGTATGTGTTCACATGTGCATATTTTACTGCAGATTTTCTTCACTTTCTTGACTTCAATGGGTAGCAAAATCTGCTGCAAAAAATCTGCATTAAAATATGCACGTATAAACGTACTTTAACCTTTAAGGACGCAGGGCGTACCTGTACGCCCTGAGTCCGCTCCATTTCGACCCTCCATAGCAGGTCGGGCCCGGCCTCTAACAATTGTTAGAGGCCAGGACCCGTGGCTAATAGCGCATTGGCAATGATCGCGGTGCTGCGCACTATTAACCCTTTAGACGCAGCGTTCAAAGTTGATCGCCGCGCCTAAAGTGAAAGTAAACTGATCCCTGCTAGCTCAGTGGGCTGTTTGGGACTGCTGTGGCGGAATCGTGGCATCCCGAATGGCTGGAGGACACAAGGAGGACCCTTACCTTCCTCCTATGTGTCCGATTGCCGACTGACTGCTCAGTGCCTGAGATCCAGGCATGAGCAGTCAAGCAATAGAATCATTGATCAATGTTATCCTATGATATCCTATGATCCCATCCTATTAGTGCAGTATTATAGCCACTAGAAGGGGCTATATATAACACTGCAAAAAGAAGTGAAAAAAAAGTTAATAAAGATCATTTAACCCCTAATAAAAGTTTGAATCACCCCCACTTTTCCCATTTATGTGTCCAGTTTTATGGCTCTTTATACGCCTCACAGGATAGAAGACAAGTAAATGATCATGGGGGACCCCCGCAATCTCTGCAACAGGCCCCTGACTCTCTCAGTGAGAAGCGCATTTTGTCTACCAGTAGACGGCACGCGTTCTACTCATTTCTATGGGAGCGCCGATGATGCCCGAGTGCTGCACTTGGGTCTCTTCGGCGCTCCCATAGAAATGAATGGAGTGCGTGCCGTCTACCGCATGCACTTCTCACTGAGAGCCGAATCCTGTTCTAGAGATTGTGGGGGGTCCCAATGGTCAGACCCCCGCAATCAGCTACTTATCCTGTATCTTGTGGATAGGGGTAACTTAATTTGAGCTGGAGTTCTCCATTAAAGGGGTTCTCCACCCCTAGACATCTTATCCCCTATCCAAAGGATAGGGGATAAGATGTCTGATCGCGGGGGTCCCGCCGCTGGGGACCCCCACAGTATAGCATGCGGCACCCACCTGTTTCTTGTCCGGAAGCGCTGGAGGGGCTGGGTCACGCCCACGGGAATGGAAGTCTGTCACGTCATGACTCCGCCCCCGTGTGACGTCACGCCCCGTCCCCTCAATGCAAATCTATGGGGGCCGTCCCCTCAATGCAAGTCTATGGGAGGGGGCGTGACGGCCGCCACGCCCCCTCCCATAGACTTGCATTGAGGGGGCGGGGAGGGGCGTGACGCCACACGGGGCGGAGTCATGACGTCACAGACTTCCGTTCCCGTGGTCACGACCCAGACCCTCCAGCGCTTCCGGACAAGAAACAGGTGGGTGCCGCATGCTAAACTGCAGGGGTTCCCAGCGGTGGGACCCCCGCGATCAGACATCTTATCCCCTATCCTTTGGATAGGGGATAAGATGTCTAGGGGAGGAGAACCTCTTTAATGACTGGAAACCATTGAACTATTAATAAGTAATTAATAGCAGACATCTGGTAGGGGGCTGGATATGTTTGAAGGCATACACAAAGCTGGCATATGTAGCATCTTGCATTGCGGGGGTGGGGCATGATGTCACACGGGGGCAAAGTCGTGTCGTCACGATACTCCGGCCCCGTGGTCATCACATGGCAGATTTTGAGCTGCCACCGCGGCGTGCAGTTCCCCAAGATAGGTGCTGAATGCTAAATTGCGGGGGGTCCCCAGCGGCGGGACCCCCAAGGTCTGACATCTTATCCCCTATCCTTTGGATAGGGGATAAGATGTCTTAGGGCCGGAGCACCCCTTTAATTCTGTCTGAATCAGTCCCGGACTTTGTACTGATGTCATACAATTCTATAAAGTGGAATACTCCAAATGTTTTTCATTTTCCACCCACTAGTCATAAACCTAGCACGCCCCACGCCCTGAACTTAATCCTTATATTGAGGACTCCTATGAGACAAGGATGATGTGTTTCCCTTTGACCACAAAGCAATGATATCAAAGTCTGTATAGTCTATGGGGCTGGACTGGAAATATCCTTATTTATTAACCAGGCTTATCAGGTAGGAGAGGCCAGAAAACCCCTTTCTGTTTCATGTTATAGAGTAAGCTGTATACATGAAACCGTCGCTAGAAGATAACAGGACTGTCTGTACCACATGGTTCCATCACCATGAGGAGCACTACAATAAAATAATAAAATGCATCTGTCTCAAGTAAGTTGTCCAGAGAACATAGTCAGCAGACAACGTCTCCCATCTGACATCCCTATTGTCATCACCATGACAACCTCTTAAAGAAGCCCTCCAGGTTTTTGCCTATATCATGCACACTCACTGGGGGAGATTTATCAAAACCTTTGGAGAGGAAAAGTTGCCCAGTTGCCCATAGCAACCAATCAGATCGCTTCTTTCATTTTTAACAAGGCCTCTGCAAAATGAAAGAAGCGATCTGATTGGTTGCTATGGGTAACTGGGCAACTTTCCCCTCCACAGGTTTTGATAAATCTCCCCCACTATCACTAGTCCTACAGCACCATTTTGTTTTTTAATTCCAGCGCAGCTGCATCTGTGTGTTTTATTACTAACTTCATCATGTGATCACCAGTCTGACTCTCCAAATCTTCTAGTGCTAAAACGGGTACTCCACCCCTAGACATCTTATTCCCTATCCAATGGATAAGATGTCTGATCGTGGGGGTCCCGCCCCTGGGGACCCCCACAGTATAGCATGCCGCACCCACCTGTCTCTGCTCCGAAGAGCTGGAGGGTCTGGGTCTCGACCACCGGAACGGAAGTCTGTGACGTCACGACTCCGCCCCCCGTGTGATGTCCCGTCCCCTCAATGCAAGTCTATGGGAGGGGGCGTGACGTCCGCCACGCCCCCTCCCATAGACTTGCATTGAGGGGACGGGGCATGACGTCACACGGGGGCGGAGTCGTGACGTCACAGACTTCCGTTCCCGTGGACGGAACCCAGACCCTCCAGCGCTTACGGACAAGAAACAGGTGGGTGCCGAATGCTATATTGTGGGGGTCCCCAGACATCTTATCCCCTATCCTTTGGATAGGGATAAGATGTCTAGGGGTGGAGTACCCCTTTAATGGCCACAACAGAATGTCAGTATGACTTCCTGTGAACTACAGGGTGATATCATCATCTACCAGACCCCTCCCCACCCAGATCTGTATACTCCTGCTATCTCTCTTACCTTGCAGTTCTGAGGTCCTAGGTTCAAATCCCACCGAGGACAACATCTATAAAAGAGCTGTTGTGGGTTTCCTTTAGGTACTCTGGTTTTCTTCCCCACTCCATTATTTATTTACATAGCACCAGCATATTCTGCAATGCTTTTACATCACTCACGTCAGTCCCTATCCCCTTTGGGGCTCTCAATCTATTTTTTACCTATCAGTATGATTTATACTGATAGGAGAATTTCTTTTCTTTTTCTGTTTTACATTTTATTATCCCAACAACGTGGAAAAAATGGTGATACTGTACTGCAGTTTCGGTTTTCACCATGTTTTTGCTGCAATTTTGGAAAATGCAGTAAAAATGTGTGAAAAATGCACAAAAAAATCAATGTATTAGCACAGCCTAAAAACGTAAAATCTTCACAAAACACCTCAATTGTGATTATAGGTGAAAACACTCTATCCTCATGGCAATATTTCTCTTAAAGGGGTACTCCAGTGAAAACCTTTTTTCTTTTAAATCAACTGGTGGCAGAAAGTTAAACATATTTGCAAATTACTTCTATTAAAAAATCTTAATCCTTCCAGTACTTATTAGCTGCTGAATGCTACAGAGGAAATTCCTTTCTTTTTGGAACACTGATGACATCACGAGCACAGTGCTCTCTGCTGACATCTCTGTCCATTTTAGCAACCATGCATAGCAGATGTATGCTAAGGGCAGCATGGTGGCTCAGTGGTTAGCACTGCTGCCTTGCAGTGATGGGAACTTGGGTTCAAATCCCACTAAGGGCAACAATAAATAAAGTGTTATTATTATTATAATAATGTCAGCAGAGAGAACTGTGCTCGTGATGTCATCAGAGAGCATTCCAAAAAGAAAAGAATTTCCACTGTAGTATTCAGCAGCTAATAAGTACAGGAAGGATTAAGATTTTTTAATAGAAGTATTTTACAAATATGTTTAACTTTCTGCCTCCAGTTGATTTAAAAGAAAAAAGGTTTTCACCGGAGTACCCCTTTAAGGGCATAGGCAGCTGATTTTGCTACCCATGGACTTCAATGGGTGGAAAGATACGCAGCAGCAGCACATACGGCTAGTGTGACCCTACTCTTAAAGTGCACTTTGAATAAGAAAAAAGACTTACCCTGAGACTAACACTATCAGTCTCATAGACTTGCATGTCTAGTCTTGGGGTAAGTCTCAGGCTATGTTTGCTTATTAAATTTAACCCCTTAAGGACCGGGCCATTTTTTCATTTTTGCACTTTCATTTTTTCCTCCTCCCCTTCTAAATATCAGAACGCTTTCAATGTTGCACCTATAGACCCATATGAGGGCCTTTTTTTGCACCATCAATTTTACTTTATAATGACATCAATCATTTTACCCCAAATTATATGGCAAAACCAGAAAAAAAATATTTGTGAAGCAAAGTTGAAAAAAAACTAAAGTGCACTTTTAGGTAAAATCTTTATATTTATTCTGTAGGTCCATACGGTCAAAAGGAAACCTAATTTTCATAGGTTTTATTTTATTTCACTACTTTAAAAAAATTTTAACTACATGCACCAAAATTAGTATGTTTAAAATTGTCACCTTCTGACCCGTATAACTTTTTTTTACAAAGATGGCTTACTGCACCCGCCTTTGTACCTGCCGATGATCACAGAATAAAGCGAGTTTGGAGCATATGGTGGGTGCCGTCCTTTCATTCTACTTACCACTTGACTTTTTTATTTTTCCGCATACGGGGATGTATGAAGGCTCCGTGATCTGAAGTTTTTATCGGTACCATTTTTGTTTTGATAGGACTTTTTGATCGCTTTTTATTAATTTTTTTTAGAGTATACAAAATTACCAAAAATACCCAATTTGGGATTTTGGAATTTTTTTTACCTGTACGCCATTGACTGTACTGTTAAATGAACATTATATTTTTTATAGTTCAGACATTTACTCCCACAGCGATACCACATATGTTTATGTTTATTTATGTTTACATTTTTTTTTTCAATGGGAAAAGGGGGTTGATTCAAACTTTTATTAGGGAAGGGGTTAAATCACATTTATTAACTTAATTTTTTTACTGTTTTTACACAATTTTTTAGTCCCCATAGGGGACTATTACATGCAATCTTCTGATTGCATACACTGTTTAATGCTATGCCATAGCATAGCATTGATCAGTGTTATCGGCGCTCTGCTGCTTCAGCCTGGATCTCAGGCATGGAGCAGCAGAGCGCAATCGGACCCAGAGGGAGGCATGTAGGGACCCTCCCCATCCATTCATCTGTTCGGGACGCCGCCATTCCACCGCGGCGGTCCCGGACAGCCCGACTGAGCAGCAGGAACGGTTTACTTTTGTTTTAGATGTGGCGATCAACTTTGATCGCCACATCTAAGGGGTTAAGGCCGGGCATCACCGCAATCGGTGATTAGCCACGGGTCCTGGTGGCTGTTTGCCTACGGGACCACCCGGCTAAAGCAGGGGAGCGGGACCAGGGCATACAGGTATGCCCTTGGTCCTTAAAGTGTTAAATGGGCACTATCATTAAAACTAATTTTATGGAAAATAAAAAATCTTAATAATGTATTTTGCTTTAAAAAAATAAAGATTTCAATATTTTATTTGTGTTTGGAAAAAGCTGCCACTAGGTGTCGCCCTACTTGTCCAGAGCACATTTCCTTCCCATTTCTTGCAGAGACTTTGGACTCCTGCTGGCCTGGCAGACGTCCAAAATCAGGAAATGCAGTCTGGAGTGCTGAGGGGGGGGTGCAGCCTTAGCCAATCATAGCTCATCTCACACTGAACTGCTCTGGGCTGTGTGTAGCAGAGTGAGGGAGGAAGGTCTCCCCCCTTCCTAGTCTGTGAATCTGACTGAAACTGAGCAGAAAATACAGAGCAATATCAAGGCAGAAAACGAAAAAAATAATAAAAATAAAGGCAGGGGGTGGTTTATCATGATGGGGGCAGTGAACTGGGAGGATTATAAAATTTTACAAGATCATGAGAGGTACTCTTTAAACATATCCTGCTGCTGGACCATCAAGAAAGTTATACTTTAAAGGGGTTTCTAGGATAACAAAAAATGGGCACTTTTCTTTAAAAACAGTGCCACACCTGTCTGTAGGTTGTATTTGGCATTGCAGCTCTATTCCACTGAAAAATTTAAAAAAATGTTTTGCTGAGCTGCAAAAACCACATATAATGGAGTGGACAGGTGTGGCACTGTTTTTGGAGACAAGAAGCAGTGTTATTTTAATCTTGGACAACCCTTTTAAATAATGTTTTGTATTAACACTATGGTTATCAGCGTGGGCTCCTCTAGTGGTTGTTCTCATATATGAAGATATATATTGAAGAGGTGGAAACTACCAACATTTACAATGTGCTATTCATGTGCTAGAAATGGAAATACAGCTTGAGGTTCTCTTGCAGCCTTTGGGAGCGGTTCAATCTGACAATGTGGTCCTTGGAACAGAAAAGTTTGTTTCCTCCAGAATCTGAAGTCTTTCCCGAGCGAGTCCCTTTGGTCAGATTCACACAGAATAGTTTGGTGCAGTTTTTCCGCAGCAGCGGATTGTAGCGAGAGGGTAAGTATTATGGAGACATTTTTCTTCCAAGTATCATCCTATATTTTTTCTAGTTTATAGTAGACAATGAAACCCTTTTCTAATATCTTTTTGATTTTATTATTGTGCAGACTTTATATTTTCATAACATTATTATTATGGCAGCCATTTTTTCTTACAGCAAGCATCTTAACATGAGGAAACTATGCCATATAGGTAACCATTGACTTCTATGGGAGAGTGTTGTGAGCATGCCCAGTGCAGGGAAAGAGAGGAGGATCTGAGGGGTGGTCTTCATTGTACTCCTTCCCTAGGATGATAATGAGTTGAATGCTGAGCCTCTCCTCATGTACACAGCACAAGCTGCAAACTGACAGGAAGTGTAACCTTGTGAGCGCTTTGTGGTCGGAGTGAAAACTGCAAAAGTTCAGCATTTATTAAATATAGTGGCATGTAAGGCTATGTTCACACATCGTTTTCAAAAGACAAGTTCAATGGAATCAATTTTTTTTGTTTAAGCATAAGATGGCTAAAATGAAAAAGACAGGATCAAACACTGTGCGCCAGTGTTGCCGCGTGCCCACAGAGGGGGCTCGGCACGTCATAGGTTCCCCATCATTGTCTTAGGGGATAAGATGTCTGATCGCGGGGGTTCCACCCCTGGCCTCCGCCCTGACTGGCAATGCAGGGCGGAGGCTCGGGACGTCATGGCCATGTCCCCTCAATGCAAGTCTATGTGAGGGGGTGTGACGGCCGTCCTGCCTCCTCCCATAGAATTGCATTGAGGGGGCGTGGTTGTGACGCCACAAGGAGGGCCTGGCTGTGATGTCACGAGCCTCTGGTGCTGCACCCAATACGAACGCCGGGTGCAGCAGGGAAATCGCGAGGGTCCCCAGAGGCGGGACCCCCGCGACCAGACATCCTATCCCCTATCCTTTGGATAGGGATAAGATGTCTAGGGGCGGAATACCCCTTTAATGCAGGGGTCAGCAACCTTCCAATTGCTTTCAACACTTTAATTGCCAATTCGTTATGTGCAGTTTATGGACCAAGCATCACTTTTACCTTTATTCACATCCTTCATGGAGAAAACTGAGGAAGATCTTGAGAGCATCAGCTCTCTGCCCCGACATCCATCAGTTCGGTCATTAGACCCAATGTCGGGTGGGGACTTAACTAATTGAAATTTTCTTTTCCTGTAGTCCAAAAGCAGCACATACAAAGGGTTAAAGGGGTACTCTGGTGGAAAACATTTTTTTTTTCTCCAATCAACTGCTTCCAGAAAGTTAAACAGATTTGTAAATTACTTCTATTAAAAATCTTAATCCTTTCACTACTTATCAGCTGCTGTATGCTCCAGAGGAAGTTGTGTAGTTCTTTCCAGTCTGACCACAGTGCTCTCTGCTGCCACCTCTGTCCCTCAGAAACTGTCCAGAGCAGGAAAGGTCTGCTATGGGGATTTTTTCCTGCTCTGGACAGTTCCTGACAGTGTCAGCAGAGAGCACTAAATAAGCAATAGGAATGGCACTCCCTCCTTTCAGGTGCTCAAGTAGGAATCCCAATCCTCACAATAAATATGAAGTAAACTTGGCACTCAAGTAATGATTCAAAAGAGTTTTATTGTAGCAGTCCTTTAAACAAAACAAATTTAACGTTTCGGTCCTATCTGGACCTTCATCAGAATTATACTAAAAATAAACAGAATCGGAAATAATAAGCAAGATGGCAAGGCATACACATATGTACAAATATTATACAGATATAACAATAAATCAATGTATGGCAGTATAGAGATAGCGTCTCTCCAAATATATCCCATAGATAGTATGACAGCAATCATTGCAAACAAAGGGATAAATGGATCATATTTCTAATACAGAGCAACTCTAATATGTAGAGATATGATACATATGTATTCTGACAGAGAGGAAATAAACATAAGGCTACATCAATGATTATAAAGGGGTACTCCACTGTCCATCGTTCAGAACATTTAGAGGAGTACCCCTTTAAGGGCCTAAGACATAAGTAAGCATGTCAGAACAAGTCTAAACTGAATGGTAAATAACCTGTATAGAAGTAGAAAAAAGAAGACCAGAGGACGGCGCCTTGTGTGTTACCCCAAAAACAGAGAGCGGGGTGTCCCTTACAGGGAGGGGAGTGCAGGCTCTATAGATTGGCCGTTCACCTTGAGCTCATAGATTATGATCATATCACCCCGTATACAGGTATGAAGAGGAGATGAGGATCCTGTGCAGCCCAGAAGGTCTCAGGGGACAGCCAGCCGGCGCCCTGTGGACAGCTGAGAGTATGGAGTGCAGCAAATGACCTTGGCAGCCGGTGCTCGGGTGTCCAGCGCTGATATCACAGAGGATCTAGACCCAATTAGAGTTGAACATCTTGGCCTTTATGCTCTCTCACTAAACAAAGCCGGTTTAGTCATGGACACATACGGGGGAAAACCCCTGATTAGCCCCACTTAGGGCAACATTGGATATGCCCAATTAACTTTTCTTTTTGTATTCTTTTCTTTTTTCACATGCTGTTTTTTCCTGGTAGTTTTTTTTTTTTTTACGGCTCTTTTTCTGTAGTCTTTTTTTTTCAAAGTCCTGATTGGGTTAAGATATTTTGAATGATATGATGCAGATAGCTTTGATGTTGAGGAAACTGATAAGATAAATATAATAAAAATAGAGCACTATGTTCTGAATAGATTCCTGGTTAGTCTCTCTATGTTAATTCCTAGGCTTCATATTTTCCTGTACTTGCGCTGGTTAGGTACTAGTCATACTCATTTACAGATAGCATACACATTTTTTATTTCAGATTCTCCAGGGAAGTGTAGAAACATCAACTAGGTCAGATATACCTATCTTAAAGATTTGCAAGGGATGCCAGGTGAGCAGTGCCAGTCTCCATATCTCAGATGAGTAACATTCTGTTGGAACTCAGGCTCCCCAGGCGGAGGGTAATATAACTGTCAACCTTCGACATTATGTACTAAATGGTACTTAAAATGATATCCTTAAACATGAAGGGACTAAATTCTCCATATAAAAGATCACTACTGACTAAAGAACTTAAAAGGGGACTCCGCTCCTAGACATCTTATCCAATATCCAAAGGATAGGGGATAAGATGTTAGATCGCCGCGGTGCCGCTGCTGGGGAACCCTGGGATCCTTGCTGTGGCACCCCGCTATCATTACAGCACAGAGCGAGTTCACTCTGCACGTAATGACGGGCAGTACAGGGGCTGGAGCATCGTTACGTCACGGCTCCGCCCCTCGTGACGTCACAGCCCGCCCCTTTCAATACAAGTGTATGGGAGGGGGCGCGGCGGTCGTCACGCCCCCTCCCATAGACTTGCATTAAGGGGACGGGCCGTGATGTCACGAGGGGTGGATCCATGACGTCACGCTGCTCCGTCCCCCGTATCGCCCGTCATTACGCACAGAGCGAACTCGCTCTGTGCTGTAATGAGAGCGGGGTGCCGCAGCGGGGATCCCGGGGCTCCCCAGCAGCGGCACCGCGGCAATCTGACATCTTATCCCCTATCCTTTGGATAGGGGATAAGATGTCTAGGGGCGGAGTACCCCTTTAACCTGACTAAACCTGATATCTGTTGTTTACAAGAAACACACCTGAATGTTGGAGACTTGCACAGACTCAAACCTAAGTTTCACTCAGTGATTATCTCTTCCCAGGCGGTGGGTAAAAAAGGTGGGGTTTCAATTCTATTTAATGACAGGATCACTGTTGGTTTGGAAAGACAAATTGTAGATAGCGAGGGCAGATATGTAATAGTTATTTGTTCGGTTAATAACATACAGTACACTTTAGCAGCAGTCTATAGCCCAAACAGAAATCAGCATACCGTATATACTCGAGTATAAGCCGACCCGAGTATAAGCCGAGACCCCTAATTTCAACCCAAAATCCAAGGAAAAGTTATTGACTCGAGTATAAGCCTAGGGTGGGAAATACATCATCCCCCCCTGTCATCATCCAGACCAGTCATTAACATCCTCCTCATCATCATCACCGCCTGTCATCATCCAGACCCTCATCATCATCACCTGTCATCATCCCCTTGTCATCATCCCACACATCCCCCCTTCATCATCCCCTTGTCATCATCCCCACCCCCCTTCATCATCCCCTTGTAATCATCCCACACCCCCCCTTCATCATCCCCTTGTCATCATCCCCACCCCCCTTCATCATCCCACACCCCCCCTTCATCATCCTCTTGTCATCATCCCACACCCCCCCTTCATCATCCTCTTGTCATCATCCGCCCTCAGTGGTCTTCAACCTGCGGACCTCCAGAGGTTTCAAAACTACAACTCCCAGCAAGCCCGGGCAGCCATCGGCTGTCCGGGCTTGCTGGGAGTTGTAGTTTTGAAACCTCCGGAGGTCCGCAGGTTGAAGACCACTGCGGCCTTCGACATCATCCAGCCCCCTCTCACCCCCTTTAGTTCTGTACAGTACTCGCCTCTGCTCGGCACTGGTCCGGTGCTGCAGGGCTGTCCGGTGAGTAGGTCGTCCGGTGGAATAGTGGTTCCGGGCTGCTATCTTCACTGGGGGCGCCTCTTCTCCGCGCTTCGGGCCCAGAATAGAGGCGTTGCCTTGACGATAACGCAGAAGTACGTTGGCAATGAACGTACCTCTGCGTTGTTGTCAAGGCAACGTGACTATTCTGGGGCCGGGCCCGAAGCGCTTAGAAGAGGCCTCCCCGGTGAAGATAGCAGCCCGGAACCACTATCCCACCGGACGACCTCCTCACCGGACAGTCCTGCAGCACCGAACCAGCGCCGAGCGGAGGCGAGTACTGTACAGAACTAAAGGGGGTGAGACGGGGCTGGATGATGTCGAAGGCCGCAGTGGTCTTCAACCTGCGGACCTCCGGAGGTTTCAAAACTACAACTCCCAGCAAGCCCGGACAGCCGATGGCTGCCCGGGCTTGCTGGGAGTTGTAGTTTTGAAACCTCTGGAGGTCCGCAGGTTGAAGACCACTGCGGGTGGAGAGTTCACTCGAGTATAAGCCGAGGGGGGTGTTTTCAGCACGAAAAATCGTGCTGAAAAACTCGGCTTATACTCGAGTATATATACGGTAGCTTTATGAAAAAACTATTAAAAATAATTAAACCCATACAAAAGGGGACCTTACTTATGATGGGAGATTTTAACAAAGTCCAATGGCCGTCTATGGATTCCAGTACCACTAGACACGAAACAGAACCTACCCCTTTGTAAAAACCTCTTAGATCCTTGGAGAGTCAAACACCCTGGAGAACGGGACTTTACATACTACTCCCGTCGACACCAGATGTATTCTAGGATAGATTATTTCCTACTGGAACGTCATAATAGGAGTATAGTAGATTCAACTAACATTGGGCCCATAACTTGGGGTGATCTCAGCCCTTTTACAATTTACCTGAAGGAACAGATACATAACTTACGAGAAACGTTCTGGCGTCTTAATGAATTTACATTAAAGCATGATGGTTATGCCCCAGCAACAGTAGAAACACTAAAAGACTTTTTTACTATTAATGACAATGGCTTAGTATCAGACACCACTCTTTGGTGTGCACACAAGGCCACAATAAGGGGACATTTTATCAAACAGTCATCTCACTTTAAGAAAACAAACTTAGAAGCAATAATAAATATTCAATTGAAACTATCCAAATTACATAACTTAAATAAGGTAAAGATCGACCCGCAAAGGTCAAAAGATATAGTAGAGTTAACTAGAGAGCTTCATGCTATGAAAGCCTATAAATTTGAGGCAGTGCTACGCAAATCAAAATTGCTACACTACTGGCAGGGGGGCCACCCAGGAGCGCTGCTGGACAGACAATTAAAAACACAGCAGGTCAAAACGCAAATTCCTTACATGTACAATGTAAATAAGGATAAGATCACTGACCCCAAAAGTATAGTTAATATTTTGGCGGACTATTATAGAACACTGTATAATTTAAAGGATGATAGAAACATTACACAACCAAACTTAAGAATTGGCCTATATTGCCTAAGTAAGGTGGATCTCCCGCAGGTAACAACAAAACAGGAGGTCCTGTCAAATCCCATTTCTATCTGTGAAGTTAAATCAGCTATTAAAATATTAAAAATAATAAATCCCCGGGCCCAGATGGGTTATCGAATGCTTATTATAAAATACACCAAGATAGTCTGGCACCTTATTTAGCAAGGTGTTTTAATGAAGCTGTGGGGAAGGCTGCTTTTCCAATGGAAATGCTTAAAGCTACTACAATAACTATCCCTAAAGCAGGCAAACCCACTCACGAACCTTCAAACTTAAGACCTATAGCCTTACTTAACACAGATCTCAAAATATATGCATGCATGCTAGCCCATAGATTGGAAAATATACTACCGGACCTGGTGTCCAATGATCAGGTGGGGTTTGTTAAAGGACGGCAGACGGGACTAGGAGGTTCTTGGATATTATTCATATTTTGGAGAATCGTCGAACGCCTTCTCTGCTCCTTACCCTGGATGCAGAGAAGGCGTGCAACCGGGTGAATTGGGAATATCTGTCACAGGTCCTAATCAAATTTGGGCTGGTGGGAGAAATTGGTAAAGCCATACAGGCATTATACTCTACCCCTTCGGCAAGGATATATACCTCGGGAGCTTTATCAAATGAATTTTTTATTACAAACGGGACACGCCAGGGGTACCCGTTGTCACCATTGATTTTCATTTTGAGTATGGAACCACTGGCCCAATACATAAGAAATTCGCAGGAGATATCAGGAGTTAAAATAGGAAACAAAGAACATCGAATTGGTCTATATGCCGATGATATAATTCTCAGTATAACCAAACCAGAAAAGTCTATATCAGGAATATCCCAAATTTTGAAAGAGTTTAGTGACAAAAGTTTCTACAAAGTAAACGCATCTAAATCATTAATTTTGGATATGGGAGTCCCTCCTGACCTTAAAAACTCTTTGAAAGACCTCTACCCGTGCAAATGGAGTGATGGTCAAGTCCCTTATTTAGGTATAATTTTAACTTCAGCTTTGAATAATTTGATGCAGATTAACTATGCGACGCTGATGATAACCATTACTAAAGATATTTCAGGTTACTCACGATTCCCCACCTCTTGGGTAGGCAGAATCGCAGCAGCCAAAATGTTTTTACTGCCCAAAATTCTGTACTACTTCCGAAACTTACCTGTTTCATTCCCACATTATAAAATCCAAGCTCTACAACGCATTTTAATGAAGTTTGTTTGGAAAAATCAAAAAGCAAGAGTGGCTCAAAGGTACCTATGTTTACCTGTAGAGAAGGGAGGCTTAGGGTGCCCTGATTTAAAGAGGTACCACTATGCCTCTCTGCTTGACCAGTTGAAGTCCTGGTGGACTGAAGATCTTTCAAAATCTTGGATGGAAATAGAAAGCTCACTCACACCTTCAGGTTCGCTTTTCCTGGAGATGTGGGCTTCCCGACTGACTGGCAAAGTATTGCCCAATATGTCTCCTACTATGGAAGCAGCTTTTTCCATCTGGCTACTCCCTTCAGTAATTCCATTCTCCCACTTGCTCTTAAAGATTTACCTCTGGAGGCTGTACAAACAGCAATTAAAGATACTAACTTTAAATCATGGAAGAATAGAGGTATTTATTTATATTCAGATATTTCGGATAATGACGGTATACTACCTTTTCAAACCATAAGGCAAAAATTCTCAATCCCTAACCTTGATTTCTACAAATATTTACAGCTTAGGCACCTCTTAAACTCTGCACATATCCCGTACACCTGGTTAAAAACCCCTTATACTTGCTTTTTTGCAGATACAATATTAACTAGGGGGGGGGAGGGGGAGGGGCATATCTAGGGCATATAAGTCACTCTCTCCAGAACAGGATACCACAACCTGGTGTAAGAAATGGGAGCAGGACCTGGGAAGGGTATTTGAGAAATCGGAGTGGACATTTGCATTTGGGATCACCTCTAAAGTGTCCCATAATATCTTACATTTAGAAACATCCAGGAAAATTCTGTACAGATGGTATCTGACCCCTTCAAAAGTGTACCATATTGACCCTACACGTTCTAACAGATATTGGAGATGCAATAGCAATATAGGTACAATGCTCCATATATGGTGGGAGTGCAACCCCATAAAAGTTTTTTGGAACAAAGTACATTTATTACTAAATCAAATACTGGGTTGCTACCTCCCCTGGGGCCCAGAGGTTGCACTTCTTCACTTAGGTGAATAAATGGTCTATCTATACTCAGACATATATACTCTAACCAGCCCTTTACCTGCTTTGCTCTAGTTTCCCCAATCTTCTTTCTTTTTTCTTCCTACCCTGCCTATTTTTTCTACTCTATTGCAATGTCCAAACTTAGTCAACTGTAACAATGTATAAAGTTTTATGTAAATTTAAAATGTAAAATAAAAAGTATTAAAAAAAAGAGTTGAACATCTTGGCCAATGTCTTGGGTGTGAGATCTTTGACGGGTACAACGACAACCCATTTGGAGAAATGAATCACCATGGTGAGAGCATAAGCATACCTGGACCTGGTAGGAGACATTTTGACATGGTCTAGCATGACCAACTGGTTGGGCCTTTTACTCTGGATGAAATGGAGGGGTGCTCTTGCGTACATTCTTGGTGACATTACAGACAGAACATTCACTGCACCATTTCTCAATGTCACTCTGCATTCCGATTCAATAGAATCTTCGCCTGACAGTAGTTTCAGTCTTGTGGACTCCGAAGTGTATTGACTGATCCTGATATGCATTGAGGACCATAGCCGTGTCTCTTTGGGGAACAAGAATCTGATGAAGTCGATCACCAGAGACAGGATCCAAAGAATTTCGGTACAACAGTCCTTTGTGCACAAACAGTCGCTTTCTTTGTCGTCACAGACATTTCAGCTCATAATCCCACTGGGCCCAGCGTAGACAGGTTGGTACTTTTTTCACCAGAAGGTAGTCCAACAGATCCCCCATGACTCGACTTTCATCTTGAAGGGTTTTCCAGGTGTACAGGTCTTCAACCTTTTCTGACCTGGGTTCACCGTCCATCAGGGCGGTCACAAAATTCTGGTTCACAAACCGTTGAAAAAATGGGGGCATCTCCACATCTTCCCACACATCTTCGACAGGTGGTTGTTCGTCGGGGGTCATTCGAGATAGTACTTACTCGCTTTTGTCCATCCTGGACCTGGGATAGGACGGCTCCCAGACCTTCAAAACTGGCATCAGTGTATAGTCGGAATGGATGACTATAGTCTGGATACGCCAGGATGGGTGGTTCTGTCAACAAATGTTTAAGAGCTCGGCAAGCTGTCTCTTGCTATTCGGCCCATTCAATCGGTAGTCTTCTATTATAATTCTCCTTCTCCGTACCCTGTAGGAGAGCTGTGAGGGGTTCTGCAATCTGGGCGCAGTGTGGGATGAAGCGGCGGTAGTAGCAGGCAAATCCCAGGAAGCTCCTGACATCTTTCACCGTGCGTGGGGTTGGCCAGTTCTTGACAACTTCCAACTCTTCCGGATTGGGCTGGACTCTCTCTGCGCTGACAACATGACCAAAGTAATGGACTTGAGTTTGAGAAAATTACACTTTGATGGTTTAATCTTCAATCCATGCTTGATTAGGACTTGAAGGACGTCTGACAGATGACTGAGGTGTTCCTGGTAGGACTTGGAATACACAATGACATTGTCCAGGTACAATATAACACTTTGAAAATTCAGATGGCCCAGGCACCTTTCCATCAGATGCTGGAACATAGCAGGGGCATTACATAGCCCAAACAGCATACTTTTAAACTTGAACAGTCCCATGGGTGTCACGAAGGCGGTCTTCTCCCAATCCTCCACGGCCATGGGCACTTGCCAGTATCCCCTGATTAAGTCCAGGGTGGAGTAGATTAGTAAGCAGTAGACCTGAGGGCTGTGAGTGACTCCTCGATCCTTGGCAAAGGATAAGCGTCTTTATGCGTAACGTTGTTCAGTTTCCTGTAGTCAACACAGAAGCGGATGTGCCGTCTTTCTCCTTGACCAAAACAAGTGGCGCTGCCCAGGGGCTCCGACTTTCTTGTATCATGTTTGCCTCTTTCATGTCAGCATCTTCTTGACAGTCTGATACATGCCTGGTGCGACCGGACGGTGTCTTTCCTTGATAGGTGGGCTGTCACCTGTGAGTATTCGGTGCTGGATCATTGAAGTCTGCCCGAAGTCTGTGGGGTGCTTGCTGAAAGCCTCATGGTACCTCTTGGCGACATTGATGATCCCATTGACTCGGTCCCTTGGGGTAGTGTTGTCTCCAACCTGGAGTTGCACCAACTAGGGCTCTGGAAGGCTCACACTGGATCCTTCGGCCACTTGAGTTGCATGCTGTCGGGCCACCAGACGTTCTGTCACAATGTCCTTCGACTCTAGGAGGTACAGCTGAGCTACATGAGTGTATTTGGGTAAAACAGTAGCAGAATCAGACAGATTTACTAACTGCACCGGGACTCTCCCGTTGGTGACAGTGACAAGGCTTCTCGCAGTTCAGACAAGAGGATGATCTTCTAGTTGCATAGGTTCCAGCAGGGCCTGATTCTTGACTCCGGGACGTGCACGACACCAGATAATAGTCTCTGCATAGGGTTGTAAGGTCAACAACCTGATGTCTTATACTCATACTCGGCAGATTTAATCTTGCTTGTTGGCAAACTTCTGATCCACCTGTAGAACTTTCAAGTGGTGCTGCGCAGTCTGCTGGCCTGAAGGGGACAGATGGGGAAGAGAGGCATGCAAGGCTTCTAATATTTCAGCAAAACAATTTTTCATAATGTTCATCCCCAATATAAACTTGGCAGATCCCTTATCTGTCACATTAGTTACAATCACTCCCGGCCCAGTAAGTACATGCTTTTCCAACTGAATAGTTGGCTCCCAGTATCCATGTCTGGGGATTGGTTGCCTATTACCTGCTACTACACTGAAATTGACATCATCAGACTCACACAGCAGACTAGCATCCCAATGCTGATAGAAAACACTTTTAGGTATGGTAGACACTTGTGACCCTGTATTTATCAACACCTCTAATGGTACAGCTTCTGCAATAACTTTTACAAAGGGGCAGGAGGCGATATAAAGTGAGAGTCCTGATTTAGGTTGTTCAGGGATTGGACCTGGTGACTGTTTTCCTGAGGGCCGGTCCTCGACGTCAGGGTAAATCCCAGCACTGCATTTTCCAATTGTTACAATAGGTGCAAAAAGGTCTCTGAGTCCCCAAATATCAATTGGCTGGAGGTTTACGGTAACTGGGATTGCGGGGAGCAGGTGCAGGGGCAAGTTTCCTGGGTAAGGGTGGTTCATGGTCAGATGGCAAGTTCCTTAACAGCATTGGTCAATTGCTCAATGTCCTGCTTAAGGCTTTGTAGATCTAAGGCTGCGGTGACTGGCAAAGTGGGTTGCACTGGGGCGGGGACAGGGGACATGTGTGTGGTACTGTTAAGAGCACAGACATTTTAATCTTACATCTATGTACACCTCTGTATAGCATAAACAACATATGCACATGCAAGACTTGAAGTAAGCTTGGGCTTTTGTTTTAATGGGCTCCGTGTAAGCACTAATACCACAGTGAAGATGACAAAATGCCCCTCTCCATATACAAAATTCTTCATTGCAGATCAAAGCTTCTGTTTTATGATACAAAGCTCCAAATCCCCTGCCTTCCCCTGATAAAATAACATCTGCCTGCAGGCATATACAGGAATATCGGTCTCAGTTATCTCTATTATAGGTCCATATGCAGTGAGCTTCCCCTAGTGCTGGCAAAACAGGTTCAATAATCAGATAAAAATGATAAGACTTTAGTGATGTCTTTCCAATGATTTATGGAGACAGCAGAATCTCCAGTGCAGTCGATTATGCATCAAGACTCAATGACACAAGTCAAAAAGTAACCCCCCCCTTTATATAATATAGTGCCACAAATTGCTCCCTTAATCCAATAAGAACCAATGGGGCTGCAGACAACAGGTGCATTTTTCTGCACTCAATTCTGTCAAACAGTTGTCATAAAAAATTATTATCTTTACGTGACTCAAAGATTGGGTAAAGTTCAGTGTGTGTGGGTGGAAAGAGAGCAATAGTTGAAAGGCGTCAAGTCTAAATATTGCTAACAGGGGTGTAATCTTCTTAATAAGGATTTAAAGCCAGACAAGTGTCAGTGTTATCATGTCCCTCACTTTGTGATATTTATGGCTCTGGTGTCTCCTTATATGAGTGGCCAGATAAAGACAACTGCTACATCTCCATCTCCTGATTCACTAAACTATATAGAAGTTTTCAATCAGTGTATATAAATAGACAAGAAATTGAAACATTATAGCACATTAAAGGGGTACTCCGCTGCTCAGTGTTTGGAACAAACTGTTCCGAACACTGGAGCAGGCGCCGGGAGCTTGTGACCACATAGCCCCGCCCCTCATGACATCATACCCCACCCCCTCAATGTAAGTCTATGGGAGGGGGCGTGACGGCAGTCATGCCCCCTCCCATAGACTAGCAATGAGGGGGGCGGGGCATGATGCCATGAGGGGCAGGGCTATGACGTCACAAGCACCCGGCGCCGGCTCCAGCATTCGGAACAGTTTGTTCCAGACATTGAGCAACAGAGTACCCCTTTAAAGCTTTTGATACAATTCAGTTTTTCCATCTAAAAAGCCGTTTACTTTAAACTCAGAGAAAGCCTGTGAGTCCTGCTTCCCCTGCCCACTTATAAAACCTTTGAGTTCTGTTTTCTCGCCCATTCACATAGAAAGCTTTAGAATAACCCCAGACTCTGAGAAAAGGGATTTAGGGGGATCATAATTTAAGAAGACTTAAACGTAGGAAGACGTAATAGAGCTGCAGGTAATGCTGGCAGAATGCTTGGGTGTATAGGGAGAGGTATTAGCAGTAGAGAGGTAAGAGCTCATGGGTGTATAGGGAGAGGTATACGCAGAGAAGAGGGAAAAGCTCATGGGTGTATAGGGAAAGGTATTGGCAGTAGAGAGGGAAGAGCTCATGGGTGTATAGGGAGAGGTATTAGCAGTAGAGAGGGAAGAGCTCATGGGTGTATAGGGAGAGGTATAGCAGTGGAGAGGTAAGAGCTCATGGGTGTATAGGGAGACATATTAGCAGTGGAGAGGGAAGAGCTCATGGGTGTATAGGGAGAGGTATTAGCAGTGGAGAGGGAAGAGCTCATGGGTATATAGGGAGAGGTTTTAGCAGTGGAGAGGGAAGAGCTCATGGGTTTATAGGGAGAGGTATTAGCAGTAGAGAGGGAAGAGCTCATGGGTGTATAGGGAGAGGTATTAGCAGTGGAGAGGGAAGAGCTCATGGGTATATAGGGAGAGGTTTTAGCAGTGGAGAGGGAAGAGCTCATGGGTTTATAGGGAGAGGTATTAGCAGTAGAGAGGGAAGAGCTCATGGGTTTATAGGGAGAGGTATTAGCAGTAGAGAGGGAAGAGCTCATGGGTTTATAGGCAGAGGTATTAGCAGTAGAGAGGGAAGAGCTCATGGGTGTATACGGAGATAGGGGATATGATAGAAAATTTTAAATACATAAATAAAATCAACACGGTAAAGGAGGAGAGGGTATTTAAAAGAAGTGAGTGTGTTGGATTTAATGAGAGTGTGTTGGATACATGGAATAGCCTTCCTGCAGAGGTGGTATCTGCTAGTGCAGTGAAGGAGTTTAAGCATGTATGGGATAAACATAAGGCTATCCTTCATACAATATACACTCAGGGACTTTTCATCAGAATATTAGGCAGACTAGATGGGCTGAAAGGTTCTTCTCTGCTGACACCTCCTATGTTTCTTTGTGTTTAATGCTTTCGTAAACCACTCAGAAAAAGCCTGTGAGTCCTGCTTTCTCTGCCCACTCAGAGCAACTTTTCTAGTCCTGCTACCTTAGTTCATTCAGAGAACACCTTTTTGTGTATAGGTGGTGGGATGGAGCATTTATTCTACTTTTTACATGAAAAACACTTGGAGGCTGACTGACATCCCTGATATGTCATCTACTGATTGGAAGAATGTAACAGATTACTTCTCTACATCTGGGGTCAGGCATTAGAGACATTCTACTGCCGTGCTTCCAAACCAAAAGGCTGTCTGGCCATGCTGGGAGTTGTAGTTTTACAACAGCTGGAGTCATACTGGTTGGGAAACATTTTTCTAATGTAATACACATTTACACAGGGGGGGGGGGGGAGATTCAGATCGCTTCTTTCATTTTTAAAAAGCCCTCTGTAAAATGAAAGAAGCAATCTGATTGGTTGCTATGGGCAACTGGGCAATTTTTCATCTGGAAAGGTTTTGATAAATCTCCCCCTGTGTCTATTATACTTCAGTTTAACTAAAAGTACACCAGTCACCATGAAAATGTCATCTAGGCTATGAGGATAATGTTATAGAGCAGAATGATATATATCTTTGTGGGAAAAGATTCGGTATAACTTGCACCTTATTCATTATGTCAATCGTTCCATGCTTCGAAGTCCAGTGGGCGGTCCTGTTATTGAGTGACACCGTCCACTGGACTCCTAAGAATGGAAAGAGCAGGGATACTAATCAAGGTTACAAATTATACTAAGGCAATGGTAGTGCTGGAATAGAAAGGTTTACAAAGCCGTTACGAGGAGGAGACAGATGTTCAAAATTGCTGAATCGGGAAGGTTTTTGGATTCTTATGTTTGATACCTCGTATCCCAAAGGCATGAATCATAAGCTAGATTTGGTTATGAGTTATTGAAGCTTCTTTCGTTTTCTTTTTTTGTATTTTCTGTTTTTTAATATGTTGTACATTCACCCCAGTATAGGTGGAGCTACTTGCATCTATGACTAAGGCCCAGTAGGGCGGAAACGTGTCAGAGGGGGAAGTTTTTACCTCGAACATGTTGGATTGCACCTTTTGTACCTTGTGGATTTTAATGGATTAAAATATCTGGACGTTTACCAGTGCTGTGACTACTTTGGATTTTCTATGTTATACTAAAGGTTTGCCCACAAAGATATATATCAATAGGCTTAGCTCTTCCGGCTTTATAAAATGATTCAGATAGAATAGATAAAAATGTTATGGTGAGTTTAGGTTATTATTAGGGACATCTCCAGCCAACACCTGCTTTAGATGTTAGAGAGCAGCTGGCTCATTACTACAATTCCCAGAATACCAGAATACATTGCTTCCAATTAGGACTTCCAATCACAGTCCTTCCACAGGATTCTTTCCAGTTTGCCTTCCATAGTTGTGCCCCAACCAAAGCTGGTTGTGAAAATACCCTAAATGAAGCATTCTGTGGATGCTCTACAATGAACCTGCAGCAGATCCTCAGCATGTGAATATACCCCTACACCAGGGGCGGATACAAACAGCAGAGGGCCCCAAAAAAAAAAAAAAAAAATGAATAATAATAAATAAATAAAGTACTATGCCATAAATTTGCACTGCAACTCACATTAATCTGCAGCATTAGGTAGGCAGCAGTTCCCCCACATTAGGTAGCATAGTTTCCCCACAATAGGTAGCATAGTGTGAGGAAAATCAGCTTGTTATATGTTTTTATCCACATTTTCATATACTCCTTTTATATTTTATACTCCATCTTGTATATCATCAGCCATGTTGTCTATAATCTGCCATCTTGTCTGTATTTCTTTAATTATGAACTTATCATGAACTTCAATAGGAATTATAGCCAGGAAACATATTCAAGGTTACAATTGCTGGGCTTACAGGAAAGCTTCAAGGCCATTTAGTTTGAAGTCTTCTTTCCTGCTTATGAGATGAGACATAGGTTTGTAACTGCGTATAATTTGACAGTGTGCCAGCTTCTCTCTTGTGTGCTATAAGAATCTTGGTCTCTGTAGTAAGCTCAGAAGAGTCTATATACAGCTGGAGTCTGTGTCATTCATTCTTCTTCTAGACGAGTCACTTAACTACCGATTCGGAATCAAACAACATATTTGAAGGAATCCATTGAATTCCCTAACAATAGTTTCTCCACATTAGGTAGCAGATTACCCACATTAGGTAGAATAGTTTCCCCACATTAGGTAGCATACCCCCCCAACACACAGACAGACAACACACGGGTCTGCGTAGGGATGACACTTGCGCGACGTCCCTTGTCAGTCCCAGGTCGGCCAGCTGCAGACTCACTGTCTAAATTGCCCGTTGCACTATTATGCGACGCAGCGCTTTAGAACAGTGAGCAACGGCAGCGCAGCGAAGGGTGGTGGGCCCCCTCACACGCTGGCCCCATGTGTGTACACACACACACACACACACATTATCCGTCTCTCTCAGATATAGATAGATATATATATATATATATATATATATATATATATCTCTCTATCTCAGGAGTGTGTGGGCTGGGGAAAGGTGGTGACTTGGGCTGTAGTGGCTGGTCAGAAGTGATGACATCACTCAAGGAGTGAGAATTGAGCTCTAGAGACAAGATCCAGCCAAGACTTCTGTGACAGGACAATGTGTTGCCTTTGGAAGGAGGGAGGAGCCAGGGAGCTGCTGAGACAATACTACAATAAAAATGAAAGAACTACACAACTTTCTGTCAAGGGGAAGTCAAGCAAAAGCATGTCAAAGCCAGTACAAAGTGGGATAACACTATATTAGAAAGTTTCATGTCTTGAAGCGATAGAAGATTATATTAAAATGAAACTGATACTGGAAGACCTTCAATGTGCAATTTATAAATAAAACCTATAAAATAAAATATATGGATTCTACCCCCATCGACATAAACTTTGTAATAGTACACAAAAGAACTACCAGTTGTGTAGGAAATTCTATTAAAAACAAGAAATGTCTGCAGGAATAAACAAATCGCAGCTTACTTTAGAGATGGTGCCACCTCAATTGTATTAAAATTATTACGGAGGGGAAGTATTCTGGAAATGGTCATTTAAATCAAGGACGTTTATTTTAGAAATGTTTTTTTTTTTTGCAGAGCAAATATGGGCACTTTTTTTTTTTATGCGTATGCTGTAATGGTTTATACACTTCTTTCTGATATAAAGGCATTAACAGCTGTTCTATAACTCCTCACTATCGATCAGCAGGAAAGAGATTTTGCACTCGTGTCGGACACTTTAGCTATCGCACGTCTTTGCCATCCAGCCAGATGCATCAATCCCCTTTAATTCAGACAACTCCTACAGTTTAGAAAATGTGACGTCTTTTGGGGTCTTCTTCTGCAAAGCGGCCTGTGCAGATGCCATGATGTCCTGGGTTTGTAGCATACTCATGTTCCAGGTGGCCTGAGACACAGATAGAACAGGGTTACCTGACTGTAATAACCGAGGTCCAAATGACAGAATGATCACTCACCATGTAATTCAGACTCTCCTGCACCGAGTGATCCCGAGAATACACCAAATTCACTTTAGTTCCTTGCACAGCAACAGGGCTCTTGCTGGCAATCTCAGTGGCCAACTCAAAGGCAGCACTAAGTAGGGAGGACTTGTCAGGGAACACCCGGCTGAAGGGGAGAAAAAGAAATCTAATGTTAAAAAGGGGCTTTTGAGATCAGAAAAAATTACGCATTCATTTTAAACTCTGCAGCCCACACCATTTGACCTTTGAGATTTTTGATGCATTTTCAATGTAAATTTTGATAGACATCAATATGTAAATATGTTTTCAAGTTTAAATTAAATATTATTAATTCACATTTTGTTATGTTACTGCATTGTGCTAAAATAAACAAAAAATTATAAATAAATAAATAATGCCCCCACCCTCAATCATCCTGCACTCATAAGAATGTGAAAACAGAATTTTAAAAATTAGGGCAAATTTTGGGTAGGGTCACACACAGCACTTCCGCAGAGTATTTGATGCTGCGGATGCGCTTCTGGGATTTAGAGTGTCTTCAGAGCGAGCTCCCTGCTGCAGCTGGGTAGCTCTGTGTGTCAGCTCGCGACTGGCGGTGGGAAATCAGTCGCTATGAGCAGATACACAGAGCTACAGGGAGCTCGCTCTGCGACTGACAGCAGTGCATCCACAGCGTCAAAAACACTGTGGATGTGCTGTGTGTGACACTACCCTTAAAAAGAAATAGCTAAAATTTCACATGGAGGTATGTATTCAGACCCTTTGCTGTGACACTTGAAATTTATCTCTGGCTCCTCCCATTTCTCTTGGGCATCTATGAGATGTTTCTACAGCTTTATTGGAGACATCTGTGGTAAATTCAGCCGATCAAACATGAGAAGGGAAAATGTAGCCCTGTCTATAAGGTCTCACAGCTGACAAAAACTACTTTAGTTTTAGCAAAATGTCTTTGTGACAACAATCCATATTTTTTTCAAAATACAACATGACAATGGCACCCGTCATATTAGGCAGCAGTTAGTCAGTTCTTGAAGTTGATGTGCTGGACAGGCATAAAGGTCAGAAGGCCCAATTTGTGATGGCTAAGATGGCTGGGTCATAGCATCTCCAAAACAGCTGGTTTTGTGGGGTATGTAAAAGCTTGTATCACCAGTGCTGCACCAAGGTCTGTGGAAATGCCCACTATGCTGCACTACTATAAGTACTGTGTTTCCCTGAAAATACACCTTCCCCGGAAATAAGCCCTAGCTGGATTATCAGGCCCTACCCCGAAAATTATCAGGCCCTACCCCGAAAATAAGACCTAGGCAATGCCCGGGCTGCAAATGAAAGGCTGATGATAGGCTGAGCCCACTGTCATGTAAGAAGCCGGCCGGCTTCTTACATGACAGTGGGCTCAGCCTATCATCGGCAGAGGCGGAACATCACTGCGGCCGGTGATAGACTGAAGGCTCTGTGACGTCTCAAAATCAGGAAGCAGCAAGAACAGCGGAGAACGGTGACGCCGGTTCCTTAGCAACGGGGGAACGGAGGACGAAGGCAAGTTAAAGTTTGTTTTTTAATATTTGCAGCCCGGGCACAGGAATGCAAAGTACAGCGCAGCGGCTGATAATTATTTGGCGGGGGGGGGGGGGGAGAGAAGCAGCGCTCGCGGTTGACATACGATACGATTAGTCCCCCGGTGTGGGGTGCAGCACTGGGCTGATAAACTGGCGGGGGTGGTGGTGTACGTTGGGGGGCAATGTATGTTGTTCAATGTACATGCCGTAAATAAATAAGCCCTACCCTGAAAATAATCCCTAGTGTGTTTTTTGTAACTAAAATAAGTATCAGACCCGGTCTTATTTTTGGAGAAACACGGTACCTTTCCCTGTATTTGGGTATTCCAAAAGGTAAAAACACTACAATTCAAAATATACAGTATGTGCTGAGAAGGACTTGTTTGAATAAAAATATATATGTGATGCTTCAACCTATATATAGCATACTTGTATCAAAGATATGATAAAAAGATGAAACCATGAGAGGGAGGCCAGCAGCGTTCCTCAGTGTTGTAGTAGAAAGTAATATATTCAGAAAAAGAGCTAATGCATGGAAAGCAATGTTTATGATGATGATGATATAGCGGAGCGCCGCGGCTGTAAGTAATCTTGATGAACAGTCTGTTAAAGGGGTACTCCGGTAGAAAACTTTATTTTATTTATTTTTTTAAATCAACTGGTGCCAGAAAGTTAAATAGATTTGTAAATGACTTCTATTAAAAAATCCTAATCCTTCCAGTACTTGTAGCTGCTGAATACTACAGAGGAAATTCTTTTCTTTTTTTTTCTTTTTTTTTCCTCCCAGAGATCTTTTTTTATTAAAATTTTTCAAAAAGTACAAACAGCGAGGTATTCCTGGGGTATACAAAATAGAAAACAGAAATAAAGAATAAACAGAACATACAACAGTGTATCAAACAGAAAGGAAAATCTGTCTTGAGTACAATTCAGGTGTCATTCAACAATTTGATATCATCCTAATATATTTCGACAAAAATTTTCTAACATTTTCTTCTGCCTATGATGGTAGATAATGCCCTGTAAGTGTGGATATATATGCGTACAGGCGGTAGGGGGGTGAATATGTGAGTACAGGCTTAGTTGTATGTAGGGGGGTGAATATGGGAGGGAGTGGGGTAGACTGGAGAACGCTTCAGAGCGGGAAATATTTTGTAACCCTAGAATAGTTGGACGGAAGCCACAGCGACCATTTAGTCAAAAATGCTTGATGAGTGCAATTGCCTAGGGAGATCACTTTTTCAAATGAGCAAGTAAAGTTTATAGCAGCTATTCCATCTGTCAAGCCTGGCACAGTAGGTGACTTCCAGTATCTAAGTATTACTGTTTTCATAATTGCGGAAATTCTTTTCTTTTTGGAACACAGTGCTCTCTGCTGACATCATGACCACAGTGCTCTCTGCTGACATCATGACCACAGTGCTCTCTGCTGACATCATGACCACAGTGCTCTCTGCTGACATCATGACCACAGTGCTCTCTGCTGACATCATGACCACAGTGCTCTCTGCTGACATCTCTGTCCATAGCAGCATATGTTTGCTATGGGGATTTTCTCCTACTCTGGACAGTTCTTAAAATGGACAGAGATGTCAGCAGAGAGCACTGTGCTCATGATTCAGCAGAGAGCTCTGTGTTCCAAAAAGAAAAGAATTTCCTCTGTAGTATTCAGAAGCTAATAAGTACTGGAAGGATTAAGATTTTTTAATAGAAGTAATTTACAAATCTGATTAACTTTCTGGCACCAGTTAATAATAATAAAATAAATAAAAAATTATGTTTTCCACCGGTGTACCCCTTTAACTATATCAGAAGAGCAGACTTGTTCCTAGTGAGGTTGTGCTGTGCTGTTGGAGCTGTATAGTCCAGGGATCCTCTGTTGTGTCTTGAGCGAGTGTGCAGCGGGAGATCGCCCTGGCCGGTGGCGTCTCAACCGAACTGCTGCCAACTTCCGAATTGCTCGATGTTACTAGCAGTAGTAACGTCACTACAGTGGCTGTGGAGGTCCAAAATGCCTTCGGCATTTTGGACCTCCACAGCCACTGTAGTGACGTCACTACTGCTAGTAACATCGAGCTATTTGGTTTTGTGGGGTGTTCCCAGTATACAGAGGTTAGCACTAGGGATCGACCGATATCGATTTTTTAGGGCTGATACCGATAACTTATACCGATATTCTGGTATAAGTTATCGGCTATTTCCCCCCACCCCCATCCGGCCCCGCAGAAGCCGCTGCAGACCAATGATTTAAAGCGGGCGCTTTAAATCAATGAACTGCAGCGGCTTTTGCAGGGCCAGAGACCACCGCCGCCACCCGCTTCTCTCCCCCTGCCTGTCTTGGGGTTCCCCTAGTCCAACCACCGCCGCTGCCCCATTGCCTACCCCATAGCCGGTTTTATAATTACCTGTTCCTGGGGTCTGCGCTACTTCTGGCTCCGGCGGCATCCTAAGCTGCCACTGTGCGCACTAACGGTGACGTTGTGTTGTGGTGTCATTGACGGTGTCATTGCGCTGCGCAGCACGCCGCAGGAGCCAGAAGTAGCCCAGTAATTATAAAACCGGGGATGGGGAAGGCAATGGGGCAGCGGTGGTCTTAGGCCGGGGAGGCGGGGCATTATCGGCAAGGTAATTGCCAATACCGATAATGTCCTAAATCGTGAATACCGGCCGATAATATCGGCCAAACCGATAATCGGTCGATCCCTAGTTAGCACCTACAAAAAGTGCTTCAAGGAAGGACAACAAAGAAGTCATCATAGATATTCTGGGCCGGACACTTGTCGCACATAAAATGAAGCGAGATTTCTCAAAACAAGGACAAAGAACTGTGAACAGGAGACACATCGTGAAATGAAGAATGAAGCGACGCTGCAGTACCTGACTAGTCCGCTGCTTAAGGCCTCATCTGACATCATCTTCCTAGCGGTAAAGGCCAGCTCATTCACCAAGCTACAGAGGAAGAAGAGACTCTTTAATCACTTATACAGACTAATACCATGACCCCCTATACAGAAACCAGAAGACACTGCTCTGACCGCCCCAATACATAGAAGGTTTACTGCAGGGAAATGCATCATGGAGTCTAGTGGCGCTTCCATGAAGATTTGCAGACAGCACATCCTAGGAAGGTTTGTCTATTTATAATGGTTCCAGCTCTATTTTTCTGATGCAAAGCTTCAAACCCCCAGCATACACATAACATATAGCTTCTACTACAGGGAGCTTAGAACTTTCTACATATACTGTCGTATGGCAGGTGTTTTACCTATAAAATTATGCAGTCGGCGCAATGGCGCGCCCTTGTGGTGGCTTATATAACTTTGGCCTTGCTGGGGATCTGGAGCTCCATATCAGAAAAGCAAAACTCTAAAAAACTATAAAGATATGTTTGGAAAATGATCAGAATAGAACTTTAACCTCTCAAGGACCCCAGTTTTTTTTTATTTTTGCACTTTCGTATTTTCCACCTCCCCTTCTAAATATCAGAACGCTTTAAATTTTGCACTTACAGACCCATATGAGGGCTTATTTTTTGCACCACTAAGTGTAGTTTATACAATCATTTCACCACTAAATTTATGGCGAAACCAGAAAAAAATATTTGTCGGCCAAAATTAAAAAAAAAACAAAAACAAAAACTAATTTTGTAACTTTTGGAGGCTTCCAATTCTACACAGTGCACTTTTCAGTAAAAAGTTACATCATATCTATATTCTGTAGGTCCATACGGTTACAAGAATGCCTAATTTATATATTTTTTATTTTATTTTACTACAAAAAAAAATAATAACCTCATGCACCAAAATTAGTATGTGTAAAATTGTCATCTCGTAACCCCTATAACTTTTTACATTTTTCCGTATACGGGGCGGTACGAGGGCTCATTTTTTTGCACCGTGATCTGAAGTTTTTATCTGTACCATTTTTTGCTTTGATGTTCTGTACTCTTTACCTGCACCAGGGTTACCTGTTCCTTTGGACACCAGGTGAGGGCGGCTCCATTTTATTTTTTTAGGACCCTGTGTACTGTACAGGACCCTGAAGAAGCTCCTGTCCTCTACATAGACAGTGATTACAGCTCCCAGCAGATCTTTCTTACTGTTATATGTAAGGACTTGCTTTATCTATATTAGTTATCTACAAATTTTGTTTTATCCTCACTTTTTCCTATTTTTGGATGACATTTTGGTGGCTTCAGAACCAATTACAGTGACCCCTCGACATACAATCATTTCAGCATACGATCACCTCTCAGAGGCCATCGCATGTTGAAGGCAGCATCAACATACGATGCTTTTGTATGTCGGGGCCATCGCATAAACGGCTATCCGGCAGCACAGACTGCTTCAGCTGCCACCGGATAGCTGTTTACGGTGCCCTGTGTGGTCCGGTGATGGTCACTTACCTGTCCTCGGGGCTCCGGAACGTCCTCTTCGGGCTCCAAAGCATTGCCGTCGCTCTCCGTCGTCATCACATCGCTGTGCATGCCGTCCTGTCACCCAATAGGAGCGACGTGCGTGCGCAGCGACGTGATGACGGCGATGAAGAACAACGATCCCGGCCAGCAGAGACGTCCGGAGCGGCGGGGACACCCCGGGGACGCGGCAGCAGTGATGGAGGGCGTCATCCAGGGTAGCAGTGACGGGTCCGGAGCGGCGGGGACAGGTGAGTATAACTTCCTATACTTTACATTGCACGGATCCCGCAACATACGATGGTTCATTTGGAACGAATTACCATCATATGTTGAGGGACCACTGTACCAGGTCTCCATAGAGTTATGGTCTTAACATACAATGGTCGTCCTGGAACCAATATATATTGTAACTTGAGGGACCACTGTGTGTAAGAGTATATACATCTCTATATCTCATTGTAAAGCTGGGTTCACACATAGTATTCTGGTAATGTATTTTATCCTAAACCAGGAGGCAGTCCAAAACACAGAAACAGGTGTAAACCTTTTCATTGTCTTTTTTTTTTTTTTCTGTGTTGGATCCACTCCTGGTTTTGGCTAAAACTACTACTTGTTAATTAACCCAGTGTTTTCAAACCAATGTGCCTCCAGCTGTTGCAAATCTACAACTTCCAGAATGCCTTGAAAGACAAAGGCTGTTTGGGCATGCTGGGAGTTGTAACAGCTAGAGGCGCCCTAGTTAAAAAAACACTACAGTAACCAGTAATTCCTATACTAAAACACTTTTACATACCTTCTGCTCCCAATAATGTTCGGCAGGCGCTGCAAGGTTCCCACATCAGCAGCCAAACCCACATCCACCTCCTGCAAAAAGAGACTATTATTTAATTATATAGAAAGATAAAAGAAAAAAACTATAGTAAAGTAGTAGCCTATACTGCAGACAATAATGTGTTCTGGGGCCTATACAAAAAAAATATGTATACATATATCTATATCTATACATACGCAGACACCACCAAGATACATATAGCCCCAAGTAAACAAAAACAACAGGTAATGCTGGGACACCAAAATGCTGCAAGGTGTATACAAGCAAGTGCTGACTATGCTTCTTTGGATGAAGTAAAAGCAGACTCTGAAACAAGACAGGTCAGGTGTGCCCCCTACATGCTAGTAATGTTTGATATTCTTCAGCACTCCGAATCACGTCCCCCAACCCTAGCATTCATACCCCTTTTTGCTACAAAGTTCCTGACTATTCAGTGAAAAGTAGTAAAAAGTAAAATCCCTACATCTTGGTAACTAGGAGGCATACCAAAATAAAAAAATAAAAACACAATAGAAATCATGGCACTTGAGGCTGAAAGGTATAATAGTAAAAATCTTAGGCCCTCCCTTATTGCTTTAAAGGGGTACTCTGCCCCTAGACATCTTATCCTGTATCCAAAGGATAGGGGATAAGATGTCTGATCACAGGAGTACCGCCGCTGGGGACCCCCGCTATCTCGGATGCGGCACCCCAGACATCCGAAGCACGGTGCAAACTTTTCTCTGTGCCGGATGACTGGCAGTGCGGGGCAGAGACTCGTGATGTTACGGCCACGCCCCCTCAATGCAAGTATATGGGAGGGGGCCTGACGTGGCCATGACGCCACAAGCCTCCGGCACTGCATCAGATTCTCTAAACGAACGCCGGGTGTAGCAGGGAGATCAAGGGGTCCCCCTTTGGATAGGGTATATGGATAAGATGTCTAGGGGTGGAGTACCACTTTAAAAAGGCCTCTGAAAGATAAAAGAAGCAATCTGATTGGTTTCTATGGTCAACCTTTTCTCTTCACAGGTTTTAATAAATCTTCCCAAAAACCCCAAATGTCAAACTAAAGAAAAGTCAGCAATTAGAGAGGACCTGAGACTATTTATTTGTATTATACCTTGTAGCTTCAAGTGCCATGATTTCAAGTGTGTTTTTCCTTTTTTGGAATGCCTCCTAGTTACCAAGATGTAGGTATTTTACTGGTGACTACTTTTCACTGAATAATCTTATAGCAAAAAGGGGTATGAATGCTGGGATTAGGGTATGTGATTCGGAGTGCTGTAAAACAATCAAACATTATTAACATGTGGGTTGCATGCCTGACCAGTCTTGTTTCAGAGTTTGCAATAAGGGTCCCTTGACATATGTGCGTTGTCCGGCAGTGTAGCCCTCTGGCGCTGTAGAAAAAGCACCAGAGAGAAACTGACTGCAGATGTATTAGAATGGGACAGTTCACATTCATTTCGGAGATCTCAAGTTGAATGCCAGATGGTGAAACACGTCGCATAGGGGAGTATCTTGCTGTGTTCCCCGGTTTGGGCTGCACAATAATGAATGCCAGATCCTTAACAACTGATGTCAAAGGATGCACTTTTCTCATCAGTTGTGACATAAGTTGCAGCGAGTTTAGGCTTTGTTCACTGAGCCGGGCATATGTAAACACTGCCTAAGTTCATCCAAAGAAGCATAGTCCAAGGCAGCACTTCCAAATGCTTGTATACACCTAGCATTTCTTTTTCGTTTAAATGGGCACTGTCAGATATAAAAACTTTTTATATGTTGTACATCTGGGCAAAACAATCTTTTTTTTTTTAAATATACTTCTTTTTAAAAAAAATCACATTTTATTAAAGAAAACTGCCTTTGAAAATCCCACCACTAGGGGTCCCCATACCTCCTGGGACACTGATGACTCCCACAGCAGCATAAGGGTGTCAAAGGGTCATGGACACAAGATGGCTGATTGACAAGGCCGCCGGAGGAACACAGCCTGCAGAAACACTGCTGTAACAAAGAGTTCTACCAAACATGTACCTACAACTCCAAGCATGCCTGGACAGTCATAGGATGTCTGGGCTGGGAGTTGTAATTTTGTAAAAGCTGTAGGCACACAGCTGAAGACAACACTGCTGTAAAAAGAGTTATCCAAACAGTGTTCCTCCAACTATTCCAAAACTACAAGTCCCAGCATTACAGGACTGCCTAAGGATGATACACGTGAATGACATAGAATCACATATAAAATGTATGCATAAAAAAAAAACAAAAAAAAACACTGTACTTTTAGCACTAAACCTTTATTTAAGTTATACACTCGCCATATTGTCTTTGGTACAGGCAATCTCCAATAATCATTGTGTGTGTGTGTGTGTGAAACCAGAGAGGAAAGGGTTACAAAGCAGAGCTGCCAGGCTCCCGAGAGCAGTGAGTCAGCAGAGTGAGAGGAGGTGGGAGGAGTCACAGTGCAGGCAAGAGACGGACATGCCCCTTCCATTTGAGACAATTGAAAAGACATTGAGAAGCCGTAATATGCTATTTTTTTTTGTGAAATATCGGTGATTGCTACATAAAAATGACATGCACATGATCAGGATTAGGTACTGAGTAACATATAACAGTTTTTTTTGTGGGATCTCGCAGGTACACTTTAAAGGGGAATTCCAGAATTTTTTCTTATTTGACTATGCTACAGGGGCTGTAAAGTTAGTGTAGTTCATAATATAGTGTCTGTACCTGTGTGTGACCGTTTTCTCACAATTAAGTGATTTTCACCGCAATATTTATTTTTATCAGCATACAAAATGTTGTCTCAGATTTTTCCCAGCTTGCAATGCGGCCGAGACCTGACTCACTAGCCAGCTGATGACAGGGAGCCTGTCTGCTTCAATGGTTGGAGGGATCCCTTGGTGGGAGAGAGATAACTCTGCAACAGCTGTAGGCACCCTGATTGAAAACCACAGGTCTTTTGAATGGATGCAGCTCATTTATGTTTCAATGGGTGGGGTGGCTGATGTGTTGGAGGGAGGAAAATGGAATTATGGGATTTGTAGGCAAAGAAGAAAAGTCAAACAGGAAATGCCAGTTCACAAAAAGCTAGTCACAGTGTTATTGTAATCTCACAACATAGCCATTTAGCCCAAGGACAAGTGCAGATCCTTCCTAAGCATGTCCATTACTGTCTGGTAGGTACATACTAAAATCACCTTATGGTGGAGAACCCCTTTAAGTGTACTTGGGGCTATACTTATATAGAGAGTGTCTGCATATGTATAGAAGAACGGTTTAAGGCCATTTTCCTGTACAGACCTGATGAAGGGACAGGTTTGGCCCCAGAAACGCATTGTCTGCAATACAGGCTACTACTATAGTTGGAACCTACTCTACTCATGTAGCACCTGTGCTGCAGGGAGGCCCAACAAGTGATGCACCAGTATCTAGCAGGTTAAATGGCCTGCAGCAGAGTTATATCTAATGCCGGCCCCTGCTGGCGGGTGACAACTGCAGACAGCAGCCGGAATCCACTGTGTACGGAGTGGGGTAAGCACTCGAATCTATTCAATACAATCCGGCCCAACATTTGATATACATGTAAATAAAATGTAAGTAAAGGGTTAACGAATGAGCCAGAAGGGTCTCTTACCTTTACTTGAAAAAAGGCATCTTGGGAACAGTAGCGGATATCACAGGCAGTAGCCAGATCTACACCTGATGAGATACATGTCATAAAGTATTATTAACAGTATAATGTGTTTCTCTCAGTGTTATCCATGTGTTGTCTCACCTCCTCCAATGCAACCATTGTGAACCGCTGCAATGACAGGCTTTGTGCACTACAAAGGAAGAATACGGAGTTAGCATGGAGCCTAAAGGGATTGTCAAGGGTTAATAAACATGGCCGATTTCTTCCAGAAAGGGCAACACATCTGTCCAAGGAATCTACTGGAGTGAATGAGGTTGAGCTGTTATACCACACACAACCTGTGGACAGGTGTGGCGCTGTTTTCCAAATAAATCAGTCATGGATGGCTAAAGTAACCCATGAAGTGAATTCTTAACTAACACAAACCTCCCCTTCCGTTTAAAGTAAAATGACCATAATAAAGCTCTTTATCATTTTGTTCAAATCCAATCCCCTTATAGGAAGGTGACCCCTCCGGGGAAAAATACCCTAAACCAAAGACCCACCTAAAATATAGCTTTTATTAGTTCCATTTAAAAGATTTATTTTTGATTCAAACACAAAGTTTAAAATCGTCAGGTAGTGTGGTGAGGCACTTCCAGTTTCAGCCCACTAGGTGGTGTTATTATATAGGTCTCAACTTGTGATGCCGGTTAGCATTAAAGGGGTTATCCAGGGAAAAACTTTATTTATTTTTTTTTTTTTATATCAACTGGCTCCAGAAAGTTAAACAGATTTGTAAATTACTTCTATTAAAAAAATCTTTATCCTTCCAATAATTATCAGCTGCTGAAGTTGAGCTGTTGTTTTCTGTCTGACGACAGTGCTCTCTGCTGACATCTCTGCTTGTCTCGGGAACTGCACAAAGTAGAAGAGGTTTGCTATGGGGATTTGCTTATAAACTGGGCGTTTCCCGAGACAGGTGTCATCAGAGAGCACTTAGACAGAAAAGAACAACTCAACTTCAGAAGCTCATAAGTACTGAAAGGATTAAGATTTTTTAATAGAAGTAATTTACAAATCTGTTTAACTTTCTGGAGCCAGTTGATGATATATATATATATATATATATATATATATATATATATATATATATCAAGTTTTTTCTTGGATAACCCCTTTAATTTATCCAGCATATGTGTACTTTCTTGTTGAGATGGTCTTAAAACCGCACACCTAGCCTTAAAGTTTCGCTATATAACTAGCTTTCTCAAAAGGACATACCCGGTGTCCTTTTGAGAAAGCTAGTTATCTAGCGAAACTTTAAAGTGTTAAAAATGGATTGACCCCCTGCATTCCCCACCCACCCCCAGGAAATAGGTCTCATATTAGTCTCCTCCAGTTATCCTCAAAGTCTATTTTCTATAAAGGAACACAAACCTTCTCAATAACAGAAAAAGATTCCTGATATTCACAAATCTTCTTGCGAATATTCCAGGCAATTCTTGCAGCATCCTCCTCCTGCGGCTGTAAAAAGTCACTTGCCAGATCCATGAGATCGATCCCTGCCGAAGAGAAACCATATTAAAGGGGTATTCCAGGAAAAAAAATGTTTTTTATATATATATCAACTGGCTCCAGAAAGTTAAACAGATTTGTAAAGGACTTCTATTAAAAAATCTTAATCCTTCCAATAATTATCAGCTGCTGAAGTTGAGTTGTTCTTTTCTGTCTGCCAACAGTGCTCTCTGCTCAGGAACTGCACAGAGTAGAAGAGGTTTTCTATGGGGATTTGCTTCTACTGTGGACAGTTCCCGAGACAGGTGTCATCAGAGAGCACTTAGACAGAAAAGAACAACTCAACTTCAGCAGCTCATAAGTACTGAAAGGATTAAGATTTTTAATAGAAGTAATTTACAAATCTGTTTAACTCTCTGGAGCCAGTTGATATATATGTGACCGGTCGTCCCGGAGTCCTATTGGCTCTAGCCTTTTTCACTTCCTGCAATACAGACACGCAGGAATGGCGTGCAATCTCTATTACTGTGGAAGCATCCATTGAGTGTCCTGCCTTAGCCCCTGCCCCCTTTTTAGTTATGAATTGTGTATTGATTATTAATTAATCTGTTTGTGTAGCTTTTTCATGCGGCCTGCACATCTGCACAAGCACTTGGACGGATATATCCTCCCCTTATATGAATGCACTTTACTGCACTTGCACTTTATTGTATATTATTATGTTGTATTATGTGTTTATTGACTTTTACTGTATACTTGATTGTTCAATTTGGATTGTATATTTAAACCTCTCACTTCGGTCACTTCACATGCTTGAGAAAGGCTGGAATACCCCTTTAAGTATTTCAAAGCAGAGAACTTGCAGGAGCGGGCGGTTCTAAGTATTGTGCGGGCGGGAGTGGGCGGTCACAGAACATACAGTGGGTCCCGCAAAGTCCTGCAAATCTCTAAAATGGAACAGGAAGATGATAAAATGGCACAAGGGGGGGGGGGCAATAAAAATGCACAGGCAGGCTATATCTAAAAGCTGTAACAAAATGTTTGCGGCAGCGGGCGGGATTGGTCACATGTTACGGGAGCAGGACACACACGTTGCAGGAGCAGGCTGTAATGGTCAGAAATCCAGCGGGGGCGGGCAGGAACGAGATCAAGAAAACGGTCCTGTGCTCTATATCCAAAGGCATATGTATTATAGAGGCAGGCCATGCAGATGCTAGAGGGCCCGTGAATAGAGGATGCCAAGACCTAGCGGGTCCTATTCCCTTTGGGTAGCGATAGCTCCTCCCTCCAAAGGAACTTCATTATCAGTGACCACAGGTGTAGTGAATTGTTCATGGAGGAGGCAGAAACAAATATTAAAAGGAAAACTGTCAGCCTGCTCCCCCCGCACTAACCAGTGGTACTGGCTGGTAGCACAGGGGACACTGATCAGTTTGATGACTACTGTGCCTGGATCCGCCCTGCTGTTCCGCTGAAATGTTTGTTTTTCTATGTATGCTAATCAGGTGGTAACTGCCACTCTGACGCCAAAGTCGCTAGTCCACAGCACCGCGCAGCTCATCAATATTCCTCCCTCCGCCTCTCCCTCTTCTCCCCACTCTGTAATGAAGAGGGAGAGGAGGAATATTGATGAGCTGGGCGGCGCTGACTTTAGAGTGCCAGTTATCCCACCAATTAGCAACTAATTAGCATACACAGAAAATCGAAGATTTTGGCTGAACGGCAGGGCGGATCCGGGCACGGTAGGCATCAAACTGATCAGCGTCCCCCGCACTACCAGCCAGTACTGCTGGTTAGTGCCAGGGGGAACAAGCTGACAGTTTTCCTTTAAAGGAGTAGTGTAGTGAAATATAACTTATCTATCTAAAGGATAGATGATAAGTTATAGATCGTGGTGGGGGGTACAGGGCCACGGCAGTCCGCAGAAAGCCCCGTGCCGACCCTGCAGGAAGCCACAGCAGACACGCCCCCTCCATGTATCTCTATGGGATGCAGGGACGGAATGCCCCCTTCCTGCAGGCTGCCGCGGACCCGTACAGGAGATTGCGGGGGGTCCCAGCTATCTATCTTTCAGATAGGGGAGAAGTTATATTCCACTACAGGTATTCCTTTAGGCCATTCTCTCCTGCATGGCAAAATACAGTAGTAAAATTCTTCTCTTTTCTACAGTATTTGTTCTCTTGTATGTACGGGTGTCGCTTTGTTATGTGCATGAACCCTGGAGCCGGGAGCTTGTGACATCACACCCCCTCAATGCAAGCCTATGGGAGGGGGCGTGACAGCGGGGGCATGATGTCACAAGCTCCCGGCTCCAGCGTTCAACAGCCGTCATGCCCCCTCCCATAGACTTGCATTGAGGGGGTGGGGTGTGACATCATGAGGGGGCGGGGCTATAACATCACGAGCTCCCGGCTCCAGCGTTCAGAACAGTCTGTTCCAAACGCTGAGCAGCGGAGTACCCCTTTAATGTTTTTACAATGGAACTTTTTCAGGATCCATCAGCCTTCCATTAATTTGGTTCACCAAGAGACAAATGATGGGGCTGAGACTCCTTTAAGCTTTTCTTTGCAAAGCATGGCACCCAAAGACGAGTTCTGTACTAAATAAATTTTTTATTTTTTTTTTAAAACAGCAACTCTGTCCTATTGGGGTGAAAGGGAGTTGGGAAGTGGCGCTGTGTTTTTCCAGTAAACATGGTGGTCGCGGCACTGTGAACCTTTTCCAGTGCGGTGACCACTTCTTTCTAAGGATCGGTAGTGGTCACTGCGGTCAGACATAAGATTTATGATCCAGCACCTCTTCATATAAGAATGCTGTCCCTTACGGCAGGCTCTGTATTACACATAAATAAATCCTGGGCATAGTACTGACCTGATGTGAACATTTTCCCGGCTCCAGAAATGACAACTGCCCTACAATTGGAGTCTTCTCCGAGAGCCTGAAAGCAAACCACCATCTCCCTGTAGGAGAAATGGACATTACTATTATTTTTCCAACAATTTACTGTGGGTACATTATCCGATTTTTGGGCCAAAGCCGACAGTCTTCCAGTGTCTGCCTTCAGGGGACCAGGACCCAAGGGCAGCATATGTTTTCGATGGGGATTTTCTCCTACTCTGGACAGTTCTTAAAATCGACAGAGATGTCAGCAGAGAGCTCTGTGTTCCAAAAAGAAAATAATTTTCTCTGTAGTATTCAGCAGCTAATAAGTACTGGAAGGATTAAGATTTTTTAATAGAAGTAATTTACAAATCTGTTCTGGCACCAGTTGATTTAAAAATAAAAATTAAATAAAATAACATTTTCCACCGCAGTACCCCTTTAACTCCCCTAAAATAAGGGACACCCGATGGACTCCATTCAGGTCAGTAGGACTAGCCTTACCTGTCTTTGATTCTCTGAGAAAAGTTTTGTTAAAGTAAGGTTGGAGGCTAGTTAAAAGGGGTACTCTGGTGGAATTTTTTTTTTTAATAAATCAATTGGTGCTAAAAAGTTATATAGATTTGCTCCTACTTTACACAATTCCTAACATGGACAGAGGTGTCAGCAGAGAGCACTGTGGTCAGACAGAAAAGAACTTCACAACTTCCTGTGGAGCATACAGCAGCTAAGTACTGGAAGGATTAATTTTTTTTGTAATAGAAGTAATTTACAAATCTGTTAAATTTTCTAGCACCAGTTCATTATTTAAAAAAATAAAAAATAAAATTAAAAAAGGTTTACCCCCCCCCCCCCCCGATATACATTAATGGCATAACTACATATCTGTTATCCACAACAATCTTCATAAGAAGGCCACCTGACCCTCACCCCACCTTATAAGACAACACCTGACCCTCACCCCACCATATAAGACAACACCTGACCCTCACCCCAGCATATAAGACAACACCTGACCCTCACCCCACCATATAAGACAACACCTGACCCTCACCCCACCATATAAGACAACACCTGACCCTCACCCCACCATATAAGACAACACCTGACCCTCACCCCACCATATAAGACAACACCTGACCCTCACCCCACCATATAAGAAAACAAACACCTGACCCTCACCCCACCATATAAGACAACACCTGACCCTCACCCCACCATATAAGACAACACCTGACCCTCACCCCACCATATAAGACAACACCTGACCCTCACCCCACCATATAAGACAACACCTGACCCTCACCCCACCATATAAGACAACACCTGACCCTCACCCCACCATATAAGACAACACCTGACCCTCACCCCACCTTATAAGACAACACCTGACCCTAACCCCACCTTATAAGTCAACACCTGACCCTCACCCCACCATATAAGACAACACCTGACCCTCACCCCACCAGGGAAACAATGGAGAACTGGCTGTATGGGTCCCCACCAGAAAGTGGTCATGCCTTGTGTCTCGGGTGGAAATATCCCTTAGGGGAGCATATGTAATGTCTAGGGTTGGCTTTACTCTTTACAGCACCACAGCATATGTTAGCACTACAGATATCAATAATGATGATGATGAAAACGGAGCTCAGTACCTCCAGAAAGCCTTGTTCATTGCATTTCTCTTCTCTGGACGGTTTATCTCCACGTGGAACACGTGGTCCGCTGGTGTGGTGACTTTCAGAGTTTCATAGCTGTAGGAGGACAGTCCCGCCTCTGCAGACATATTTCGGAGACCTAGAACCACCTTGTGGAGGTCTGAGGATCAAAGGGAGCGCAATGTCACTGCAACATCAACGTCTTATTATCATTAAAGGGGTATTCCAGGCAAAACCTTTTTTTATATTTCAACTGGCTCCAGAAAGTTAAACAGATTTGTAAATTACTTCTATTAAAAAATCTTAATCCTTTCAGTACTTATGAGCTTCTGAAGTTAAGGTTGTTCTTTTCTGTCTAAGTGCTCTCTGATGACATGTGTCTCGGGAAACGCCCAATTTAGAAGCAAATCCCCATAGCAAACCTCTTCTAAACTGGGCATTTCCCGAGACAGGTGTCATTAGAGAGCACTTAGACAGAAAAGAACAACCTTAACTTCAGAAGCTCATAAGTACTGAAAGGATTAAGATTTTTTTAATAGAATTAATTTACAAATATGTTTAACTTTCTGGAGCCAGTTGATATATATAAAAAAGTTTTTGCCTGGAATACCTCTTTAAGCATATGTTTAAATCGTACGGACCGACATAATACAGATAACGTGCAATTTTTACCGAAAAGTGCCCTGCGTAGAAACTGAAGCCCCCAAAAGATGCAAAATGACAGTTTTTTTTGGGGGGGGGGCACACAATTTTTTATTCATATTGGTAAAACAAGTTGTGTCCTTACAAAGTACAATTGGTGGCGTAAAAAAACAAACCCTCATAAGAATCTGTAGATGAGAAATTTAAAGGGGTTATCCACCATAAGGGGATTTTAATAGTACGTACCTGGCAGAACTGGGTATTTCCTGTTGAATTCCGTTCTCTAAACTACACTTCCCATAGTTTGTAAGTATGAGGTCACTTTCCTCCCTCCCACACATCAACCACCCCAGCCATTGAAACTCACCAGTGATCCCTTCAAAGAAATACACCAGTGTTTTCTAACCAGGGTGCCTACAGCTGTTGCAAAATGATCTCTCTCCCACCCAGTGGTCGCTCCACCCATTGAAGCAGGACAGACTCCCTCTGATCATCTGACTAGTGATGTCAGATCTCGGCACACTGCAACCTGGGAAAACCCAAGACCTGAGTCATTTTGTATGCTGTTAAAAATAAATATTGGGGCGATAATCACAGAAGAATTGTGAGAAAACCGTCACACACAGGTACAGACACTATATTATGTACTACACTAACTTTACAGCCCCTGTAGCATAGTCAAATAAAAAAACTTCCTGGAATACCCCTTTAAAGCGTTATGGGTGTTAGAAGGAGAGGAGGAAAAAAAATAATTAAAAAACCTGACATCCATTCTGTATTCCCCTTATTGCATTGTTTCCCAACCAGGGTGCCTCCAGCTGTTGAAAAACTACAACTCCCAGCATGCTCAGACAGCCAAAGGCTACTTCAGATTCACAACTACAACTCCCAGCATGCCTGGACAGCCAAAGGCTACATCAGATGCAAAACTACAACTCCTGGCACGTCAGGACATGTTTGGATTTGTAGATTTGCAATAGCTGGAGAACCACAGGTTGGAGACCACTGATTTGTGTCCCTACATTCCTAGTAGATCAGCAGGGGAGGGGGTCCTTATATTATGTAGGGGTCTTACATGGACGATTCATGTACCTTGACAGCTGCCTCTGGATCGTGAGTCAATGTAACAAAGTATCTGGGCTAAAGTTCAGCGCAAGAGGGGAGGGAGCGGTGGTGGCGACAAAGTCTGCAAGTGCAAAGTGTGCAGGGGATGTATACATGTACAAGCACACACTTTTATATGTTTGTCCTTAGAGCAGTGTTTCCCAACCAGTGTGCCTCCAGCTGTTGCAAAACTACAACCCCCAGCACAGCCGGACGGCCTTTGGCTACAGTGTTTCCCAACCAGGGTGCCTCCAGCTGTTGCAAAACTACAACCCCCAGCACGCCCGGACAGTGTTTCCCAACCAGGGTGCCTCCAGCTGTTGCAAAACTACAACCCCCAGCATGCCTGGACAGCCTTCGGCTACAGTGTTTCCCAACCAGGGTGCCTCCAGCTGTTGCAAAACTACAACTCCCAGCACGCCCGGACAGCCTTTGGCTGTCCGGGCATGCTGGAAGTTGTAGTTTTGCAACAGCTGGAGGCCCCCTGGTTGGGAAACACAGCATCAGGGTATCATCCAAGGTTTAATATTATGACATCACTTCCATGTATACAAATATTTAGAAAGCACTGGAGGGGACAGAATGGGAACGGAGGGGCCCCATGACAGGGGTATTATGCGGGCAGGTAGGGGTTAAATGTGAGTAGGTTAGAGGAGGGAGCTAGGGAAGCTTTTAGTGAGGGAGTAGGGAGGAGTTAAGGAGGGTATATAGGATAGGGGATTTGTGCGGGGGGCCACAATCTGCGTGGCTGAAGAAGTGTCCCTACCTGTGCCATGGCAGACATGGAGGCGATTCTGCGGCGCGTGCGGGATGAGGTCCTCCGGTGCGGCTCCCAGTGGCTGGAGGACGCGCTCCCATCCCTCACCGCCTCTCCGGTGCTTTCGGCGGGGGAGTCCGGGCCCCGTTCTACCTGTCACCTGCTGCTTCGCCTATTCCCAGATGCCGACGGGTGAGTCCTTCTCCAGCCGCTTCCTGACGTGGGTCCGGAGCGTCGGGCGGGGGGGCAGTCCGGACAGGCACCCCTCGGTCGGCCTGTTGTGAGGAGCGGTGCGGGGCGTGCTGTCGGCGTGTCCCAGGGCCTCAGTGAGGGACCGGCGCGTGGTGCGGCCCGCTCTGGAGGGCGGGCCCGGCGCAGATCCGAAGCTGCTGCTTCCTCTGCCCCTCAGTCGGGGGGCAGTCTCCTGCAGGCCTGGTTGCTGCCCGGTCCGTGATTCATGCTGTGCCCTCTGCTTCCTCTTCCAGGGGGAGCAGGAGGGCTGGTTCTGCAGTGTCCCCTGCTGCTGCTGCCGGCAGGGGGTGGTGCTTCTGGGAGGAGACGAGATCGAGGCTGCTCTCAGTGAGGTCAGTGAGGATGATCTGCTGCTGCTGGCTGGAGAATCTACAGAGACCCTGGACCCGCTGTCTTGTCCCCTGCTCCCCTCCGGGGTTGTAGCGGGTGTTGGCGTCAGCGGGGTCCGGTCGCCGCCACTGTTCGTCCAAGCCGTTGGTGGGGCGAATTCTGCTGCTGCGGAGTCGTCGGACGGGGTCCCCCCGGTCCTCTCCTTGGTCGATGTGCATGCAACCCGTGATGTCCGGAGTCGCCCTTCTTCTGGAGTTACGGCCGCTGGTTCCGAGCCGGTGAGGTCGGGTGAGTCTACCACTGTCTTTACAATTGTTTTTTAATGGCTTGCATGATTTACAATTGTTTTTTAATGGCTTGCATGCTTTACTGCGGGGGAGTGGTCTGGGGGCGGGGGGTTCCCAGGTGTCTCCGGTACCTGTTTGGGGGGATGGGGGGGGGTGCTGGGGTGTTAGGTCCGGTTGGGGGGACTGGGTTGGGCTCGTCGGTGGGGGCCCCAGTGGTGGCGGCGTCGAGCTCTGGGGGAGGGGTCCGGCTCGCAGATGCAACTAGGGGGGAGATTTATGTTTGTTTTGACGGCCCATTGAGCGCTCATCTCAAGGCGGAGGTCAGGGAAAAAAATTGGAAGCGGGAGTATGTAGACATTTTTTCGCTCCTGCCGCTGGATAAGTTTAACTTGGACAGGGTCCGGCCGGACGAGTCTAATCGGTTGGAAAAAGTGGAGGAGGAAGAGCGCCGGCGGTATCGACTGATACCGCGGACGTTTTCCAATTGGCTTCAGGCCTTAGCCATTTTGGCTAGCGTGGTGGGTGGGAAGGCGCCGGAGTCCTGTTCCGGTCTCTTCTGCTACATGGATGCGGTGGGGGAGGCGTATCGGGTTTATGGGGGCTCGGCGTGGCTTCGTTACGACGAGCAGTTCCGGCAACGCATGGCGGTGCGTCCGGATCTGCGTTGGGAGCATAAGGATATCGGTTTGTGGATGCGGCTGATGGAGGCTCCTCGTAGTGGGTCCGGACCGCAGTCCTTTCGGGACGGTGTCGGGGGTTTGGGGTCAAGGCGGTCCGGGGGGACCTGGCGTGTTTTTTTTTGGGCAGTTTAACGAAGGGAGCTGCAAATTCGGGGCGGATTGCCGGTTCAAGCACGAATGTTCCGGTTGCGGGGATGGGGGACACGGTTTGTCACGCTGTTTCCGGCAGGGGAAGAATAAGCAGGGAGAGGCTGACCAGAAGAGGGGTGACGCCGGTGCGGGTGGAAAGGATGTTGCCTTTCCTCGCGCTTTACCCAAATAGGGAGGCGGCGGAGCTGTTGCGCTTGGGTTTTGCGGAGGGTTTTCGGATCCCTTTTTCCGGGTCGGCGGGTTCGGGGGGGGCTGGTGCGGAATTTGGTTTCAGCGCGGGCCCGTCCGGAGCTTGTGGAAGAAAAGCTTTTGCGCGAGGTGGAGCTGGGGAGGATGGCTGGCCCCTTTGGTGGCCCTCCTATTGAGGGATTGCGTGTGTCGCCTTTGGGCCTGGTGCCCAAAAAGGAGCCTGGCAAGTTTCGCCTCATTCACCATCTCTCTCACCCTGAAGGGGGTCGGTGAATGACGGCATTGACCCGGCTTTGTGTGCGGTGTCGTACACTTCCTTCGACGCTGCGTTGGTGTGGGTGCGGCGTTTTGGGCAGGGGGCTTTATTGGCGAAAACTGACATAGAGGCAGCTTTTCGCCTGCTGCCTGTTCATCCTGACAGTTTTTACTTGTTGGGTTGTTGTTTAGGTGATCGTTTTTTCGTTGACCTTTGTTTGTCCATGGGTTGTTCTATCTCGTGTGCATTTTTTGAAAAGTTTAGTTCGTTTTTAGAGTGGGTGGTGCGGCGGGAGTCCCAGTTGGACTCGGTGTTGCACTACTTGGGCGATTTTCTTTTTTTGGGCCCGGCTGGGTCTAGGGTCTGTGCGGTGCTGTTGCAGGAGATGGAGCAGGTTGCAACGTGGTTTGGCGTCCCGTTGGCGCCAGAAAAGACAGAGGGCCCGTCTACGGCTGTTAAGTTTCTGGGGATCATTATTGATACCGTGGCGATGGAGTGTCGGCTGCCAGATGAGAAGCTGAGTGAGCTGAAAGGGGAAGTCGATAGGGCATGCAGGGTTAAGAAATTGCAGTTGCGGGAGGTCCAGTCACTACTGGGTCGTCTCAATTTTGCATGCAGGATCATGCCTATGGGGAGGGTTTTTTGCCGGCGGCTACTGCGGGGGTTTTGCGGCCTACCCACTATGTCAGGTTGTCGGCAGACTTGAGGGCGGATTTGCGGGTTTGGCAGGAGTTTTTGGGCAGGTACAACGGTCGGTCGGTGGTGATGGGTTGCCCGGTTTCTAATTGGGATTTGGAGTTGTTTACCGACGCGGCGGGCGGTTGCGGTTTTGGGGCCTATTTGCAGGGTTAGTGGCCGGAGGTCTGGCGGGTTTGACACGGAACTTGGCTTTGCTTGAATTGTTTCCGATTGTGGTGGCGCTGGAGGTGTGGGGGGGGGGGACTTGCTTCGCAATAGGAAGGTTAGCTTTCATTGCGATAACATGGGGGTGGTACAGGCCATCAATAATCAGACGGCGAATTCTCCGCCGGCGGTTACGCTGCTGCGTCACCTGGTGCTACGGGGTTTGGAGCTTAATTCGCATGTTGTCGCTTTGCATGTGCCAGGGGTGATTAACTCAGTCGCTGATGCTCTCTCTCCTTTGCAGTGGTGGTGGGCAGATTGGGAGCTATTGCTTCGGCAGCTTTCCATTGCGGGCGCCCCTTCGGAATGGGAGGCGGCCCTTTTATTTTATGTGGGCAGGGATTTTTGTGAGCGGGTGTCCCCGTCGGGTCTGGGTCTCCGGATGGCGGCTCTGGCTTTCTGGTTCAAGGTCAGGGGAGTGCCGGATGGGACGAAGTCTTTTTTTGGTGCGGCAGGCGGTGCGGGGTTTTCGTAAGGGGGCTAGTTCTAGGGATCTGCGCAAACCGGTGACGTTTTCTTTGTTGTTGCGCTTGGGTTCTTTATTGGCTGGGGTGTGTTTTTCAGTATATGAGCAATGTTTGTTCCGTTTGGCTTTTGCGTTGGCGTTTTTCGGGGCTTTTCGTATATCGGAGTTGGTGTCTCCTAGTCGTTGTCGGGCCGGGGGGGGCTTCTTTTTTCGGATGTGGTTTTGGTGGAAGGGGTTTTGCAGTGCCGCGTTCGGCGGTCGAAGACGGATTAGATGGGTCGGGGGGCGGTGGTGCGTTTGGCGCGACTGGGGGTTCGGTGATGTGCCCGGTGGCTTGTTACTCCGCGTTTTTGGCTTTGCGGGTGGGGATTGTGGGGCCGTTGCTGGTCCATGCTGACGGGGGTTTTTTGTCTCATTTTCAGTTTGTGGGGGTTTTCCGTAAGTTCTCATTCCTTCCGGATAGGTGCGGCGACCGAGGCGTCTCGGTGGGGCCTGGGACCGGAGATGGTTAAGCGGATTGGGAGGTGGGAATCTGAGAGGTATAGGCTGTACGTTCGTCCTCATTTGTTGTGATGTGCGTGTGTTTGCGCCTGTGGGTTGTACTGTATTCTTTTCTTTTGTCGTTTCAGGTGGAGCGGCTGGGCTTGTCTGGATTGTCGGCCATTCGTATGTGACGCGTGTGGCAGTAAGGGCGGGGGTTCGGCCGGCGGGCAGACAGTTGGGCTTGGACGGTTCAGTGGCCCAGGTTCGCTGGTTGGGAAAGGGGGGCATGAGGTGGTCAGAAATGTTGTCCAGGGTCCAGTTCTTTGTTCAGCTAGACCGGTCCCCAGATGTTCTCGTTGTCCATTTAGGTGGGAATGATTTGGGGGTGCGCAGGTCTCGGGATTTGATCAGGGATATTAAACTGGACCTGTTGCGCTTGTGGTCCTCTTTCCCTGATTTGGTCCTGGTGTGGTCCGAGATGGTTGCCAGGCAGAAATGGAGGCAGGCTCGGTCAACAAACCGAGGATTAAGGTTAATAAGGCGGTGAGTAAGTTCGTGGCCAGGAATGGGGGTCTGGTGGCGCGGCACCAGGATTTGGAGGAAGGAGGTGCGGATTTTGTTGCCTCAGATGGTATTCATCTTAATGTGATGGGTATGGATCTTTGGCTTCTTGAGTTGAAGGAGACGGTGGAGAGGGCATTGAGGCTGTGGAGGAACGGGGGCAAGTAAGGGGTCACTTGTCCCCGTTGTGGCGGGGTCAGGAGAGGAATCTGGGGAGGCACCAGTGGATGGGCATGGTATGTTGGATGGTGTGGAGGTGGGCTGGGAGCGGTTCCCAGCCGAAGGGGGAATTCAGGTTGGTGGGCTTCACAAAATGGTGCTCCTGTTCAGGTGAGCTACGGCTAGGAGCAAGTGAAGATCCCATCACCTGTGGTCTGGTAACGGTGCCCCTCAGGTTCTTCTCCTGCGCTAATAGACATCCTAATGTTAGGACAGGTTATATTGTTATGTATGACGTTCATACATCGGTTTACAATGTTGTAATTGATTATTTATGTTATTTAATAAATGGGCTGCTGTGGCCTTTGTTTAACCAACACATGTCTTGTGTCATTTATAGGGGGAATAAGTTAAGATTAAGATAAAGGTGTTAAATGATAGATGATCTGGTGGGGGTCATAGCAGCTATAATATCCCCTAGTCAAGTATAATAAGAGAGTGCTGACCCTATGATCAGTGGTTACTCACCTCTTCTCAAGAGTCCTCTGATCCCAGCCATGATAGATCACTGTCTTCCTGAACTAAACACAACCCAGGTCACACTGTGGGCAGCGCCATATTGTGTTTGGCAGCAATACCCGCCCCTTTAGCATGGAGCTACTCAGAAGGACTGGAGGTGGGAAGGACACATGGAGCTACACAAAGTGACTGGAGATAGACTTGAGCCGACTCTATTTTCTCCACCTAGTGGTCGCAAATGAAATTGCATATTCTTCTCAAGCTTCTATAACAGTGTTTCCCAACCAGGGTGCCTCCAGCTGTTGCAAAACTACAACTCCCAGTATGCCCGGACAGCTGCAGGCTGGGAGTTTTAGGTCTGCAACAGCTGGAGGTAGCAGACACTGCCTCATACAATTTCTTTAATTCAACTGGTGACAGAAAGTTAAACAGATTTGTAAATGACTTCTATTAAAAAATCTTTACCCTTCCAGTACTTTTTAGCAGCTGTATGCTACAGAGGAAGCTGGGACCCGCCTCTAATAGCGCGCAGCTGAGCCGCGCGGCTAAAAGCGAAAGTTGCCGGCTAGCTCAGTGGGCTGTTCGGGATAGCCGTGGCTAATCATGGCATCCCGAACAGCTTACAGGACAGCGGAAGGGTCCCTACCTGCCTCCTCGCTGTCCGATCGCCGAATGACTGCTCAGTGCCTGAGATCCAGACATGAGCAGTCATGCGGCAGAATCATCGATCACTGGTTTCCTATGAGAAACCAGTGATTAATGATAAAGATCAGTGTGTGCAGTGTTATAGGTCCCTATGGGAGCATAAGAGATCAGTGTGTGCAGTGTTATAGGTCCCTATGGGAGCATAAGAGATCAGTGTGTGCAGTGTTATAGGTCCCTATGGGAGCAGAAGAGATCAGTGTGTGCAGTGTTATAGGTCCCTATGGGAGCAGAAGAGATCAGTGTGCGCAGTGTTATAGGTCCCTATGGGAGCAGAAGAGATCAGTGTGCGCAGTGTTATAGGTCCCTATGGGAGCAGAAGAGATCAGTGTGCGCAGTGTTATAGGTCCCTATGGGAGCATAAGAGATCAGTGTGCGCAGTGCTATAGGTCCCTATGGGAGCATAAGAGATCAGTGTGTGCAGTGTTATAGGTCCCTATGGGAGCAGAAGAGATCAGTGTGTGCAGTGTTATAGGTCCCTATGGGAGCAGAAGAGATCAGTGTGTGCAGTGTTATAGGTCCCTATGGGAGCAGAAGAGATCAGTGTGTGCAGTGTTATAGGTCCCTATGGGAGCATAAGAGATCAGTGTGTGCAGTGTTATAGGTCCCTATGGGAGCATAAGAGATCAGTGTGTGCAGTGTTATAGGTCCCTATGGGAGCATAAGAGATCAGTGTGTGCAGTGTTATAGGTCCCTATGGGAGCATAAGAGATCAGTGTGTGCAGTGTTATAGGTCCCTATGGGAGCATAGGAGATCAGTGTGTGCAGTGTTATAGGTCCCTATGGGAGCATAAGAGATCAGTGTGTGCAGTGTTATAGGTCCCTATGGGAGCATAAGAGATCAGTGTGTGCAGTGTTATAGGTCCCTATGGGAGCATAAGAGATCAGTGTGTGCAGTGTTATAGGTCCCTATGGGAGCATAAGAGATCAGTGTGTGCAGTGTTATAGGTCCCTATGGGAGCATAAGAGATCAGTGTGTGCAGTGTTATAGGTCCCTATGGGAGCATAAGAGATCAGTGTGTGCAGTGTTATAGGTCCCTATGGGAGCATAAGAGATCAGTGTGTGCAGTGTTATAGGTCCCTATGGGAGCATAAGAGATCAGTGTGTGCAGTGTTATAGGTCCCTATGGGAGCATAAGAGATCAGTGTGTGCAGTGTTATAGGTCCCTATGGGATAACAATGATCAGTGTGTGCAGTGTTATAGGTCCCTATGGGAGCATAGGAGATCAGTGTGTGCAGTGTTATAGGTCCCTATGGGATAACAATGATCAGTATAAGAGATCAGTGTGTGCAGTGTTATAGGTCCCTATGGGAGCATAAGAGATCAGTGTGTGCAGTGTAATAGGTCCCTATGGGAGCATAAGAGATCAGTGTGTGCAGTGTTATAGGTCCCTATGGGAGCATAAGAGATCAGTGTGTGCAGTGTTATAGGTCCCTATGGGAGCATAAGAGATCAGTGTGTGCAGTGTTATAGGTCCCTATGGGAGCATAAGAGATCAGTGTGTGCAGTGTTATAGGTCCCTATGGGAGCATAAGAGATCAGTGTGTGCAGTGTTATAGGTCCCTATGGGATAACAATGATCAGTGTGTGCAGTGTTATAGGTCCCTATGGGAGCATAGGAGATCAGTGTGTGCAGTGTTATAGGTCCCTATGGGAGCATAAGAGATCAGTGTGTGCAGTGTTATAGGTCCCTATGGGAGCATAAGAGATCGGTGTGTGCAGTGTTATAGGTCCCTATGGGAGCATAAGAGATCAGTGTGCGAAGTGTTATAGGTCCCTATGGGAGCATAAGAGATCAGTGTGTGCAGTGTTATAGGTCCCTATGGGAGCATAAGAGATCAGTGTGTGCAGTGTTATAGGTCCCTATGGGAGCATAAGAGATCAGCGTGTGCAGTGTTATAGGTCCCTATGGGAGCATAAGAGATCGGTGTGTGCAGTGTTATAGGTCCCTATGGGATAACAATGATCAGTGTGTGCAGTGTTATAGGTCCCTATGGGAGCATAAGAGATCAGTGTGTGCAGTGTTATAGGTCCCTATGGGAGCATAAGAGATCAGTGTGTGCAGTGTTATAGGTCCCTACGGGAGCATAAGAGATCAGTGTGTGCAGTGTTATAGGTCCCTATGGGAGCATAAGAGATCAGTGTGTGCAGTGTTATAGGTCCCTATGGGAGCATAAGAGATCAGTGTGTGCAGTGTTATAGGTCCCTATGGGAGTATAAGAGATCAGTGTGTGCAGTGTTATAGGTCCCTATGGGAGCATAAGAGATCAGTGTGTGCAGTGTTATAGGTCCCTATGGGAGCATAAGAGATCAGTGTGTGCAGTGTTATAGGTCCCTATGGGAGCATAAGAGATCAGTGTGTGCAGTGTTATAGGTCCCTATGGGAGCATAAGAGATCAGTGTGTGCAGTGTTATAGGTCCCTATGGGAGCATAAGAGATCAGTGTGTGCAGTGTTATAGGTCCCTATGGGAGCATAAGAGATCAGTGTGTGCAGTGTTATAGGTCCCTATGGGAGCATAAGAGATCAGTGTGTGCAGTGTTATAGGTCCCTATGGGAGCATAAGAGATCAGTGTGTGCAGTGTTATAGGTCCCTATAGGAACATAAGAGATCAGTGTGTGCAGTGTTATAGGTCCCTATGGGAGCATAAGAGATCAGTGTGTGCAGTGTTATAGGTCCCTATGGGAGCATAAGAGATCGGTGTGTGCAGTGTTATAGGTCCCTATGGGAGCATAAGAGATCGGTGTGTGCAGTGTTATAGGTAGGGTTGCCACCCTGCCGGTATTTTACCGGCACAGCCGGTATTTTCATCTACATTCCAGGCTGTGCCGGTAAGTTTGGATGAAAAATACCGGCCATGCAATGGCCGGTATTTTTCATTCACTGACAGGGGCGGACGGAGCAGCATCCCCAGAAGAACACTGCTTTCATGACCGGCCGTACAATGCCCAGGTCTGACACCAGCAGCCTGTGACAGGAAGAGCTCCGTGCGATGACAGGAAGAGATTGTACAGTGCTGGGGAGGGGGCGTGACCTCCTGTCTCCTCTCTCCCCTCCCCCTCCTTCTCTCTGCCGTGCAGTCTTACAACCCTCCATAGGCAGAGCAGGGAGGGGAGAGGCCCTGTATCCTGTCTCCATCTGCTGCACAGGGCGGGTGAGTGTCTGTGTATATATATGTGTGTGTGTGTGTGTATATATGTGTCTGTGTATATATGTGTGTGTGTGTGTGTGTATATATGTGTCTGTGTATGTGTCTGTGTGTATATATGTGTCTGTGTCTGTGTGTATATATGTGTCTGTGTCTGTGTGTATATATGTGTCTGTGTCTGTGTGTATATATGTGTCTGTGTCTGTGTGTATATATGTGTCTGTGTCTCTATGTGTCTGTGTGTGTGTGTATATATGTGTATGTGTCTGTGTGTATATATGTGTCTGTGTCTGTGTGTATATATGTGTCTGTGTCTGTGTGTATATATGTGTCTGTGTCTCTATGTGTCTGTGTATATGTGTGTGTGTGTGTGTGTGTGTGTGTGTGTGTGTGTGTGTAGGGGGGGGGGGGGGTAAACTGCCTAATCTGGGGGACAACTATGCTGCCTAATCTGGGGGACAACTATGCTGCCTAATCTGGGGGACAACTATGCTGCCTAATCTGGGGGACAACTATGCTGCCTAATCTGGGGGACAACTATGATGCCTAATCTGGGGGACAACTATGCTGCCTAATCTGGGGGACAACTATGCTCCTAATCTGGGGGACAACTATGCTCCTAATCTGGGGGACAACTATGCTCCTAATCTGGGGGACAACTATGCTCCTAATCTGGGGGACAACTATGCTGCCTAATCTGGGGGACAACTATGCTCCTAATCTGGGGGACAACTATGCTCCTAATCTGGGGGACAACTATGCTCCTAATCTGGGGGACAACTATGCTGCCTAATCTGGGGGACAACTATGCTGCCTAATCTGGGGGACAACTATGCTGCCTAATCTGGGGGACAACTATGCTGCCTAATCTGGGGGACAACTATGCTGCCTAATCTGGGGGACAACTATGCTGCCTAATCTGGGGGACAACTATGCTCCTAATCTGGGGGACAACTGGGGGACAACTATGCTCCTAATCTGGGGGACAACTGGGGGACAACTATGCTCCTAATCTGGGGGACAACTGGGGTACAACTATGCTCCTAATCTGGGGGACAACTGGGGTACAACTATGCTCCTAATCTGGGGGACAACTATGCTCCTAATCTGGGGGACAACTATGCTGCCTAATCTGGGGGACAACTATGCTCCTAATCTGGGGGACAACTATGCTCCTAATCTGGGGGACAACTATGCTGCCTAATCTGGGGGACAACTATGCTGCCTAATCTGGGGGACAACTATGCTGCCTAATCTGGGGGACAACTATGCTCCTAATCTGGGGGACAACTGGGGGACAACTATGCTCCTAATCTGGGGGACAACTGGGGTACAACTATGCTCCTAATCTGGGGGACAACTGGGGTACAACTATGCTCCTAATCTGGGGGACAACTGGGGTACAACTATGCTCCTAATCTGGGGGACAACTATGCTGCCTGATCTGGGGGACAACTACCCGGCCCTCCACAATATTTTTAGTTTCTCATGTGGCCCCATGGGATAAATAATTGCCCCCCTCATTCCTCCTCAACCCCTGGACATTCCTTAACCTGGAGCCGCCCGGGGAAAGGAGAAAGTGAAGACAAGAGACTGGTGAGACCTCTCTGCAAAATTGTGTATTTAATGCAGTGTTTCCCAACCAGGGTGCCTCCAGCTGTTGCAAAACTATTACTCCCAGCATGCCCAGACAGCCTTTGGCTGTCCGGGAATGCTGGGAGTTGTAGTTTTGCAATAGCTGGAGGCACCCTGGTTGGGAAACACTGATTTAATGTGTGAAACTATCTGCTGCGCTCTGTATCTAATCCTGTCATGTGTGATACTGTGAGCTGAGCCTGTATATCCAAATCTGTCATGTGTGATACTGTCTGCTGAGCCTGTGTATCTAATCCTGTTATGTGTGATACTGTCTGCTGAGCCTGTGCATCTAAATCTGTCATGTGTGATACTGTCTGATTAGCCTGTTTATCTGACGTTGCGCAGGGGGACGTCACTCGTCATCACAGAGAGCCAGCGTTGCTGTCGCGCTCCACCACTACCGCCGCCGCTGGCATAAATAGGGTTTTGGTAGGTATTCTCTAAATGTAAATTTTTTTGTGCGATATAGGAAAATTCCCCCCGCATATATATTGTATCCCTCCAATCCCCTATGCCATTTCTTAAACCCCCCTCCCATCCCCCATGCCATTTCTTAAACCCCCCTCCCATCCCCCGTGCCATTTCTTAAACCCCTGATCCCTCAGCCCCTGTGCAATCTGGCCCCTCCCCCTTTGTAGCTCCACCCCCACATAGCCACACCCATGACCGGTATTTTTCTGAGGGAAAGGTGGCAACCCTAGTTATAGGTCCCTATGGGAGCAGAAGAGATCAGTGTGCGAAGTGTTATAGGTCCCTATGGGAGCATAAGAGATCAGTGTGTGCAGTGTTATAGGTCCCTATGGGAGCATAAGAGATCAGTGTGTGCAGTGTTATAGGTCCCTATGGGAGCATAAGAGATCAGTGTGTGCAGTGTTATAGGTCCCTATGGGAGCATAAGAGATCAGTGTGCGCAGTGTTATAGGTCCCTATGGGAGCATAAGAGATCAGCGTGTGCAGTGTTATAGGTCCCTATGGGAGCATAAGAGATCGGTGTGTGCAGTGTTATAGGTCCCTATGGGATAACAATGATCAGTGTGTGCAGTGTTATAGGTCCCTATGGGAGCATAAGAGATCAGTGTGTGCAGTGTTATAGGTCCCTATGGGAGCATAAGAGATCAGTGTGTGCAGTGTTATAGGTCCCTATGGGAGCATAAGAGATCAGTGTGTGCAGTGTTATAGGTCCCTATGGGAGTATAAGTGATCAGTGTGTGCAGTGTTATAGGTCCCTATGGGAGCATAAGAGATCAGTGTGTGCAGTGTTATAGGTCCCTATGGGAGCATAAGAGATCAGTGTGTGCAGTGTTATAGGTCCCTATGGGAGCATAAGAGATCAGTGTGTGCAGTGTTATAGGTCCCTATGGGAGCATAAGAGATCAGTGTGTGCAGTGTTATAGGTCCCTATGGGAGCATAAGAGATCAGTGTGTGCAGTGTTATAGGTCCCTATGGGATAGCAATGATCAGTGTGTGCAGTGTTATAGGTCCCTATGGGAGCATAGGAGATCAGTGTGTGCAGTGTTATAGGTCCCTATGGGATAACAATGATCAGTATAAGAGATCAGTGTGTGCAGTGTTATAGGTCCCTATGGGAGCATAAGAGATCAGTGTGTGCAGTGTAATAGGTCCCTATGGGAGCATAAGAGATCAGTGTGTGCAGTGTTATAGGTCTCTATGGGAGTATAAGAGATCGGTGTGTGCAGTGTTATAGGTCCCTATGGGATAACAATGATCAGTGTGTGCAGTGTTATAGGTCCCTATGGGAGCATAAGAGATCAGTGTGTGCAGTGTTATAGGTCCCTATGGGAGCATAAGAGATCAGTGTGTGCAGTGTTATAGGTCCCTATGGGAGCATAAGAGATCAGTGTGTGCAGTGTTATAGGTCCCTATGGGAGCATAAGAGATCGGTGTGTGCAGTGTTATAGGTAGGGTTGCCACCCTGCCGGTATTTTACCGGCACAGCCGGTATTTTCATCTACATTCCAGGCTGTGCCGGTAAGTTTGGATGAAAAATACCGGCCATGCAATGGCCGGTATTTTTCATTCACTGACAGGGGCGGACGGAGCAGCATCCCCAGAAGAACACTGCTTTCATGACCGGCCGTACAATGCCCAGGTCTGACACCAGCAGCCTGTGACAGGAAGAGCTCCGTGCGATGACAGGAAGAGATTGTACAGTGCTGGGGAGGGGGCGTGACCTCCTGTCTCCTCTCTCCCCCTCCCCCTCCTTCTCTCTGCCGTGCAGTCTTACAACCCTCCATAGGCAGAGCAGGGAGGGGAGAGAAGGAGAGGCCCTGTATCCTGTCTCCCTCTGCTGCACAGGGCGGGTGAGTGTCTGTGTATATATGTGTGTGTGTGTGTGTGTATATATGTGTCTGTGTCTGTGTGTATATATGTGTCTGTGTTTATATGTGTCTGTGTCTCTATGTGTCTGTGTATATGTGTGTGTGTGTGTAGTGGGGGGGGTAAACTGCCTAATCTGGGGGACAACTATGCTGCCTAATCTGGGGGACAACTATGCTGCCTAATCTGGGGGACAACTATGCTGCCTAATCTGGGGGACAACTATGCTGCCTAATCTGGGGGACAACTATGCTGCCTAATCTGGGGGACAACTATCCTGCCTAATCTGGGGGACAACTATGCTGCCTAATCTGGGGGACAACTATGCTGCCTAATCTGGGGGACAACTATGCTCCTAATCTGGGGGACAACTATGCTTCTAATCTGGGGGACAACTATGCTGCCTAATCTGGGGGACAACTATGCTGCCTGATCTGGGGGACAACTATGCTCCTAATCTGGGGGACAACTATGCTCCTAATCTGGGGGACAACTATGCTCCTAATCTGGGGGACAACTATGCTCCTAATCTGGGGGACAACTATGCTCCTAATCTGGGGGACAACTATGCTGCCTAATCTGGGGGACAACTATGCTCCTAATCTGGGGGACAACTATGCTCCTAATCTGGGGGAAAACTGGGGTACAACTATGCTCCTAATCTGGGGGACAACTGGGGTACAACTATGCTCCTAATCTGGGGGACAACTGGGGTACAACTATGCTCCTAATCTGGGGGACAACTGGGGTACAACTATGCTCCTAATCTGGGGGACAACTATGCTGCCTGATCTGGGGGACAACTACCCGGCCCTCCACAATATTTTTAGTTTCTCATGTGGCCCCATGGGATAAATAATTGCCCCCCTCATTCCTCCTCAACCCCTGGACATTCCTTAACCTGGAGCCGCCCGGGGAAAGGAGAAAGTGAAGACAAGAGACTGGTGAGACCTCTCTGCAAAATTGTGTATTTAATGCAGTGTTTCCCAACCAGGGTGCCTCCAGCTGTTGCAAAACTATTACTCCCAGCATGCCCAGACAGCCTTTGGCTGTCCGGGAATGCTGGGAGTTGTAGTTTTGCAATAGCTGGAGGCACCCTGGTTGGGAAACACTGATTTAATGTGTGAAACTATCTGCTGCACTCTGTATCTAATCCTGTCATGTGCGATACTGTCTGCTGAGCCTGTGTATCTAATTCTGTCATGTGTGATACTGTGAGCTGAGCCTGTATATCCAAATCTGTCATGTGTGATACTGTCTGCTGAGCCTGTGCATCTAAATCTGTCATGTGTGATACTGTCTGATTAGCCTGTTTATCTGACGTTGCGCAGGGGGACGTCACTCGTCATCACAGAGAGCCAGCGTTGCTGTCGCGCTCCACCACTACCGCCGCCGCTGGCATAAATAGGGTTTTGGTAGGTATTCTCTAAATGTAAATTTTTTTGTGCGATATAGGAAAATTCCCCCCGCATATATATTGTATCCCTCCAATCCCCTATGCCATTTCTTAAACCCCCCTCCCATCCCCCATGCCATTTCTTAAACCCACCTCCCATCCCCCGTGCCATTTCTTAAACCCCTGATCCCTCAGCCCCTGTGCAATCTGGCCCCTCCCCCTTTGTAGCTCCACCCCCACATAGCCACACCCATGACCGGTATTTTTCTGAGGGAAAGGTGGCAACCCTAGTTATAGGTCCCTATGGGAGCAGAAGAGATCAGTGTGCGAAGTGTTATAGGTCCCTATGGGAGCATAAGAGATCAGTGTGTGCAGTGTTATAGGTCCCTATGGGAGCATAAGAGATCAGTGTGTGCAGTGTTATAGGTCCCTATGGGAGCATAAGAGATCAGTGTGTGCAGTGTTATAGGTCCCTATGGGAGCATAAGAGATCAGTGTGCGCAGTGTTATAGGTCCCTATGGGAGCATAAGAGATCAGTGTGTGCAGTGTTATAGGTCCCTATGGGAGCATAAGAGATCAGTGTGCGCAGTGTTATAGGTCCCTATGGGAGCATAAGAGATCAGTGTGTGCAGTGTTATAGGTCCCTATGGGATAACAATGATCAGTGTGTGCAGTGTTATAGGTCCCTATGGGAGCATAGGAGATCAGTGTGTGCAGTGTTATAAGTCCCTATGGGATAACAATGATCAGTGTGTGCAGTGTTATAGGTCCCTATGGGATAACAATGATCCGTGTGTGCAGTGTTATAGGTCCCTATGGGAGCATAAGAGATCAGTGTGTGCAGTGTTATAGGTCCCTATGGGAGCATAAGAGATCAGTGTGTGCAGTGTTATAGGTCCCTATGGGAGCAGAAGAGATCAGTGTGTGCAGTGTTATAGGTCCCTATGGGAGCATAAGAGATCAGTGTGTGCAGTGTTATAGGTCCCTATGGGAGCATAAGAGATCAGTGTGTGCAGTGTTATAGGTCCCTATGGGAGCATAAGAGATCAGTGTGTGCAGTGTTATAGGTCCCTATGGGAGCATAAGAGATCAGTGTGTGCAGTGCTATAGGTCCCTATGGGAGCATAAGAGATCAGTGTGTGCAGTGTTATAGGTCCCTATGGGAGCATAAGAGATCAGTGTGTGCAGTGTTATAGGTCCCTATGGGAGCATAAGAGATCAGTGTGTGCAGTGTTATAGGTCCCTATGGGAGCATAAGAGATCAGTGTGTGCAGTGTTATAGGTCCCTATGGGAGCATAAGAGATCAGTGTGTGCAGTGTTATAGGTCTCTATGGGAGAATAATTGTTGTCCTCAGGTTCACATGATCTCTCCTCTGGGCCGCAATTCTCCCAATCAACCCAAAAAAATTTTTTACCTCTGACCGTCTTGGATGCCAGAATTTCTTTCACCGAAAAAACGTCAGAGGACCCGGAAACTGGAGTGGGAGAAACAAGTTTGGGAGAGAAGTGGTTAAGGATGAGTGGTTTAAGGAGAGAGACATGGAAGGCATTGGGAATACGGAGAGAAGGAGGAGTTTGTAAGAGACAGGGTTGATCTGGCACTTGATTTTGAAAGGACCAAGATAACGTGGTACCAGTTTATAACTGGGGACACGAAAGCGGACATACTTGGCGGAGAGCCATACTTTGTCTCCGGGAGAAAAAATGGGGGGAATTCTTCTTTTCCTATCGGCATGTTTTTTCATCCGGGATGAAGCCTGTAAGAGAGAATTTTGAGTCTCTTTCCATATGGTGGAGAGGTCCCGAGTCACCTCATCAACAGCGGGCAAACCAGAGGGCATGGGAGTGGGAAGGGGGGGGAAGAGGGTGACGGCCGTACAACACGAAGAATGGGGATTTAGCGGAAGATTCAGAGACTCTGAAATTGTACGAGAATTCGGCCCATGGTAGAAGATCTGCCCAGTCATCCTGGCGGGAGGAAACAAAATGTCGCGAATAGTCACCCAGAACCTGATTAATTCTTTCTACTTGCCCATTGGATTGGGGATGATAAGAAGATCAGAAGTTTAATTTGATCTTGAGCTGCTTACAGAGGTCCCTCCAGAATTTAGACACAAATTGAACGCCTCTATCCGAGACGATATGCGTGGGCAGCCCGTGAAGGCGAAAAATGTGTATAAAAATTGTTTCGCCAACTGAGGCGCAGAAGGAAGACCTGGAAGAGGGATAAAATGTGCCATCTTGGAGAATCGATCAACGACCACCCAAATAACTGTGTTGCCATGGGATAAAGGTAAGTCAGTAATAAAGTCCATACCAATCTGAGACCATGGTCGTTCAGGAACAGGCAGAGGATGGAGGAGACCAGCAGGCTTCTGGCGAGGGGTCTTGTCCCGGGCACAGACTGTACAAGCCCGCACAAAATCAACAACATCAGCTTCCAGGGTAGGCCACCAATAAAATCGAGAGATGAGCTGGATGGATTTTTTGATGCCAGCATGGCCTGCGAGATGTGAGGAGTGTCCCCACTTGAGAATCCTGAGGCGCTGGCGTGGAGAGACGAAGGTCTTTCTTGGAGGAGTTTGTCTGATGGAAGCTGGAGAAGTGGAGATCAGACAGTCCGGAGGAATAATGTGTTGCGGGGAAGCTTCCACTTCAGAGGCATCCGATGAATGAGAGAGGGCATCAGCCCTAATGTTCTTGTCAGCAGGGTGAAAATGAATTTCAAAGTTAAAACGGGCAAAGAACAATGACCACCTAGCCTGGCGAGGGTTCAGCCGTTGGGCAGACTGAAGATAAGAGAGATTCTTGTGATCAGTGTATATAATAACTGGATATTTGGATCCCTCCAGCAGGTAACTCCATTCCTCAAGCGACAAATTTATGGCCAGTAGTTCTCGATCACCAATGGAGTAGTTTTTCTCCGCCGGAGAGAAGGTCCTAGAAAAAAACCCACAAGTAACAGCATGCCCGGAAGAATTTTTTTGTAGGAGTACTGCTCCAGCTCCCACCGAGCAGGCGTCTACCTCCAGCGAGAAGGGCTTAGATGGATCAGGTCTGGAGAGTACGGGAGCAGAAGAAAAGGCAGTCTTGAGATGATTGAATGCATCTTCCGCTTGAGGAGGCCAGGACTTAGGGTTGGCGTTTTTCTTGGTTAGGGCCACGATAGGAGCCACAATAGTGGAAAAGTGCGGAATAAATTGTCTGTAATAATTGGCAAACCCCAAAAAACTTTGGATAGCACGGAGTCCGGAGAGGCGTGGCCAATCCAATACGGCTGATAGTTTATCTGGGTCCATTTGTAGTCCCTGGCCAGAGACTAAGTATCCTAGGAAGGGAAGAGATTGACATTCAAAGAGACATTTTTCCATTTTGGCATATAATTGATTGTCCCGAAGTCTCTGAAGAACCATGCGGACATGCTGGCGGTGTTCTTCTAGGTTAGCAGAAAAAATCAGAATATCGTCTAGGTAAACCACAACACAGGTATATAGAAGATCACAAAAAATTTCATTTACAAAGTCTTGGAAGACGGCAGGGGCGTTGCAAAGCCCAAAGGGCATAACCAGATATTCAAAGTGTCCATCTCTGGTGTTAAATGCGGTCTTCCACTCGTCCCCCTCCCTGATGCGGATGAGATTATATGCACCTCTTAAGTCCAGCTTGGTAAAGATGTGGGCGCCTCGTAGGCGGTCAAAGAGTTCCGAGATAAGAGGTAGGGGATAGCGTTTTTTTACAGTGATTTTATTAAGTCCGCGGTAATCAATGCAAGGGCGTAGGGAGCCGTCTTTTTTGGAAACGAAAAAAAATCCAGCTCCGGCAGGGGAGGAAGACTTGCGGATAAACCCCTTTTTTAAATTATCTTGGATGTACTCCGACATGGCTTGTGTTTCCGGAGCAGACAGAGGATAGATTCTGCCCCGGGGTGGAGTAGTACCAGGGAGGAGGTCAATAGGACAGTCATAAGGCCTGTGAGGAGGCAAAGTCTCTGGTTGTTTTTTGCAAAAGGCATCAGCATAATCCAGATAGGCCTTGGGGAGACCAGATAACGGAGGAACCACAGGGTCTTGAGAGTACAGGGAGCAGGCTTAAGACAGTCCTTGTGGCAAGAAGTACCCCAGTTCTTGATTTCCCCGGTGGTCCAATCGAGGGTTGGGGAATGGCGTTGAAGCCACGGTAATCCAAGAAGAATTTCCAAAGTGCAGTTAGAGAGGACCAGAAATTCAATTTTTTCGTGATGGGGTCCGATGCACATTAAGAGGGGTTCCGTGCGGTAACGCACAGTACAGTCCAATCTTTCATTATTAACAGAGGCGATGTAGAGGGGTCTGGCGAGACTGGTCACCGGGATGTTGAACCTGTTGATGAAAGAGGCCAAAATAAAATTTCCTGCAGATCCGGAATCCAAGAAGGCCATAGCTGAGAAGGAGAAGGTAGAAGAAGAAATCCGCACAGGTACAGTAAGACGTGGAGAAGCAGAGTTCACATCAAGAGCTGTCTCACCTTTGTGCAGAGTCAGCGTGCATCTTTCCTGACGTGGAGGTTGGATAGGACAATCCTTCAAGAAATGTTCGGTACTGGCACAGTACAGGCAAAGGTTCTCCATGCGGCGTCGTGTCCTCTCTTGAGATGTCAAGCGAGACCGGTCAACTTGCATAGCCTCCACGGCGGAAGGCACAGGAACGGATTGCAGTGGACCAGAGGAGAGAGGAGCCGGGGAGAGAAACCGCCTCGTGCGAACAAAGTCCATATCCTGGCGGAGCTCCTGACGCCTTTCGGAAAAACGCATGTCAATGCGGGTGGCAAGATGAATAAGGTTAATATTCATGCAGGTTAACATGGATTTCTTGTGCGGCCAGCACATCTTTGATGTTACTGGATAGGCCTTTTTTAAAGGTCGCGCAGAGGGCCTCGTTATTCCAGGACAATTCGGAGGTGAGAGTACGGAATTGGATGGCGTACTCGCCAACAGAAGAATTACCCTGGACCAGGTTCAGCAGGGCAGTCTCGGCAGAAGAGGCTCGGGCAGGTTCCTCGAAGACACTTCGAATCTCCGTGAAGAAAGAGTGTACAGAGGCAGTGACAGGATCATTGCGGTCCCAGAGCGGTGTGGCCCATGACAGGGCTTTCCCAGACAGAAGGCTGACTACGAAAGACACCTTTGACCTTTCAGTTGGAAACTGGTCCGACATCATCTCCAAATGCAGGGAACATTGTGAAAGAAAACCACGGCAAAATTTAGAGTCCCCATCAAATTTGTCCGGCAAAGATAATCGGAGGCTGGATGCGGCCACTCGCTGCGGAGGAGGTGCAGGAGCTGGCGGAGGAGATTGTTGCTGAAGCTGTGGTAATAGCTGCTGTAGCATCACGGTCAGTTGAGACAGCTGGTGGCCTTGTTGCGCTATCTGTTGCGACTGCTGGGCGACCACCGTGGTGAGGTCAGCGACAACTGGCAGCGGGACCTCAGCGGGATCCATGGCCGGATCTACTGTCACGATTCGGCTGGCTGGAGGTGGATCCTCTGTGCCAGAGAGGGATTGGCGTGGACCGTGCCGGTGGACCGGTTCTAAGTTGCTACTGGTATTCACCAGAGCCCGCCGCAAAGCGGGATGGTCTTGCAGCGGCGGTAGCAACCAGGTCGTATCCACCGGCAACCGCTCAACCTCTCTGACTGCTGAGATAAGCGCGGTACAAGGGCGTAGACAAGAGCAAGGTCGGACGTAGCAGAAGGTCAGGGCAGGCAGCAAGGATCGTAGTCAGGGGCAACGGCAGGAGGTCTGGAACACAGGCTAGGAACACACAAAGAAACGCTTTCACTGGCACAATGGCAACAAGATCCGGCAAGGGAGTGCAGGGGAAGTGAGGTATAAGTAGGGAGTGCACAGGTGAAGGTACTGATTAAACCTCATGCGCCAATCAGTGGCGCACCGGCCCTTTAAATCGCAAAAACCCGGCGCGCGCGCGCCCTAAGGAGCGCGGCCGTGTGCGCCGGGACAGCACAGACGGGGAATGGGTCTGGTAAGCGAGTCGGGATGCGCATCGCGAGCGGGCGCGTCCCGCATCGCGAATCGCATCCCGGCTGCGAACATTATCGCAGCGCACCCGGTCGGCAGGTCTGACCGGGGCGCTGCGAATAAGAGAACGCTGTGAGCGCTCCGGGGAGGAGCGGGGACCCGGAGCGCTCAGCGTAACAATATCCTTGATAAAATGAGGGTGCGTGTTATAGGCCGGTGCGTGGTATACACCGATAAATACAGTAATAATTATAGTGCCAATTAATAAAAAGTTTACAAAAAGTGCATATTTAGTGCATCATATTACAAATATAAAACATTAGTGCAGCATAAAAAATAAAGTGCATACATGTGTATTAAAATCATTAAAATAGCTTGAAAGATACAGTTAATATTATACAAACATAATCAATTGCACACACATGTCTGTCATATTGTATAATCATACCCATGTGTGGCAAAGATAAATCATAAACACTGGCACTTGCGCAGTAGAGATTGCCTCACGCTTGCCGGCGCCATTATGCATCACAACAGGTGAGCGTTCCTCCTTCTCCGTGCCAGTGTTTAGGATTTATGTTTGCCACACATGGGTATGATTATACAACATGACAGACATGTGTGTGCATTTGATTATGTTTGTATAATATTAACTGTATCTTTCAAGCTATTTTAATGATTTTAATACACATGTATGCACTTTATTTTTTATGCTGCACTAATGTTTTCTATTTGTAATATGATGCACTAAATATGCACTTTTTGTAAACTTTTTATTAATTGGCACCATAATTATTATATCATGATTGAAATGTTCACTTGGGTATATATTACCCCCTAATGTGTGTTTGTATGAGCTTGAAAAAGGATCCTGTGTGATCTGAAACGTTGCTATGCTATGATGTGAAGTGAATAAATCTTTTTGCACCTTGGATTTACTTATGGAGTGCTGCACCATTTTTGGGGATGGATTAATTTTGGGACTTTGATCAAGTTCATTAGGGGCTGGCACCCCACCATTTTTTATTAAGCTAAGTAGTGCTGCAAAACAACCTTTTTTCTTTATATACTGTTGATCTATTGTTTGCTTGCACACTAATATGATGGAAGATTCTGCTGATTCTGGGACACTTCATGTCTCCTCATATACTGAGGGCGAGATTCAGAGAATTTTGAGTGGATTAGGAGGGGATACCCCATTTTTGGCAACACCTGCTATTGTGGACTTAAAACGTAATTTTGAGAATGAAGTAAGAAGGAGTATTGTATTGGAGTTGCATTTGACCACACTAGGAGAATATTACAAGTGTAAAAGAATCCCTAGAGGGATGAGATCGAAACTAAGACCATCTGTGAATATGGATAATGTGGAATTTAATGCTTTGGACATTATATTTTTGAATCTTGACTTTTTGCAACAGGAACTTATTTTGGTTAAAGAGAAAGTAAAGGGTCTGGAACAGTCTTATCTCAATGTTGTCAGCAGATGAATGGAGTGTCTATACAGATAAGACTAAAGCATTATTTGAGAAATTTAAAACAAATATCATAGAAGTGAAAAAGAAAAAATGGTTCAGAGACTTGGGTGATTACTCAAAAGGAAAAGTCTATACTTGGGACTCACAAATATATCCCTCAGGAGACAATTCAAATATGACACCAAGGAGGAACAGAAAACCTAGATTTGCTGATAATATCAATGTTGCCTCTTCTTTTCCAGCTAAGGATTTTTTAGACAATGGGGCCTTGACGCCTGTGGCCACAGAAAAACCACCAGGAGAGGAGGAAGGAAAAGAAACAGGTCCAGGAAGAAAAAGAAGCCAAAAGAGGACTCCACAGCCACAACCTCAACCTCGCTTTCAGAGAAACAGGAGACGGTGGTAAATATATCTTCTTGTGAACTTACTGATGCCCAGGTCTCTATGTTATCTAAAGGACTTTCATTTTGTCCAGTAGAAAATTGTGATTGGTTCAACCTTGAATGTGATGTACAAGCTTTCTTTAGAAGACTTAAATTAAAAATCTGGTTTAATAGTCAAGATGACTACACTGGTCCTGTTAGGACACGTGATACAGGTGGTGTCATACACCTGGCGGATTTTGACCTCTTTAATAAGAGCTAATTTAACCCCCCAGTGGTATCACACCCCCTGGAGACCTACATGAACCTGGTCAAACAAGACATAGAGCAGCTCAGAGACCAGAACTCAAGGGAGGTTAGAGTTAGACAAAACCTCACTAGAGAAGAAAAAACAGCTATAGAAGAACTGGTCCATAACCACGACCTCACCATAAAACCCGCGGACAAAGGTGGTGGGGTCGTGGTTATGGACACCGTGGATTACAAAAAGGAAGTATATAGACAGTTGACAGACTCCCTTACATGTCGCAAGTTAGATCGTGATCCTAGAATGGATATTCTAAGAAAACTAACTATGGTTGTGGAACAAGCATTCAATGATAATCTCATAGATGAGGACCTACGTGAATTTTTGGTAATTAAGCATCCAGTTACTCCGGTGCTGTATGTTTTACCAAAAATCCACAAGTCCCTATCTTCTCCACCTGGGAGGCCTATCGTATCAGGTCGAGGGAGCATCCTGAGCAATGCTTCCAAATTATTGGATAGAATTTTAAGGCCCTATGTATTTGCTTCCAAATCTTATATCAAAGACACAAATGATTTCTTGACCAAAATACAAAACATACCTATATCGGGACACACCTTACTTGTGTCTTTCGATATTGTGAGTTTGTATACTTCTATCAATCATGCGAAAGGCTTGAGAGCTATTCGTAAAACATTGGCTGCTTCTGTGTTCCCCATGGCGGTTCAGAATTTTCTTTCACAATTGTTAGAACTAATTTTGACTAATAATTATTTTTTATTTGATGAACAATATTATTTACAGTTAATTGGAACCGCCATGGGGACAAATGTAGCGCCAATGTACGCTAATCTATATATGGCTGCCATGGAGGAAGATGTCGTCTATCTATCCCACCATTTCAGACAATGTCTGGGATGGTGGCGATATATCGACGACATCTTCCTCCTATGGGAGGGTTCTCTGGAAGAACTCCAGTTATTCCATGCCTTCCTTAATGAAATTGATGACAATATTGAATTTACAATGACTCAATGTTCAGACAGCGTCAATTTTTTGGATGTCTTAGTGGTCAAGAAGGACAATCAGCTACAGACAAGACTCTATGTCAAACCTACAGACAAAAATACATTATCACATTTCCAGAGCTGTCACCCTCGACAGATGGTCAATTCGTTGCCGTTTGGCCAAATGTTAAGGGTGAAACAGATAGTTAATGAAGAAGAAGCCATGAAAAAGTCCCTTGACCACATGACATCCAAATTTATAGAACGCAAGTATCCCAAACATCTTATTGAGAAACAGAAATAGAGTGGAGGCTCTGGACAGAGAATCCACTCTACAAACTAAAGTAAGACACCCAGTGAAAAGAATTCCCTTTACCTCTACATATAATACCAAGAGCGGATCAATCTCAAAAATCTTAAACCAACATTGGTATATTCTATGTAGGAGTTATCCTAATATTGAAGAATTTACATCAAGACCACTTATGTCATACCGTAGGTCACGTAACTTAAAGGATAAACTTGTGCAATCAGAAGTCAAGAATAAAAAGAGATCAGGTCAAACGTTTTTGACATCTAAAGACTGGGATCTTTCCCATGTCTTTCCTGTGTCAATTGTAAACTCATGTCTAAAGATTCAACGTTCACCCACCCAGGTACAGGTAAAATATACAATCTCAAACACTTTCTTACATGTGACTCGACATGGGTAATATACATATTAATGTGCCCATGTGATTTGATATATGTAGGCCAAACGACCTGGAGCCTAAAAGTCAGATTGAATAACCATAGATACAGTATTAGAAAGAAGAAGTTAGATCTCCCAGTGTCCAAGCATTGTACAGAGGCTGGACACACGGAGAATGATATAAGATTTATGGCGATCGATTGTATACCAGTTCCTGCCAGAGGTGGTGATAGACTTGCTCTACTCCGTAAAAGAGAACTATGGTGGATCCACCAATTGGACTCATTACGTCTGAAAGGTCTTAATGTAGACTTTAATATGGTGTAACCATGATAAATTCCGGAGTCCACTCAACAGTATATGATAAATAGACACACATTTCTTTATTATTTTTTCATTAATTAAAATGTATTTTTATGTTCTACTCTTATTATTTTTTTGTTTATTTTTTAGGTAGACTATGGAACTATATCTGGATGGAGGAGGAGTAACATCTCAACAATTTGAATTTCATCAAGAAATTAATGTAATTTGATATTATTATTATGATTATTTGTGTATAGAATGGAGAACTGCCATCTTGTTTGATTATAAGATAAATAAAATATATTTTAAAAAAAAAATGTATGATGCAGTTGATGGATTATCATGTGTGGACGGGATATACATTCCTCAGGGGGATACATCTTATGTATTTTATTTGATTTTTCTATTATACTATTTTGCTTTATTTTTCTTTTTTGAGTTATCTTTTGATATTTTTTTTTATTTTTAAATAATAAGGAGCAAAAATAGGGGGACCCACCCAGTCTGATAAGTCACTGCTGAAATAGCGGGCGCGCTCCATTATTGGACTATGGTGAATAGAGCCTCTAGACAAGGGTCTAGCGACCCAACTCTGGAGACTCTTTCTTTGACTGGTGTCAGGGGATACATTGATAGTGTGCCCCTGGGCACTGGTCCCATGGTACCAGGAGCAGTTATTATTAGGGATTCTATATATGGGTCCCCCATATCCTGAAAGATCCAGAGATCATTGGGCGTTCATGTGGTGATCTATGATCAAATATAAAAAAATTATTTTCTTTCAATTTTTTCATTTTTATTGTTTTATTTGTATTTTATTTTTTTATTATATATTTTTTATTTATTTATCTATTTATTTATTATATTAATTTAATTCCCTATATTTCGCTTTTTTTCTTTTTCCTTTTTTCCCCCTTTTTTTCTTTCCCCCCCCCCTTTTTTTCTCCTATTTTCTTTTCCTTTTATTACTCTTATATTATTTTCATTTCTGAGTTTCTCTAATGCTATTTTCGTATATCTCTGAGACATGTTGAGTTTTTGCCCACACAGGTCCAATATTGCTGCATCTTAGAAAACATTTTTTTTTCACATATATACTTTTTTTTACACTTTTTCATATAATATTATATATAATTGTACACACTATTTATTTTGTAGTCACATATATAGATTAGACACAAATATCATGGCAGATCTCCTAATATACTAATATGTGATAGATTATGTCCGACCGAGTATCATGGAGAGAGCGTCTCCATGACGACGGTCATGTGATGCAAGAACACAGTGACGCGGTACACGTGATCGGGTGAGTCAGCTGACATCCCCACACAGACCCCGTCACAACTCTCTGCACTTGCGCAGTAGAGATTGCCTCACGCTTTACGGCGCCATTATGCATCACAACAGGTGAGCGTTCCTTCCTCCTTCTCCGTGCCAGTGTTTATGATTTATATTTGCCACACATGGGTATGATTATACAACATGACAGACATGTGTGCGCAATTGATTATGTTTGTATAATATTAACTGTATCTTTCAAGCTATTTTAATGATTTTAATACACATGTATGCACTTTATTTTTTATGCTGCACTAATGTTTTATATTTGTAATATGATGCACTAAATATGCACTTTTTGTAAACTTTTTATTAATTGGCACCATAATTATTATATCATGATTGAAATGTTCACTTGGGTATATATTACCCCCTAATGTGTGTTTGTATGAGCTTGAAAAAGGATCCTGTGTGATCTGAAATGTTGCTATGCTATGATGTGAAGTGAATAAATCTTTTTGCACCTTGGATTTACTTATGGAGTGCTGCACCATTTTTTTGGATGGATTAATTTCGCAACATCTGGAGGACTACAGTTTGCAGACCACTAATACAGTGGTTCCCAATCTGTGCCCTTCCAGATGTTGCAAAACTACAACTCCCATTATGCCAAAACTGTCCAGGCATGCTGGGAGTTGTAGTTCTGCAACATCTGAAGGGCCAGATGTTACAGAACTACAACTCCCAGCATGCCTGGACAGTAAGGGCATGCTGAGGATGTGTAGTTTTGCAACATCTGGAAGGGCACAGTGGTCTCCAAACTGTGGACCTCCAGATGTTGCAAAACTACAACTCCCAGCATGCCCAGACGCCAAGGGCTGTCTGGGCATGCTGGGAGTTGTAGTATACAGGGTCCCAATACAGCAATGCATGTCGCTTTACGGCGACGTGTATTGCTGTAAAGGGCCCGACCGCGGCTGAAGATCAACTCACCTGTCGCCGCCGCCGCCGTCTTCATCGCCGGGATCCGGGTCTTCAGGGACGAGGTAAGTACCGGGGCCGGGCCCATGCACTCCCCCGTCCCCCGCCGCGTCCTCCGTTCTTCCTCCCGTCCTCTCCGGACTTCAAGGGGCTGGGCAGGGCAGGAGGAAGTAACCGCCCCCCCCCCCCTGCGATTGGTCGGTTAACTAACCGAAGAATCGCAGGGGATCGGAGGAGGTGGCACGCTTGCCACCTCGCTCCTATACTCCAGCATGGTCCTGGCTGTCTGTGACAACCGGGATCATGCGAAATTACCGGGCGGTCGGGTCCCAGAAACCCGATCAGCCTGGTATGGCCGCAGATCGCAAGGGTGATTTCCCTTGCCATTTGCGGCGATCGCCGACATGGGGGGCCTACATGGCCCCCCTCGGCGTTTGCCCTGGAGGCCTGCTGAAGGATTTCAGCAGGCACCCGGTTCCGATCTCTGCCCGGCGCACGGCAGAGACCGGAAAACGCCATGACGTTGTGGAACGTCATTGGTCCTTAAAGCCCAGGGTGCCATGACGTTCCACAACGTCATTGGTCCTTAAGAGGTTAAGGACACCGCCAATTTCATTTTTAGCATTTTTGTTTTTTTCCTCCTCCGCTTCGAAGAGTCATAACGCTTTTATTTTTCCACCCAGAGGAGGGCTTGTTTTTTTGCGCAACCTATTGTACTTTGTAATGACATCACTTAATTTACCATAAAATGTACCGCGCAACAAAAAATATATATATATTATTTGTGGCGGGAAATAAGAAAGAAAATTCTAATTTGTAACTTTGGGAGGGTTTTTGCTTTTTTTACGCAGTGCACTTTATGGTAAAACGGACATGTTCTCTTTATTCTGTTGGTCAATACGATTAAAATGATACCTGCGGTCACATGCTTCACTATTACTGAACTTTTACAAAATGTTAACCTTATTTTTTAAATTGTCTTATTCTGACACCTATAATTTTATTTTTTCCTATACAGAGATGTATGTATGTATGCCATTTTTGGCAACAGGATCTGTAGTTTTTTTTCTGTACTACCTTTGCATATATGGGACTTTTAATTCACTTTTTTTTTAACCAAAAATCTGCAATTTTGTACTATGGTATTTTTTACGTTTATGCCGTTCACCCTACAGAATCATTAAACATTTTATTTTAATAGTTTGGACATTTCCACACACAGTGATACCAAGTATGTTGATTTATTTTGTGGAAGCTGGGGGGACGTAGGGTTGAATGCAGTTGTTACGCCTAGCGCTCCGGGTCCCCGCTCCTCCCCGGAGCGCTCACGGCGTCTTTCTCCCTGCAGCGCCCCGGTCAGTCCCGCTGACTGGGAGCGCTGCACTGTCATGGCCGTCGGGGATGCGATTCGCACAGCGGGACGCGCCCGCTCGCGAGTCGCATCCCAGGTCACTTACCCGTCCCGGTCCCCTGCTGTCTTGTGCTGGCGCGCGCGGCTCCGCTCTCTAGGGCGCGCGCGCGCCAGCTCTCTGAGACTTAAAGGGCCAGTGCACCAATGATTGGTGCCTGGCCCAATTAGCTTAATTGGCTTCCATCTGCTCCCTGGCTATATCTGATCTCCTCCCTTGCACTCCCTTGCCGGATCTTGTTGCCTTGTGCCAGTGAAAGCGTTTAGTGTGTCCAAAGCCTGTGTACCTGAACTTCTGCTATCCATCCTGACTACGAACCTTGCCGCCTGCCCCCGACCTTCTGCTACGTCTGACCTTGCCTCTGCCTAGTCCTTCTGTCCCACGCCTTCTCAGCAGTCAGCGAGGTTGAGCCGTTGCTAGTGGATACGACCTGGTTGCTACTGCCGCAGCAAGACCATCCCGCTTTGCGGCGGGCTCTGGTGAATACCAGTAGCCTCTTAGAACCGGTCCACTAGCACGGTCCACGCCAATCCCTCGCTGACACAGCGGATCCACAACCCGCAAGCCGAATCGTGACAGTAGATCCGGCCATGGATCCCGCTGAGGTGCCGCTGCCAAGTCTCGCTGACCTTCCCACGGTGGTCGCTCAGCAATCGCAGCAGATTGCCCAGCAAGGACAGCAGCTGTCGCAGTTGACCGCCATGTTACAGCAACTTCTGCCTCTGCTACAGCAGCAACCATCTCCTCCGCCAGCTCCTGCACCTCCTCCGCAGCGAGTGGCCGCTCCTAGCCTCCGCTTGTCCCTGCCGGACAAATTTGATGGGGACTCTAAACTCTGCCGTGGATTTTTGTCTCAGTGTTCCCTGCATATGGAGATGTTGTCGGACTTGTTTCCTACAGAACGGTCTAAGGTGGCGTTCGTAGTAAGCCTTCTTTCAGGAAAGGCCTTGTCTTGGGCCACACCGCTCTGGGACCGCAATGATCCTGCCACAGCCTCAGTCCAGTCCTTTTTCGCTGAAGTCCGGAGTGTCTTCGAGGAGCCAGCCCAAGCTTCTTCTGCCGAGACTGCCCTGTTGAACCTGGTCCAGGGTAATTCTTCAGTGGGCGAGTACGCCATCCAATTTCGTACTCTTGCTTCCGAGTTATCATGGAATAACGAGGCTCTCTGCGCGACCTTTAAAAAAGGCCTATCCGGTCGCATCAAGGATGTGCTGGCCGCACGAGAGATTCCTGCCAACCTGCAAGAACTCATCCATTTGGCTACCCGCATTGACATGCGTTTTTCTGAGCGACACCAAGAGCTCCGCCAGGAAAAAGACTTAGATCTCTGGGCACCTCTCCCACAGTATCCGTTGCAATCTACGCCTGGGCCTCCCGCCGAGGAGGCCATGCAAGTGGATAGGTCTCGCCTGACCCAGGAAGAGAGGAATCGCCGTAGGGAAGAAAATCTCTGTCTTTACTGTGCCAGTACCGAGCATTTCTTGGTGGATTGCCCTATCCGTCCTCCACGTCTGGGAAACGCATGCACGCACCCAGCTCACGTGGGTGTGGCGTCTCTTGGTTCCAAGTCTGCTTCTCCACGTCTCACGGTGCCCGTGCGGATTTCTCCTTCAGCCAACTCCTCCCTCTCAGCCGTGGCCTGCTTGGACTCTGGTGCCTCTGGTAATTTTATTTTGGAGTCGTTTGTGAATAAATTCAGCATCCCGGTGACCCGTCTCGTCAAGCCGCTCTACATTTCCGCGGTCAATGGAGTCAGACTGGATTGCACCGTGCGTTACCGCACAGAACCCCTCCTGATGTGTATTGGACCCCACCACGAAAGGATTGAGCTCTTCGTTCTCCCCAACTGTACCTCTGAGTTCCTCCTCGGTCTGCCATGGCTCCGGCTTCATTCTCCCACCCTTAATTGGACCACCGGGGAGATCAAGAACTGGGACTCTGCCTGCCTTAGGAAGTGCCTCTCCCTCCCTCCCAGTCCCGTCAGGCAAGCCTCTGTGCCTCCTCATGGCTCCCGTCCTTGTGTCACCCTGCCCCGTGCCAAGCTTCACCCTCTGCCCTCCCTCCCCATTCCAACTCCTGCTGTACTGCCTGCCGTTGAGGAAACCCTCCATTCTTTCCCGGTGTCCTCATCCCAGGGGAGGCAGTTACCGGACAAAAAAAAGGGGAGACCTAAGGGGGGGGGGTACTGTTACGCCTAGCGCTCCGGGTACCCGCTCCTCCCCGGAGCGCTCACGGCGTCTTTCTCCCTGCAGCGCCCCGGTCAGTCCCGCTGACCGGGAGCGCTGCACTGTCATGGCCGTCGGGGATGCGATTCGCACAGCGGGACGCGCCCGCTCGCGAGTCGCATCCCAGGTCACTTACCCGTCCCGGTCCCCTGCTGTCTTGTGCTGGCGCGCGCGGCTCCGCTCTCTAGGGCGCGCGCGCGCCAGCTCTCTGAGACTTAAAGGGCCAGTGCACCAATGATTGGTGCCTGGCCCAATTAGCTTAATTGGCTTCCATCTGCTCCCTGGCTATATCTGATCTCCTCCCTTGCACTCCCTTGCCGGATCTTGTTGCCTTGTGCCAGTGAAAGCGTTTAGTGTGTCCAAAGCCTGTGTACCTGAACTTCTGCTATCCATCCTGACTACAAACCTTGCCGCCTGCCCCCGACCTTCTGCTACGTCTGACCTTGCCTCTGCCTAGTCCTTCTGTCCCATGCCTTCTCAGCAGTCAGCGAGGTTGAGCCGTTGCTAGTGGATACCACCTGGTTGCTACTGCCGCAGCAAGACCATCCCGCTTTGCGGCGGGCTCTGGTGAAAACCAGTAGCCTCTTAGAACCGGTCCACTAGCACGGTCCACACCAATCCCTCGCTGACACAGCGGATCCACAACCCGCAAGCCGAATCGTGACAGCAGTGTTGCTGGGTAGAGGTTTAACTCTTGATTGTCGTGATGCCAGGGTGAGGGCTTCCTCTGTATATATATGTCATATATATATGTCCTACCGCCACCCGACCCAAGAGCAATAGGGAGGAATAAAGGATTGTCCACAGCCGGAATTGTAATAAACTTGAAATAACTTTACTGCAGATTTTATGCAGGATGCAATTAACAACAGTCTTTACAAGAGGACCGGGATTTAGGCTCCTCACAGGTTGGCTGGGACTTTGTAGGAAATAAGCTTTGATTCCTTTTGTATGATGTTCCACTGAATTTAGGGGTATGTTTAGGTTCAGTAGTCACGTAGGATTTGGTAGGATGGAGTTGGATTAACTCACGGTTTAGCATGCGGCTGAAGTGGAAGGCTTCAGGCCTAGATTCTCTTGTCACTGCAATCACAGATCTGCTCAGTCTGGTAGTCCGGAACTTGAGAGAGATTATTGGATACAGCGCCCTTATATACAGAAGGGGCAGGATCAAAGCTTATTGGTCCCCAAACCTGTCAGTCCTAGTACAAAGCATTATGGTACATCACATGACCCATCACATGACCCAAAGGTCCTTAACCTTAGCATAACAGAATTATCAAGTATCACATGACCTAAGGTCCTGTACATTAATTGCACTATAATAAAAAAAATTAAATATATACATTTTTATGACATTAGGAGGCGACTAGAGGTTAATCCACCAAGAGCGCCCTATCAGCACGGGGGAACTCTGACTATGGGGACGGGACCAGGATCACGACTAAGGCACGGGACCAGGTCCAGTACTGGGATACCACAATTTTAAAATCCGTCCCAGTCTCATGTCTTTCCCATTGTGCATCAGATTTTCTTCCAGGATTGCCCTGTATCATTCATCTTTCCATCCTTCGTGACCAGTTTCTCATCTGAGGAGATCCCCTTCTTCCACATTTGCCGTGTCTCCCACATGGCTTGGGGCAAACTCCAAGTAGGATTTTTTGTGGCTAACTTTTAACAACAGGTTTATACGGAAAGAAAAAACAGACAGTGGTGGCGCTATCCTTGTAACTTTGTAAAATGCCCACGTACCTGGACGTATTTGGCTCAGAGCTCAACACCTTTTTGCGCATAAACAGGAGTAGTTGCGTGGCAGCCAGGACCCGGTTCTGTAGATGCACTGAGTTTGCAGAGAAGACTTGGTTCCCGTTGGAAGGCTTGAACGGAGAGGTTAAAGGGGTACTCCGCTGCCCTGCTTCTGAAGCTCCACTCCCCAGCATCCGGGAGTTTATTTAAATGTTCAGGGCTGCCCCTCGTGACGTCATGCCCGCCCCCTCAACGAAAGTCTATGGGAAGGGGGCGCGACGGCCGTCGCGCCCCCTTCCCATAGACTTTCGTTGAGGGGGCGGGCATGACGTCCCAAGGGGCGGCCCTGAACACGGAAGCCTGCATGCAGCGTTTGGAACAATAAACTTCTGGACGCTGGGGAGCGGAGCTTCCGAAGCAGGGCAGCGGAGTACCGCAGGCTGGGAGTTTTAGGTCTGCAACAGCTGGAGGCAGACACTGCCCCTACAATTTTTTTTAAATGATCTGGTGCCAGAAAGTTAAGCAGATTTGTAAATGAAAGGATAATGAAGAAAAAACGGCACTCACCAATCTTCTCTCTAAAATTCTTTCTTTATTGCAGTATACTCACAACATTTAAAACGTGGAGGGGAGAGAGGGATCGACGTGGGGGGGTACACAAACAGGCGAGCTTCCTCCAGCCATGAAAGTCAGGGAACTGTGCTGGTTCTTATACAGGTGAAACGTGGACCCAGAATTAATCTGGACCGCCTACCTGCTCTGACGGGACTTGTGTGAACTCTATGGCTCACACTATTGGCTATAAGTCGCCATTTATAAACTCATCAAAAGAACTCAGTACAAACATATAAATACTGCATATAAACTAAGTATTTAAAAACACGGTGCATAATCCACTTTCTCATTTAACCCCAGCGGGCCCGCTGCGGCAGTATGTATAATCCAAAACGTTTCTCGTTGTAATAAGTACTTATCTAGGTTTATTCCTGGCCTAGGACGCACTCTCTCTACTCCTGAAAACTTTAACTGATCAGTCTGTCCCCTGTGGGCTTCTAATACATGGGCGATCAGGCTTGGGCCTCCTTTCAAAGTGCGGAAAGAGTACATATGTTCTCTGATTCGCGCACTCAATTGCCTGATCGTTTTCCCTATGTAAAAAAAAACCACAGGGGCAGAAAATAACATAAACCACGTATTTTGTTCGGCACGTAATAATATCTGTAAAAGTATGTATATTAGCACCCATAGGCAGCGTCCTCAATTCAGCATTGTACCTACAGAAATTGCAAGACTTACATGCAAAATTCCCTTTCGGGGCAGACTTCTCAAGCCATGTCATTTTACTGGGGTCAACTTCTCTTTTTTTCAGATTGTCTCCTAGCATCTTGTTTTTTCTGTAGGAAATGAGGGGTTTCTTTATTGCGACCTCTTTTAACTCGGGGTCGCTTTCTGATAAGAACCAATTTTTTCTTATTGCTCTTTCAATCATTGGATTATTTGGGGAGTTCTGAAATGTGAAGGTAAAACATTTATTATCTGTTGTCAAACCTTTTCTCTTTTTACTCTTTAATAACGCCTCTCTTTGAATTTTACTCGCTTTTTCTCGTTCTTCTACAATTAGTTGTATTGGGTACTGTCTCTCAATTAGCCTCTTTTGCAGCTCGTCTGCCTGGGTTTCGAAAGTAATGTCTGATGCATTATTTCTTCTCAGACGTATAAATTGGCCATAAGGGATACCCTTCTTCACTGAATGGGGGTGTGAGCTCGCATAGTGAAGAAGGGTGTTCCTGGCCATCTCTTTCCTGTATCCCTCACTGACAATCTTATTGTGGTCTACGTTAAGTCTTACATCAAGGAATTCAATAGAGGACCCACCATACTGAAAAGTAAACGACAAATTCATTTTGTTAACCTCATTCAAGTAATTAACGAAATCGCTAAACTTACTCTCTGTGCCTGCCCATGCTATTAAGACATCGTCTACGTATCTTGCATAAAACTTCACCAGACTTATATAAGGGTCGGTAGATGAGTATATGTATTGGCTCTCGAACTCTGCTAAGAACAGATTGGCATACGTGCAGGACACCGGGGTCCCCATCGGGGTCCCGGTGTCCTGCCTTTACCACTGCTCCCCGAACTTAAATGTGCTATTAGTCAGCACAAATTCGAGTGCCTCTGTCACAAAATCTATAAAGTGTGTTGTCTTATTTGAGCGTGCTAGGCTCGCTCGTACAGCCTGTACACCCGTATCATGTGGGATGCAGATGTACAGGCTGACAACGTCAATTGAGCATAACTTCCAACTATCCTCCCCGGTGAGATAATTTGTCATTTGCAGTAGATGTAATGTATCTTTTATGTATGCTGGTATACATTGTAACATAGGGGACAGTAACCACTCCAAATAGTGGGACAGATGCTCTGTGACAGATCCCACCCCCGAGACGATGGGTCGTCCCAGGAGTGGGATCTGCCGCTTATGAACCTTAGGTAGATAATACCATGTCGCCGGGCGTGGAGCATCAGGGATGAGACGTTCGGCATTTTTTGGGGAAATTACTCCCTTACTGACTGAGTTAAGGAGAAATGTAACTAGATTAGATAAGATCTTTTTGGTCGGGTCTGTTTTAAGGGGTGTATACGTGGATCTGTCTCCTAGTTGCCTTTCGGCTTCGGACGAGTACATTTCTTTGTACATATAAACCACGCTCCCACCTTTATCAGCCCTCACTACTATTATATCTTCTCTCTTCCTCAGTTTAGTTAAAGCCTCTGACTCACTTGTGGACAGATTGGACGGTAACTGATGGTACAATATTGATTTTACATAATTGAGAACTGCATTTTGGAACGAATCCAGACTACTCCCTGGGAATATAGGAGGGTTGAATTTCGATCTCTTTCCCTTAGAGAATCGCACTTCTTTTTTAAAAGGTTCCCCTAACGGGTCACCAAAATCGTTGGCCAGCATATTTATACATTCTGACTCCAATAACGTGCACTCTTTAGGAAAGAAACTGAGACCAGAAGCCTCCACAGGAGTATCGGCATCACATACAGTTTGCTCAAATAAATTTTTATTTTGAAAAAACTTAAATAGATTAATGTCCCAAGTGATCTGGCTAAGTCTATTTCAAAAGTGACTGGATTGAACTGTTCTATAAGTCCGAAACTCAGTCCTCTTGATAGCAGGCTGTCCGTAGCAGGGTCAATAGCCTCAGTAGTCAGATTAATCACGTTGGATATAACATTGGATGTAACAACAGGAGGTACTATTGGATTCAAGTCTTTCTTTTCTTTGGATCTTTTTGATCTCTTGGTTGGGCCTCTCCGGATTGTTTTTTTTTCTAAAAGGACGGACCCTTGTGCGATGTCGATAACTTGAGTTGATTTCTTGTCAGTTGTATTCACATTAGGTGCGTCTTCGGTGCGTTTAGCATGATGTTGTTTAGAGGGACGTCAGGAGTATGTAGATTTGGTTTTAAACAATGGTCCAGATGCTTTAGGGTGCCACTGGAATTCTTAATCACCATCATAATCAGATTTGTCCCTGAGAAATGTTTCTCTTTTTTTGTTTTTCACATCATCTTGTAGGGAAACTAACTTGGTGTTCAGTTTAGTAAAAAATAATTTCTTCTGATGCTCTTTTGATATATTCATTCTTGGTTTTTATAAGGTCCTCATTCACTTTATCGTGTTCGATGCGATTCCTAGTGAGCACTATATGCAGTAACTTCATTGAGTGCTCATAGTGCGCTTGCTTCCAAATATTAACAAACACTTGATCATCACTGAACTGTGCCGGAGCTTTGTATGCTCTTAAGCCTCGTGGAGATCGTTCGCACTGGATATAAGATTGTAGAGAGTTGATAGACCAAAACACGTTTATTTCTTTTTCTGAGAGGTGGATAATTCGGTGTTCTAAGGATTTAACGTCCATCAATTCAATGTCATCCTTAGTGTTACATTCCATAAAATACCCCCCTGGATCCTCTCTCCCAGTGAGTAACATGTTCTCTAATGATGCAATGACCCCATCTGTGTCCATGTCCGTATTTTGTGGCGTATTATCTGCCGTGCCCGCATGCTCCTCGACACTGACAAAGAATTCAGTAATAGTTCAAACACAAAAGAAAGCAACGGTGTCTGGCACTGCTGGGGTAAACTTGTTGGGACTAGGGATGTAATGAGTCATGTAAGAGAACAGTGTAGAGATATGGTTGTGCTCTGGTTCGCTCTAAACAGCAATATTCAAAACTTCTTAATCCAAGGATAATGAAGAAAAACCGGCACTCACCAATCTTCTCTCTAAAATTCTTTCTTTATTGCAGAATACTCACAACATTTAAATACGGACATGGACACGGACGGGGTCATTGCATCATTAGAGAACATGTTACTCACTGGGAGAGATGATCAAGGGGGGTTAATTTATGGAATGTAACACTAAGGATGACATTGAATTGATGGACGTTAAATCCTTAGAACACCGAATTATCCACCTCTCAGAAAAAGAAATAAACGTGTTTTGGTCTATCAACTCTCTACAATCTTATATCCAGTGCGAACAATCTCCACGAGGCTTGAGAGCATACAAAGCTCCGGCACAGTTCAGCGAAGATCCAGTTCAGCGATTGTTAGCTTAAAGGGGTACTCCGCCCCTAGACATCACGAGGGGCAGAGCCGTGATGTAGTGATGCTCCGGCCCCTGTATCGCCTGTCATTACGCACAGAGCGAACTCGCTCTGTGCAGTAATGATAGCGCGGTGCCGCATCGGCGATCCCGGGGGTCCCAGCAGCGGGACCCCGGCGATCTGACATCTTATCCCCTATCCTTTGGAAAGGGGAAAAGATGTCAGATCGCCGGGGTCCCGCTGCTGGGGACCCCCGGGATCGCCGCTGCGGCACCGCGCGCTCATTACTGCACAGAGCGAGCGAGTAATGACGAGCGATACAGGGGCCGGAGCATCGTTACATCACGGCCCCGCCCCTCATGATGTCACGGCCCGCCCCCTCAATACAAGTCTATGGGAAGGGGCGTGGGGGTCGTCACGCCCCCTGCCATAGACTTGCATTAAGGGGGCGGGTCGTGATGTCATGAGGGGCGGAGCCATGATGTCACGCTGCTCCATCCCCTGTATAGCCCATCATTACGCACAGAGCGAACTCTCTCTGTGTAGTAATGAAAGCACGGTGCTGCAGTGGCGATCCCGGGGGTCCCCAGCAGCGGGACCCCGGCGATCTGACATCTTTTCCCCTTTCCTTTGGATAGGGGATAAGATGTCTAGGGGCGGCATACCCCTTTAAACTTGACTATGGGATTCTACTAGGGAAATCATGTTTTATAATAAATGCCCCTTCCTGGATCCTCCCACTGCCCTATCTTCAGCAGCAGATCAGCACACAAACTGTTCAATACAGTAGACTGTTGGCTTCCCAGCCAGTAGTCTTGTGGTAATGACATGTATGTTGCCTTTCTTTCCTTCAAGGAATGAATAAAATACATTCACATATTAATACAGTCGGGGAGTCGGAAGCACGGAAAACTCCGGAGTCGGAACATTTATCTACCGACTCCACAGCCCTGGAAAATACCCCCCAAAATTTGTAACCCCATCTCTTCTGAGTATGGAGGTACCCCATAAGTTTACCTGAAGTGCACTACGGGTGAACTACAATGCTCAGAAGAGAAGGAACAGAACAACAAGAACCCCCCAAATGGCATACCATTTTGGAAACTAGACCAATAGAGGAACGTAACAAGGAATAAAGTGAGCCTCAATACCCCAAAGGGGTTTCACGACTTTTGCATATGTTAAAAAAAAATATAGTTTTCCCTAAAATGTGTGTTTCCCCCCAAATTTCACATTTTTGCAAGGGTTAAAGCAGAAAATACCCCCCCAAAATTTGTAACCCCATCTCTTCTGAGTATGGAAGTACGCCATAAGTGGACGCCAAATGCACTACGGGAGCGCTACAATGCTCAGAAGAGAAGGAGTCATATCTGGCTTTTTGAGAGCAAATTTTGCTTGGGGGGCATGTCGCATTTAGGAAGCCCCTATGGTGCCAGTACAGCAAAAAAAAAAACACATGGCATACCATTTTGGAAACTAGACCCCTAGAGGAACGTAACAAGGAATAAAGTGAGCCTTAATACCCCACAGGGGTTTCACGACTTTTGCATATGTAAAAAAATATATATATTTTTTCACTAAAATTTGTGTTTCCCCCCCCAAATTTCACATTTTTGCAAGGGTTAATAGCAGAAAATACCTCCCAAAATTTGTAACCCCATCTCTTCTGAGTATGGAAGTACGCCATAAGTGGACGTCAAATGCACTACGGGAGCGCTACAATGCTCAGAAGAGAAGGAGTCATATCTGGCTTTTTGAGAGCAAATTTTGGTCGGGGGGCATGTCGCATTTAGGGAGCCCCTATGGTGCCAGAACAGCAAAAAAAAAACACATGGCATACCATTTTGGAAACTAGACCCCTTGAGGAACGTAACAAGGAATAAAGTGAGCCTTAATACCCCACAGGGGTTTCACAACTTTTTCATATGTAAAAAAAATATATATATATTTTTTTTTAACTAAAATGTGTTTCCCCCCAAATTTCACATTTTTGCAAGGGTTAATAGCAATTTGTAACCCCATCTCTTCTGAGTATGGAGGTACCCCATAAGTGGACGTCAATGTTCAGAAGAGAAAGAGTCACATTTGCAAATTTTGCTGAAATGGGGGGGACATGTCGCATTTAGGAAGCCCCTATGGTGCCAGGACAGCAAAAAAAAAAAAAAAAACACATGGCATACCATTTTGGAAACTAGACCCCTTGAGGAACGTAACAAGGGGTAAAGTAAGCCTTAATACCCCACAGGGGTTTCACGACTTTTGCATATGTAAAAAAAATATATATTTTTTTTATCTAAAATGTGGGTTTTCCGAAGAATTTTACATTTTTACAAGGGTTAATAGCAGAAAAGACACCCCACAATTTGTAAATACAAATGAGGTCAGTCAGGGGCCTTGAGCTTTTCATAGCAGAGGATGTGGGATGCCCCCTCAAGGAGCGTTAATGGGGGAGCACTGTGCCCTAAAATAGGGGAACACTATGGGGGACAACGGGCCGTAACTGGGGTATACAGGTGGGGTACAGAGGCCCGTAATATGGGGTACAGTGGGCCAGAAAATTATAAATTATAATTAAAAAGGATATATACCCAGAATGATGACCCAGAGCATAGCCAAAACTAAAAAAAAAATATGCCCGCCCCAAACCCTATGCTCTGAATCATCATTCTGGGAATGTGATGTGTGTGGCTGTCCCTAACCTGTTGCCTCAAATGTGCACCCGCTCAGGTGGAGAGAGCGCTGCGCTTTTGAGGTAACATAAAAAAGTCCCCGATGATAGTGACTCAGTGACCTATGACCCATTTTTGAAAAAACACCCCCAGAGGTCTTATCAGGTTTTTTTTTTTTTTTCCAGTTTTTTGGGGGCAATTTAGTGGTTTTAGGAGGTTAACAATTTGGAATGTACTTTGGACTTGGTACATTGGTCAAATTATGGAAAATTAAACTGAAAAGGGAAAATTTAGGGCTCCATGGAAGTGTGATACTCCCTGAAGCAGCCTATGCAGAGGCCCGGATTATCTGGGCAAGTGCCACACTGATATGTGGTATCCTTCCGTCTCCCCCTCCTGCTACAAACTCTGCATCTTTTCTGGGATCGCCCCTTCTTTCCACTGTGGGGGATCTCACCTGAAAGTGTTGGCCTGGGACAATCCTGGCACCTATTACTCCAGTTCCTTGGGAAGTCCGGCCTGCTTTTTCCCGGTCGCCAAAGATCAGGAACCTTAGGACTTCTTCTTGGTACTGGAGGAATGTCCCTGTGTTGCCAGCGTACTGGGACAGTACAAAAGCGTTGTACATGGCAACCTGTACCAAGTAGACCGCAACTTTTTTGTACCATGCCCGTGTTTTCTGCATGGCGTTATATGGCTTGAGGACTTGATCTGAGAGATCAACTCCCCCCATATACCGTTTTTAGTCCAGAATACAATCGGGCTTGAGGACCGGTCCCACGGTACCTGGGACAGAGGTGCTGCTGTTCCCATGAATAGTGGTCAGCATAAGGACATCCCTCTTATCCTTATACTTCACCAACAACAGGTTATCATGGGTCAGGGCACTGGACTCACCCTTGGGGATAGGCGTCTGGACCAAATTTAGAGGGAGACCTCTCTGGTTCTTCTGCACGGTCCCACAAGCGGACGTGGATCTGGCAGAAAGGGTTTTGAACAGAGGGATGCTGGTATAAAAATTATCCACGTATACGTGGAAACCCTTATCCAGCAATGGGTGCACAAGGTGCCAAACGAGTTTCCCGCTAACACCCAGAGTGGGGGGGACATTCTGGGGGTTCAATACGGGAATCTCGTCCCTCATATACCCTAAAGCTGCAAGTGTACCCAGAGGTACTCTCGCAAAGTTTATAGAGTTTCATGCCATACCGCGCCTGCTTCGAGGGAATATACTGGCGGAAGAGGAGTCTCCCCTTAACACTGATGAGAGACTCATCTACCGAGAGGTCCCTGAGCGGTACGTGGGCCTCCAAAAATATGGCCCCAAAGTGATCGATGACCGGCCTCACTTTGTAAAGCCGGTCATGGGCGGGATCACCTCGGGGCGGACATGCCAAATTATCTACATAATGCAGGCATTTCCGAATGGCCTCGAACCGCCTCTGTGTCATCGCCATACTGTAAAGCGGGGTCTGATAGAGGACGTCCCCACTCCAGTAATGACGAGCACTTGGTTTTTTGTCCAGGCCCATATGCAGCGTGAGGCCCCAAAATGTCTTCATTTCCGCTGCATCAATGGCGCGCCATTCATTGGGCCTGTTCAAAAGCGAATCGGGGTGGTGGGCAATGAACTGCTGGGCATACAAGTTCGTTTGCTCCACCATGTGATTGACCAGGCTGTCACTGAAAAAAAAACTTTAAAAAGTCCAGATCAGTGAAGCCAGCCGTGTCAATCCGGAATCCTGAGTAGCCAACAAACTCAGTAATCCGTGGCTGATAACCCCCTGGGAGCTCCAGACAGGGTCATCGGAAGGGGGCTCCGGTGCACTTGTCTGGGGGGGCCGGACTCCTTTTACGAGCGGCATTGCCACTCGTACTAGTGTCGGCCACTGGGTCACTCTCATGGGGGGTGCGTGGCCTCGCCTGGCGACGTCTCCGCCGCCGTACAGGGGACTCATCATCACTACTAGATGATTAGGAGGACGAGAAAGAACACAAAAATGTAGGATCTTCCTCACTGGCAGATCGAATCAGAGATTAAAAAAGCGTAAGCCTCCGCTACCGAAAACGCCGCGGCGGGCCATCGCCTTTTTTCTATGGTGGCGGGGGGAGGGTGTGTGCGGGGAAGTATGTACTGTGTGGTGCTTGGTGTAAAAAGTGTAAAACAGTAATGGAAAAAAAAAAAAAGGGGTGGCGCACGCAGCTCCCTGAACCCCTAATAGGACCCGGGATAAGGGATCAGACCCTAATAGGACCCTTGGGGACCTATTAGGGGTCGGGGGGGGGGACTTTAACTTTATTAACCCCTACCTGTCCCTGCAATCCGCTGTCCCTATTCTAAGGCTCCTGAGGGAGCTCCGGAGCTCCGAGGGAGGATCCACGGCTTCTTCTCACTGCTGCACCCGCTGACTGAACAGAGAGCACAGGTGCAGCAGCGGGAAGGGACCGTTAACCCCTCCTCTGCTGCACTGCTATTGGATGGACGATCGCCGGCCAATAGCAGCGTTGCTGGGGAGGTGACAGTTGTCACCTCTCTCCAGCAACAGCAGGCGATTGGCGGTGTATCGTACACCGCCGATCATCTAGTTCCGGGTCATCGGGTCACCACTGACCCGAGTGACCAGAATCACCGCAGATCGCCCGTCTGAAGTTTGCTAGAGAGCATTTGGATTATCCAAGAGAGTATTGGGAGAATGTCATATGGTCAGATGGAACCAAAGTAGAACTTTTTGGTAAAAACAACTCGTCATGTTTGGAGAAGAAAGAATGCTGAGTTGCATCCAAAGAACACCATACCTACACTGAAGCATGGGGTGGAAACATGCTTAGGGGCAATTTTTTGCTAAGGGACCAAGACGACTGACCTGCGTAAAGGAAAGAATGAACAGTGAGTGCCATGTATCCTAAGATTTTGAGTGAAAACCTCCTTCCATCAGCAAGGGCATTGAAGATGAAACATGGCAGGGTCTTTCAGCATGACAACGATCCCAAACACACCACCTGGGCAACGGTGGAGTGACTTCGTAAGAAGCATTTCAAGGTCCTGGAGTGGCCTAGCCAGTGTCCAGATCTCAACCCCATAGAAAACCTTTAGGAGGGAGTTGAAAGTCCGTGTTGCCCTGCGACAGCCCCAAAACATCACTGCTCTAGAGGAGATCTCCATGGAGGAATGTGTCAAAATACACAAGTGATTTTATGTTTTTTCTCTCATTATGTCTCTCATAGTTGAGGTATACCTATGGTGAAAATTACAGGCCTCTTATCTTTTTAAGTGGGAGAACGTACACAATTGGTGGCTAAGAGATGAGCGAAGTTAGTGATTCGATTCGCCACAAACCTCGTGGCTCAGCCGTTGCTGACTTTCTCCTAGGATTGTATCCACCTTTTCCAGCCCACTGGAGCACCTGAAAGCTGAACTCATTTATGCAAGCTAAAGTCTGCAACCACCTAGCCGCAAGGTTTGTGACGAATTAAATCACTAGCTTCGCTCACCTCTAGTAGCTGACAATACTTTTTTGCACCACTGTATATTCAATTTAGGAAATTGGATTTCACAGCGATGAGAGATTGATTTAATTCTAATTTGTTTTGCATGACAAAAGGTCACTTTATAATGGGGTTAGGACCTGTGTGTTCAACTGCTGGGACTCCCGCACGCCACCCCAGATCTCCAATGCACGTAGCAGAGGCCAACACGCCCCCTCCATGTATAGTAATAGATGTATCTGTTTTTCTTCCATGTAAAAATGTTCATTTAGGAGCCCCCATCTACTCTCTCATCTTGCCCCCACCATCTTCCGGTATCACCCTTCCCATCGTGTGAAGACTGAACAAAGGAAGCCCGTAAACATTGAGGAATGGCATGTCTTTCCCCCTAGCAGGGGCTGGGAACTTATGTTAATGACAAAGGTGATATAAGCTTGAAGGATTTGAAATAAAGCTCAGTGGAGAGCAATACAGAACGCAGAAGCATTTGAAACTGACAATGGCTCAGTTTGATTTACTTTGCTATACTTCGGCATATAGATTCTGTATACAGATTGGGCAGGGAGTAAGAACTACAAGAGCACTGATAAAGCATGTTTATATCTTTCCCATAGTGATACTGATGTGGATTTTATCTGTCTCTCCAATAGGGATACATGGAGGGGAGCATGTAGACCACCGCAACGTGCAGGCGTCAACTATACTTCTGTATTTCCCAGCCAGGGTGTCTCCTGCTGTTGAAAACTACAAATCCCAGCATGCCCGGAGAGCCGAAGGCCTGGATAGCCTGGGTGGTTGGGAAACACGTAAGTACTTGAACAGAGCGGAGCATGCTCTGTGCAAGAGGAGAGCTGGACACCAGGCAGAATGTCAGACCCCGGGATCAGACACTTTTCCCTATCCTGTGGACAGTGGATACGTTTTCTTACACTGCAATACACCTTTAAGCACTTCAGAATGAACCCTTCAGGATGTGACTTTGGGACAATGCTAGAGAGAGGTGGCAGATTGCTGTCCAGGAATGCTGGGAGTTGTAGTTTTACTTAAGCACTGATCTAGATATTTAGAGAATCTTGATATCAGAAGTTGGCTATTCAAAGTGTTTGCATTTTAACAGTAAGATTCTCGTTTCCAGAAATACCGCCATCCTTGCCCCTAAGTTGTTGCTGGTGTTTCTGCTCAGCCATTTTTCTATGATAACCTCTTTAGTAAGCCTCTGAGGTTTTTTGGGGAGTCTATACAGAGTTCATACAAGACTATATAGTTACCAATCAAAGCTTCAGGCTTTATTCGACATGGGAAAGACTAGCAAACAAACACTCATTAACACAACACAAGTACCCCCCAAACAATTTATTACCACGTGCTAAAGACGGGCACAACCATACATAAAAAAAAGTTATGTAATAAACTGAAAATAAAAAAATAGCTCAAGGAGCCCAACTGGAACTAAACATTAGCGGCAGGGAAGTAGCAATGTTGTCACGTCCTGATGTTATGAGGCATGCTGGGCAGTGGAGAAGCATAGCTTCAAGGTGTAAGGGTATGGGCCATCTGAAAAATACAAGACACAGTAGCAATTAATCTGATTGTGTAACAAACCCACAGATCAAAAATACACCAGACATTTACAAATCATTAACCTTGCTACAATACAGAACTTTAACACTGCAGCATTTTGTCCTTTTTTGATTCTATACTTAACTACTTCATCCTAGTGCTGGGCAGTATGACCAAGTGTGTGTATCATGATATTTTTCTAACTTATGGCAGTTCCACTATTTTTTCCCCCCACTCATTTCCGGTGCTCCGGTGGGCTGGAAAAGGTGGATACATTCCTAGGAAAGTCTCCCAGGACTGTATCCACCTTTTCCAGCCCACCGGAGCACCGGAAAGATGAACTAATTTATGCAGGAAAAGTCATCAACTGCCAAGCCGAGAAGTTCGTGACGAATCAAATTTACTGTAAGTTCACTCATCTCTACACAAGATAATTCTTACCCTCCCATATCCAAAACCCTAATATTTCGTCAATCTGTACCTTGAAAAGGGGTACTCCACTGGAATTATTTTTTATTTAAATTAATCAACTGCTGTATACTACAGAGGAAGTTCTTTTCTTCTTGAATTCCCTTTCTGTCTGACCGCAGTGCTCTCTGCTGACACCTCTGTCCATTTTAGGAACTGTCCAGAGTAGGAGCAAATCCCCATAGCAAACCTATCTTGCTCTGAACAGTTCTTGGCATGGACAGAGGTGTCAGCAGAGAGCACTGTGGTCAGGCAGAAAGGTAATTCAAAAAGAAAAAACTTCCTCTGTAGCATACAGCAGCTGATAAGTATTGGAAGGATTAAGATTTTTTACATAGAAGTAATTTACAGATTTGTTTAACTTTCTGGCACCAGTTGATTTCAAAAGAATGTTTTCCGGTAGAAAACCCCTTGACTATAACACGAATGAAAGTGACCTCACTACCTTTTTTTTCTTTTTATCTCACACAGTGTGCAAAAAAACTAACAATTTTGTGAAATGACAGTATTTATTAACATATTCTACACCAGTGTTTCCCAACCAGGGTGCCTCCAGCTGTTGCAAAACTACAACTCCCAGTATGCCCGGCCCGCTGAAGGCGGGCCGGGCATGCTGGGAGTTGTAGTTTTGCAACAGCTAGAGGCACCCTGGTTGGGAAACACTGGTGTACACCTATACATAGGTACAAGCACTCACTAGGATTCTTCATCTGGAAATGATTCAGGAGACTGAGAGTTTCCAGGGCGTCGCTCTTGGATTCCCACTCCAGCAGCCCAGAGGAGCTCCTTTCACCTAGAAAAACAAAACCAAGAGACTTAAATACTGAAGACAGATACAAAGTTAAGTCACCAGCCGATCATTTAAAATTTCTATATCGTGTTCCAGGAGGGAACGAGCAGCTACAGACATTCAGCAATATGCTAAATTATATAAAGGGGCAGACTAACATAACAGTAACCGTTTTAAAGCCATTTTTTACAGATGGTGATAAATGTGCTATGCCGTACGACATCTGCTGGAAAGCGAGTAGCTGGTCAAATCAACCAGTTATATGCTGGGGATCTTGGGAACCAAGTTTATTGTAGTGCTCATTTAAAAAAAAAAAATAGGGAGATATCGATTGCATATGATTCTTATACAAGACAGTTTAGTGTATAAAAGTAAACAAAGTAGTTGGACATAAATACCTAGAGACTTACTCTTGCCAGAAAACACTTTGACAGAAGCGGGTTTTTTTAAACCCAACTCATCAGAAATCTACAAAAACAGAAAAGGTAAGCCACATTGTGTGAGTTTAATATAAAACCGATTAAGAACATGTAGACAGGAGAAATAGGCAACATATTCCTTTTTTTTAAAGGTTAAGTAGCAAAATCTTTGTGCCAGTCCTGTAGACTTCAAGAAAACTACTTTTATGTAGTGTGCCATAGCTAGCCACCCCTGACATGCTTTGTTCCTCACCTCTAGGAAGTTGGGTTCAGTCACTTCTGGTGGAGCATTGAAAAAATGAAGCACATTGCTTGGCTGCTGGATGCGGTTCTTTGCCGCCTGTTCCGGTGAAGTGAAGCGATTGTTTCGAGAGCCACTGAACACCTTAAAGCTGCATGAGCCATCCTCCAGGCCATATGACTGACCAGGCACAATAGACTGCTGCTTTGATACGCTACAAAATTAAAGTACACAGTTAAAAAATAAATAAACACAAGCTAAAAAATACACAAACTGTCACTAAGCAATACAAAATAAAAAAACAACTTACCACACGCTTAGTTTCTGACCAAACATGAAGTTATTGTTCAGATGCGTGAGGGCCCTGTCCACAGCATACCCATCAGCCATCTCTACCATAGCTGCCCCTGGCTTGCTCTTCATGAATTTGACCTAATAGTCAAAGAGTTAAAGTAACTGTAAAGTAACTGTATATTGCACACTACAATAAAGAACTTCTAAGTGTACAGAGTGCCATACCTTCTCCACATTGCCATATAAGCAGAAAATATTGAACACTCGGTCACAGTTCATCTTGATTGGGTCGAGGCCATACACCATGAGCACCGGACTGTCTGCGTGGGGGCCATATTCTGGGGGTGGTGGTGGAGGGTGACCATACTGGGGACCATAGCGATTTGGTCCTCTGCGAGTGGCTCCAACAGGGGGTGGTCCCATCCTTCTGCTTTCATAGTGTGGAGGAGGAGGGCCATAACCCTCATCGTGATAGTGACCGTGGTAACCACCATGTGGGCCTCCACCTGTGGTAGATGTACAAGGTATATTAGATATTGGTAACAGTCTACAGAATGGTTGTTTCCATCATTTACGATATAAAGTACATTCACATTAAAATGATTTCCCTCAGATATAGTTATACAGTGGCATTTGTCTTGCAGACTCCTGTGTGAAAACACAAAGGGTTACTGCACGCTTGTCCCTTCCCTCATTCTTTCGATTGGTGGGGGTCACAGGTACACTAACATTGGCCCTCACCTTCCTAGACATGTGCAAATGACAGCAGGCTCAGTCATTTACATCGATGCTGCACCTATGCCAGTGATAGGCTGTGAGGGCCGTCAATAGCCCACATCCAGGAAGGTGGGGGATGGAGTGCGCTGAGGAAACGCACGTAGTGTGTAAACATCCACTTATCCCCTATCCTGGGAATAGGGGATAAGTACCTGATAAGTTCAGTGGAAATGTATGATCCCCATTCATGCAGTATGGGTGCAACAGTCTTCTTACCGTATTCTGCAGGGTGGTCTCCAAGTAGTGGCGGATTTCGCTGTCTTTTGTTAGGGTTTCCTGCTACATCTCCTGTAAATGAATTATAAAGGTCAGTCAGCTTTCTGACCCTGCCATCATGAACCCCCACCAACTAATCAAATTTGGGGTAAACGTACTGCTGCCTGCCCCGATTAAAAAGAACTGTGTATCAAGGCTTTGAAGTTAAAAAATAAATAAAATAATTAAAATAAAAAGATAAATTATATTCTATGCATCCTACTATGCACCCTCTAAACATATACCAGTGCTACAGTGGCATGGAAGATCAGTATCCCTTAATACCTCCCAAACCCAGACCAAGGACCACTAGTGCGCTCCACAACAAAGTGACCTTGATACACAGATCCACCCATCCACCCCAGAAATCAACCACCAGCCCTTAGCAAAATCTGACTGAGCACAAGACATTTCATTTGGGAAGATTGAGAAAAGACTTACTTACAGACGTGTCCCAGTGACAACAACATATCTGTATTTCTCTTACCATTGGATACCTCATGTGTGCGTAAGCAGAGCTCTGAAAGGTGCCGCCCCGCCATACACACGTTGCGACCCTGCATCACATGGTTTCAGTCATGAGTTACATCGAAGTTCAAACACAACGCAACAATTCTGTAAAAAGGTTGACAAGTTGCTAAAATGTTTCTCCATGTTCTGTGTGCTCCATGTGCATGTTTCTCGTGATGCTGCTAGATGGTGTCTGTCACACGTCCTGTTATCTTGAAGAGGTGTAAAAAGGTTGTGTTCGGCTCTTCTGGACTTGGTTGGTGAGGAGGAACTGTCTGTTGTGGGAATGGAGGTTCACGTGGGGCTAATGTTGTAGCATGTCCCGTCTTTGCCTGCCATGGCATGTGCAGACCCCACTTCTGTGCCCGTTACATGACTGTGTTCACTGTGAATACACTGCTATTGCATGTAGCGATCAGTTTCACTGAACTTGTAAAATGTCTGCTGTAATGTAGAGAACGGTCTCTGTACTTGTCATGTCTGCAGCGTGTTGAAAGCATCACTGTACTTGTTACATGCCTGTTGAAGCCCCAGTTTCAGCGACTTTCTCTTGGTTCACCATGTGATGTTCTCCGTGTGTGAGCTCTGCAGAAGGCCTGGTATTTCTGCGATGAGTGTCTCCATGCTTTCTCACTACACTGTGTGTTTATAACAAACAATGTGCAGACAAGGGCCTGTCAGTCCTGGACCCCAAGAGGGAGCCGGGAACTTCCCATTAGTGGGACACCCCTGTAAACCAGTACTGTCACCTCAAGGGTCAGTTACAGAGCAACGCCTTCATCTCAGGCAGCACTGAGCTGGCCCCTGCACATGGATTCTACTATGTACATTGGAAAAGAAATGTGTTAGGTTTGGACATGTAATGCCATTGCTTGCTCTAGGGAGAAACGGTCAGGAGCCAAATGACTCACAGGAATATATTTCAGACACATGGTGCATGTAAACTTTGGAAATTATTGAATTTGAGAGACACTAACTAACTTGCACTTCTATCCACACCTTACACTGAGAAAATTACAGCTGCAGGTTAGGAACAAGAGAGACCATGTTTCTTGGTAGCCAAGAACCAAAGCAATGGCATTAGAGTGTGACGTGCCAGTCTGGTGCATTTGATCAAACTAATGAATATTGAATGTATACACATAATACACGTAAAGGGAAATTGTTACCTTGTCCGCTTAGTGTCGGGTTAGTATAGTCCCAAGTGTCCTGATCGTTTCTGAAGACATTCAGTCTAGTGGGCTGTGGAAAAACCACAAATACAAAAATTAATCACAATATGGACCCTAGAGTAAGAGGACTCAATACCCGTTTTAACATCTGATGCTTACCTTAGCATATTCAATCTTTAAAGTGCAACATCCAGAGTATATGTCTGCTCCATTCAGAGAGGCCTTAGCACGCTGAGCACTTTGCACTGAGTCAAATGTGCGAATGGTTAAGGAAAAATACGGCAACATAATATCTTTGACATTGCATTAGTTCCTGGCCTGAATTCCACCATCTGCTACAGATCAAGACAACGCACAGCATAAAGGAACACAATGGGGGAGATTTATCAAAATCTGTGCAAAGGAAAAGTTGCCCATAGCAACCAATCAGATCGCTCCTTTCATTTTGCATAGGCCCTTTTAAAAGAAAGAAGTGATTGATTGGTTGCTATGGGCAACTTTTCCTCTGCACCGGTATGAATACTTCATGTGTGTACCACTACATAGTAACAGTTCATAAGGTCGAAGACAGACCAGAGTCCATCAAGTTCAAATTATAACCCTAATCAGTCCCTATTGAGTTGATCCAGAGGAAGGCAAAAAACCCTCGTACTAGAGGTAAAAATTCCTTCCCGACTCCAAATATGGCATCAGAATAAATCCCTGGATCAATGTTCTGTCCCTATAAATCTAGTATACATAACCTGTAATGTTATCCTCCAAAAATGCATCCAGACCCCTTTTTAATTATTTTACAGCGTTAACCGTGACCACCTCCTCAGGCATTGAATTTCACAGTCTCACTGCTCTTACAGTAAATAACCCCCGTCTGTGCTGGTGTAGAAACCTTCTTTCCTCTAGAGGATGCCCCCTTGTTATAGATACAGTCCTGGGTATAAAAAGATCATGGGAGAGATCTCTGTACTGTCCCCTGATATAATTTACACTTTTTTTTAAATGCCATTAATATATCAGTGGAAGTCTGACTTACTCCTCCCCTGCACTACAACTCCGCTGTGCAAAGTAAAGTAAAATCAAATTTGATTGAAAAGGATTTAGATGGGATACCAACTGCAGGTGGTAAGTGTACAGCACTATGCCTGGTAAACAATGAATGGGTGCAGGTGTGATCAGCAGGGGTGCACGAGTGTTTTAACAAACCGCTACAATGAAATTACCATTTGCCACTTTTATTCAGCTTCAGCTGATGGCATTGATCTCCACCCTCAGGCTCCTTAATGGATCAGGAATAAAGTTTGGACATTTTTAAGTCAGCTGAGCGCTGCTACTCTTTTTTTTAAATAAAGCTGCTAGCTTAAGGTTAAAGGGCACCACAGCCAGAATGTTACAAAACTTCCAATATTATTGAATACCTCAGATGTAGCTGAGCATTTCCTCACATCAATAAATCAGAAACATTTTTTATAATCATCAGAAGCCCTGAAATTCTAAAAAGGATATTCCACCATAGCTTGGACTCCATTCTTCCTGAAGATGACAATCCGCTGGACAGGTCCACAAGGGTTACAGATGGTATACAACACATCCTGAAACAAATTCAAATAGTTATATGTTGGAACACCACATACTTCAGGAGTACCTATTAAGACTTGACTATTTTGGTTTTTACATATAAAGAAGATGCATAAATTGTAATAAATAGTCCTAGATCAGTGTTCTCCAAAGTCCAGACCTCCATCTGTTGTAAAACTACAACCACCACCACCACGTCTTAGGCTACGTTCAGATCACGATTTCTCCATCCGACTTCAGTACACGATTTTATAACTTAAAATCATATGAAATTGTATATAAAGTTGGATCCATTGACCTCCAAAAAAAACAAAAATAAATAAAAAAAATAGGATCCATTACACACATCTGATATGAGATTTTTGTTCGGGTCTGAAACGGGGTTTGACCACGATTTCAGAGCTGAACAAAAATCGTGTGGAATCGGATACAGATTAAATTGGATGTGTGTAATGGATACGACTTTATATACAATTTTAAGTTATAAAATCGTGTACTCAAGTCGGATGGAGAAATCGTGATGTGAACGCAGCCTTAGTTTTCCATTCTCTTATTTTTATTTTCTCTAAGTGTGTATTTTTCAGCAAAAATGTATAATAAATAAAAAGTTCTAACTAAACAAATCCCCTTCATTTAGAGCTAAACCAGAAAATTAAAAATTTGTATGCATACAACCATCAAACAAGGTCTAGTCATACTTTCTGTATGTAGAAGACATGAAGGTGGAAACAGAGCACATGGCCGACAGATACACAGGTACATACAAAAGGCTAAAACTGAACATACATGCAATGAGAACTCAGGGCTCACAAATCACGATTTTGGGCATTATCGGCATCAGCAATTACCTTGCCAATAATGCCCCCCCAACCCACGGAGCCCACGCTACTTCTTGCTCTTGCTGCATGATAGGTCTCAGGACCCCCGGATAGGTAGGGGAGAGAAGCGGGTGGCGGCGGCCTATGGCACCACACACACACACAAAACTCCCAGCATGCCCGGACAGCCTTCTGCTGTCCAAACATGCTGGGAGTTGTAGATCTGCAACAGCTGGGGGCACCCTGGTTGGGTAACACTGGCCTAGGCTTTCCAACCCTCCCTAAGAAATGGCTCAAAGGGGGGTGGGGGAGGATGACAAAGTTAGATTGAGAAAGTCAATCCAGGGGCCTCATAGGCTCAAGTTTCTGCCATATGCCTTACTTAGTTGAATACACAAGCTCTATTGAACAGATGACCTGCTGTTCACACCAATTAACTTTATCTGCGTCATTAGAACTGCATTAATTTATTTAATTACACAAATCCATTAACATGAAATATCTGCATGAATTTATCTACATGAACCAATTCCTCCTCCAGGGATAGAATTGTTTATGCAGAATGAATCATAATTTCTCTTGCATGAACCAAGTTATTTACAGAGATCTACCGTATATACTCGAGTATAGGCCGAGTTTTTCAGCACGATTTTTCGTGCTGAAAACACCCCCCTCGGCTTATACTCGAGTGAACTCCCCCACCCGCAGTGGTCTTCAACCTGCGGACCTCCAGAGGTTTCAAAACTACAACTCCCAGCAAGCCCGGGCAGCCATCGGCTGTCCGGGCTTGCTGGGAGTTGTAGTTTTGAAACCTCCGGAGGTCCGCAGGTTGAAGACCACTGCGGCCTTCAACATCATCCAGCCCCCTCTCACCCCCTTTAGTTCTGAGTACTCACCTCCGCTCGGCGCTGGTCCGGTCCTGCAGGACTGTCCGGTGAGGAGGTGGTCCGGTGGGATAGTGTTCCGGGCTGCTATCTTCACCGGGGAGGCCTCTTCTAAGCGCTTCGGGCCCGGCCTCAGAATAGTCACGTTGCCGTGACAACGACGCAGAGGTGCGTTCATTGCCAACGTAATTCTGCGTCATTGTCAAGGTAACGCCTCTATTCCGGGCCGGAAGCGCGGAGAAGAGGCGCCCCCGGTGAAGATAGCAGCCCGGACCACCTCCTCACCGGACAGCCCTGCAGGACCGGACCAGCGCCGAGCGGAGGTGAGTACTCAGAACTAAAGGGGGTGAGAGGGGGCTGGATGATGTTGAAGGCCGCAGTGGTCTTCAACCTGCGGACCTCCGGAGGTTTCAAAACTACAACTCCCAGCAAGCCCGGACAGCCGATGGCTGCCCGGGCTTGCTGGGAGTTGTAGTTTTGAAACCTCTGGAGGTCCGCAGGTTGAAGACCACTGAGGGCGAATGATGAGAAGAGGATGATGAAGGGGGGTGGGGATGATGAAGGGGGGGTGTGGGATGATAAGGGGGGATGTGTGGGATGATGACAAGGGGATGATGAAGGGGGGATGTGTGGGATGATAAGGGGGGGATGTGCGGGATGATAAGGGGATGATGAAGGGGGGATGTGTGGGATGATAAGGGGATGATGAAGGGGGGATGTGTGGGATGATAACAAGGGGATGATGATGAGGATGTTAATGACGGGTCTGGATGATGACAGGGGGGGGATGAGGTATTTCCCACCCTAGGCTTATACTCGAGTCAATAACTTTTCCTGGGATTTTGGGTTGAAATTAGGGGTCTCGGCTTATACTCGGGTCGGCTTATACTCGAGTATATACGGTATATTGATACAAGTTAACGTGCATATTATTAAGTAAACTACCTATTTCTATTTATATTAAATACCTGAAATGACTGAATGCGCTTAGGCTATATTTGCATATTTTATTCCGTTGATCAAATCCATCTATTTACGAGTGTTTGTCTCTCGAGTGTGTATGTTTTACTGCAAGGTACCCGGCAGATACAGTATTTTTTACTTTGTTACCACAATGGCCAGTGTATACTTTAACTTCACTCCATTATGAATAAAGTTTCACTTGTTTGAAATTCCAGAAAAAAATAAAAAATAAATACTGAGCAAAGTGAAAGACTGTATGGTGAAAACTGGATGGAACCGTACGCATATATATGTTTCAATATGGTTTTTCATCTGGACCAAACCGTGGGAGGCGACTGGTTTGGGTACAGGGAGGAATAAAAAAAAAAAAAAAAAAAAAAAAAAACACACCCGACAAAACCATACAGGATGCAAGACTGACAACCTGATGCATCTTTTGGCATACGTTTTTCAATGGAAAGTCCATGCATATGGTCTCATTTGTTTCCATATAGTTTTAAAACAGGGAACTGTACTGCAAAAACGTGGTGTGAACCCAGCCTAACTGGAGCAGTGCAGGAAACATCATCCAAACTTAAAGGGGTATTCCAGGGAAACTTTTTTTTTATATCAACTGGCTCCAGAAAGTTAAACAGATTTGTAAATTACTTCTATTAAAAAAAAAATCTTAATCCTTTCAGTACTTATGAGCTTCTGAAGTTTAGGTTGTTCTTTTCTGTCTAAGTAATCTCTGATGACACGTGTCTCAGGAACCGTTCAGTTTAGAAGAGGTTTGCTATGGGAATTTGCTTCTAAACTGGGAGTTTCCCGAGAAACGTTTCATCAGAGAGGACTTAGAAAAGAACAACCTTAACTTCAGAAGCTCATAAGTACTGAAAGGATTAAGATTTTTTAATAGAAGTAATTTACAAATCTGTAACCAGTTGATATATTATATATATATTATATATTATATATTATATATTATATATTATATATTATATATTATATATTATATATATTATATATTATATATTATATATTATATATTATATATATATATATATATATATATATATATATATATATATATATATATATATATATATATATATATATATATATATATATATATATATATATATATATATATATATATATATAAAAGTTTTTCCTGGAATACCCCTTTAAGGCGTCACTACACTGCCCAGACCAACTAAACCTTTTAATAGCAGTTCTTTACCTCTATTGAAGGTAACCAGAGAACAGGGACACCCACTATACGGGTTGAGCAGTGCCGAGCACCATTGTTTTATCTTTCCTGCCCTCTGTAGCCTTTGCATTGAAATACAGCTGTTCCGTACTGAAAGCCCTTATACACGGCATCATTACTACTAAATATACCAACTAACGTTTTCTGCGCTATTACTTTGATAACACACAAGCTCTAATCGACCTAATAACCTACTGTTCACACCCATGTATTTAATTTACATGAATATTAACATGAAATATCTGCATGAATCTACATGAACCAATTCATCCTCAGGAGATAATTTATATGATTCATTATTTATGAACTAGTTTATCTTGCCCAGTGGTTTAAAGAGATCTATATTGAGACAAATGTATGTGCATCTTATTACCTAACCACCAATTTGTTCGCCTCTTTCTATTTATATTAAATACCTGAAATGATTAGAATGTTAAGCAATACTTGGATATTTTATCCGGTTGATAAACACTTGTAGCTAACCATGGAAATAGATGTTTGTCTCTTGACTATACATGTTCCACTAAGTACCCTGCAGATATAGTATTTCATACTCTGGTACAAAGTTACTGTGGTTTGTAGAAGTCTATTTATTAAAATATATGTGAAATATGCTAATTCAAAAGCAATTTCCTTAAAATCTTTAGCCACAAACTGTGCCCCCCCCCAAGCCCTAGTGTGTTTTTTTTTGCAAATAAAGTTAATATAAGACCCGGTCTTATTTTCGGAGAAACACTGTATATAGTACAGGTAAATGTTTAACCAACCAGAGCACCTCCAGCTGTTGCAAAACTACAACTCCTAGCATGGCCAGACAGCTGTTGGCTGTCCGGGCATGCTGGGAGTTGTAGTTTTGCAACAGCTGGAGGCACTCTGGTTCGAAAACACTGCCTTAAAGATAATGCAGTCATGAGGGCAAATGGCTTGCCATATGTCGGACACCTGGCTCCTTGTCACCAGACAGCTGTTCTTACCGTTGTGATTGAATAGATGGGGTTGAGGATGGTGAAGAGTAAGACGTTGTTGACCCCCCTTGAATCATCTCCGGTGTCAACAGGCCGTGAGATCTTCTGGCTGGTGGAGTAGTTGACAAAAGCTGGATGACCAGCAACGTAGATCTGGTTGTCTGCTGCATAGTTGACAGCATTACAGGCTCCCAGGATGTCCTCAAACTCCACCAGGGCCTGTCTCTTCTTCGGCATCACAACTACATAACTGCAAAAATAAGAGATGAAGCAGATAAGCCATAAATAAAAACCAAAAACCAGATTTGATATTTAGACATATACAGGAGCAGGCTGCCTACTGGATCATGTGTAAAGCCATACTTAGCTGGTGGGGGTTGGGGTGCCACCATACAATCAATATTTAGCAGATATCCTAGCCTAGAAGCAAATACCTCTGTAATATGGTATTTGAAAAGCCCTCAAAAAAACTAAAGGCAACAATCTGATTGGCTGCTTTGGGCAACTGCTCCAATTTCCTCTGCACAGGTTTTGATAAATCTTCCCCAATCTGACTTACCCGATGGTACCAAACTCCTGTAACGCCTCTGCGAGGTCAGCCTCCACCACTCCATCAATTAGTCCCCTCACATGGACCACCGGAGAAGCCGGGGGCTTGTGAGGGTCCTCGTATCCTTCCTGATAAAGAGAAGAGAAAAACGGACATTAGTAACCGTTGCAATACTGGTGCCTATTACTATCTGTGGGCTATGCCTAGATCAATAGCTTAGATACATAACATTACAGCTTTCTGCACAGTAATCATGTTTGTTGTACTATTTACACCTGTACTTTTGCACTATATAACATTTTCTTGCACCACTATCTATGCAACATCATCCATGAGAAAGAAAAAAGCCTAATAGCATCTGCAGCTTCACCAGATCCTCCCAAGGGAGAAAAGCTGCTGCCTCATGTCCGGGAAGTCTGCCCCACACTCCATGGACGTCACATCTACTGACCTGCTATAACCACATGATCCGGGTCATCACAAAGGGGGACAGAAACAATAAGGGGCACAAGGGACATTTCCAGTTACTGCCAGTGTATAGGCTCAAGTCTACCAAAACTGATTTTTCTTCATTTGTCTTCTAAAAACAGGGTTTCCCAACCAGTGCCTCCAGCTGTTGCCCCCTGTGCCATGAATGAAACCGCCCAGGGGGATCAAAGGGAAATGATGTGGCACAGGGGGTAACCGGAGTGTAATTTGGCACAATACACAAAGGGAATAAGATGGCACAGGGTATAAAAGGGGATTAAATGGTACAGGGGAGTGATAAGGGGAAATTATACTGTAATATTGCTTTGTATAGGTAATTACACTCTAGTGCAGTGGTCTCCAACCTGCGGACCTCCAGATGCTGCAAAACTACAACTCCCAGCATGCCCGGACAGCCAACGGCTGCAGGAAGATTTTTGAGGCTATTTTCTCTCTCTCTCTCTCTCTCAATAGGGGACACTTTCATCCCCCATGAGTGTCCACTATTGGGAGATTCTACTGTACATAGATGCTGCCTAGAGATGGGAAAGAAAGCAGGGGGAAAAAGGACAAATTTGGGAAAGAAAGCAGGAAAAAAAAAAAAAAAAAGGACAAATTAGGGATAAAAAGATGTCGTCGTCATCCCCCTCCCCCCAACAAAAAAAAAAAACAAAGGGGCAAGGAGTGTGGGGGAGATTTATCAAAACTCTTCGGCTGTCCGGGCATGCTGGGAGTTGTAGTTCTGCAACAGCTGGAGGCGCCCTGGTTGGGAAACGCTGCTACTACAGGTTGCAGACCTAGTGAGAGTCTAGTATGGCCTATCAGGCAATACGGAGGACAGCCCTAGGAGGGAGGGGGTCCTTGGGCCTCCCGGATCACGTGACCTGATGACTACACAGTGGGCTCCCCTCCCCCAGGGCCAGAATTTATAACGTAGACTTACGAGAAGCCGATCCGGGACAAGAGATGCATAAAACAACATAGGAACCCGCTATAGGACATGAGGATAATAAATACACCCCCCTATACAGTATAACGTGCGACTATCCCGCACAGTGCGCCATGGATACGGCCGTTACCATTGTACCAGGCGCCTCACAATAGGGGGAGGGCGTGTACAAAACCGCGAGGTCTGAACTAGAACCAAAGTGTGCGCTCTTACCGCAGTGGCCGCCACGTTGTCGTCGGTCCCGTCCGTCTTCTGCCTTTTTGGGGCACGGCCACCTTCGTTCCCGTAATAAGCTGACCTTCCTCCAACAGCTGCTGCTGCCGCCATCTTCAGAGCCTCCGCCGGGATTGAGAGCTCCTTAACATGGCGCCGGGGCTAAACCTCAACCACTCCGCCTCCTTACTGCTCCGTGATTGGTCTAAAGGAACGCCACTCCTACGTAGAGTTCGTTCATTGGTTGAAAGGTGGCGTCAATCAAGCAGTAGAGAAGCCTATTGGATACGATGAGAGGGGGAGGGGATTCAAAGTCCGCTTCTCTCATTGGTTACAGAACACGTCAGTCAGGTCTTTTGTGCCGCTTCTTTCCCGCATTGCTCTTATTGGCTGTTGTCTGTGAGGCGTTGAGCCGCCATTTTGTGTGTGCGCGTTTACTGTGTAATGGCCTCTCATTCATTAAAAAGATAATAGTATTACTGGTCATATCTGTGTGTGCATGAAGCCTTAGGCGCTGTTCACACTAGTTGTGTATGATGTGCATGAAGCTTTAGGCTCTGTTCACATTACCAGTTCACGAAGCCTTAGTTGTGCATAAAACCTTAGGTTGTGTTCACACCATTTGTACATGGTGCTTTAGGTTCTAGTCACACTGCTTGTGCACGACACTTTAGGCCAGTGGTCTTCAAACTGTGGCCCTCCAGATGTTGCAAAACTACAATTCCCAGCATGCCCGGACAGCCGTTGGCTGTCCGGGCATGCTGGGAGTTGTAGTTTTGCAACATCTGGAGGGTCACAGTTTGGAGACTGCTGCTTTAGGCTCTGTTCACACAATCTGTGCAAAAATCTTCGGTTCTGTTCACGCTACTTGTGCATGAATCCTCAAGTGCCATTCATGACCATTTGTACATGGTGCATTAGGTTCTGTTCACACTTCTTGTGCATGAAGCGTTGGGCTCTGTTCACATTACTTGTACATGGAGCCTTAGGCTATGTTCACGCATGGGAATGTCCGCACGTAAATCTCTGCGGACGCTGGCATTATGAAACGGAAATTCTATGGTGTGAACATAGCCTTAGACTCTGCTCATGCTGCTTGAGCATGAAGCGTTAGCCTCTGTTTACACGACTTGTACATTGACCCTTCGGCTGGGTTCACATTGTGGAATTTCTGCCGGAGATCAAGCCGACGGCACTAGGACCGCGCGGACTACATTGCCGTCCCTGTAGATGGCAATGCATTACTGAGCAGATCTCCCAAAAGATCCACCCAAAAGTCCGTGGCCGACCTCCGCAGTGCACACACAGTGTTCGGAACTAAATGTTCAAAACTCTGGCCAGTGGAGTACCCCTTTAGGCTTCACGCACAAGTAGTAAGAGCCTTAGGCTGGGTTCACACTGTGGAATTTCTGCAGTCTATGGGGACGGCAATGCAGTCTGCTCTGTCCTTGCGCCGCCGGCTCGATCTCCGGCAGAAATTCAGCCCAGAAATTCCACAGTGTGAACCCAGCCTAAGGCTCTTACTACTTGTGCGTGAAGCCTAAAGGGGTACTCCACTGGCCAGAGTTTTGAACATTTAGTTCTGAACACTGTGTGTGCACTACGGAGGTCGGCCACGCCCCCTCAATCCATTTCTATGACAGCACAAGGGGGCGTGGCCGACCCTTGCAGTGCACACAGTGTTCGGAACTAAATGTTCAAAACTCTGGCCAGTGGAGTACCCCTTTAGGCTTCATGCACAAGTAGTAAGAGCAGAGTCTAAAGAGTCAATATACAAGTCGTATGAACAGAGCCTAAGGCTTCATGCACAAGCAGCATGAGCAGAGTCTAAGGCTATGTTTGGACTCTGGCCAGTGAAGGCTAGGTTCACACTACGGAATCTCTGGGCAGAATTTATCCGGCATCACTAAGACTGCACGGACTGCATTGCCGTCCCTATAGATGGCAATGCATTTCTGGGTGGATCTTTTGGGAGATCTGCTCAGAAATGCATTGACATCAATGGGGACGGCAATGCCAGTACACTTCAATGGGATTCTGCTGTCCCATTTACACAGTAAAATTTCCGCTGCAGGAATTCTATTGAAGTGAATGGGCAATTAATTTCTGCAGAATTTACTGCAGAATTTTTATGCAGAATTACGTGCAGAAATTCTGCCATGTGAACATAGCCTTAGGCCATGTTAACACAGCAGAAAATCCGAATATCTGTTTGAATTCTGCATCCGCATTGGTTCTGTGCAGAATTCCGCAGTTTTTTTTATCATTTGCTGAATCGGTGCAGAATTTATGCAGAAATTCAATATTGCAATATTACTAATAATGCCAGTCTATAGGTAAAAATATTATTACCATACAAATTACTATCATACTTTTACTGACCTAATCCTGTATACGGAGACCAATATTATCAATAGTACCAGTATACAGGTAAAAATACTATTACCATACATATTTCCATCATACTGTCACTGACCAAATCCTGTATACTGAGAGCAATATTATCAATAGTACCAGTATACAAGTAAAAATACTATTACCATACATATTTCCGTCATACTGTCACTGACCAAATCCTGTATACTGAGAGCAATATTATCAATAGTACCAGTATACAGGTAAAAATACTATTACCATACATATTTCCGTCATACTGTCACTGACCAAATCCTGTATACTGAGACCAATATTATCAATAGTACCAGTATACAGGTAAAAATACTATTACCATACATATTTCCATCATACTGTCACTGACCAAATCCTGTATACTGAGAGCAACGTTGTACCAGAATATAAGGAGGAAGTGTTCCAGCATCATAAAAATTTCTTCCAGCTACGACTTAGACTTCCAGCCATAGAACCTGCCAAAAGGGGAGAAAAGGGAGAGCGCTTCTTGGTGTGATAAAAGAGAGATACTCAGTATAAAAATGAAATAAGACAGCAGCTCACCAGATGTGGTTGTGTAACGTCATACACAACAATGGTAAGCGCATCAAGAGGTAGTGTATCCGTGGCCCTCCGTCTAGGCAATGTAGTTAATCGATCTGGCTTCAAGGAGAATGCGGGCTCCACATGGCGCAGGATACAAAAGGAGTGGAGATCAGATAAAATTTAGGTAGTTTATTTCCCAAGATGCAACGCGTTTCGCTGCGGGAAAGCAGCTTCATCAAGCATTTCTGATGAAGCTGCTTTCCCGCAGCGAAACGCGTTGCATATTGAGAAATAGACTACCTCGATTTTATCTGATCTCCATTCCTTTTGTATCCTGCGCCATGTGGAGCCCGCATTCTCCTTGAAGCCACACTGATTGAATAGAACCTACCAGACATTTTAGGCTCCACACTTTTCCAACACGTATACAACCCCAAACAGTAATAATGTTCTGTGTCCCACATAGTAAAGTGCATAGATAAGTGGGTTTGGGAAGAGTAGGTAGGGGGGCCCCATTAAAGGAGTATCCAAAGGATAGGGGATAAGTGTCTGATCGAGGGGGGTCCGACTGCTGGGGCCACCCGCTGTATCTCTGGCTCTCCCATAGAGATAAATGGAGGCAATGTGTGGTGGCCCGGTACAGAAGTTGCACCCTGTACCCTAGCTGCCCTGTCAGGCAGCCTCCCTGCAGTGTCCCCTGGGCCCCCTGCACCTGTTCCCCTTCTGTACTCACATATATATATATATATATATATATATGTTATCCAGTGCATTATACTTGTAATGTGTAATAGCTTTAAGAACCAGTGTCATGTGATTGTAACACAGTGAGGTATCAGTGACCATGTGACCTTAGCGTGACCTATGGGACCCCTCCTAGTCCACCCATATAAGCCCTGGGAGGAGGTAGCTTGCTCTCTTGATTCCAGTTAAAGGGGTATTCCAGGAATTTTTTTTTATTTCACTATGTTACAGGGGCTGTAAAGTTAGTGTAGTTCATAATATATAGTGTCTGTACCTGTATGTGATGGTTTTCTCACAATTCTTCTGTGATTTTCACCCCAATATTTATTTTTACCAGCATACAAAATGACTGTTGTCTCAGATTTTTCCCAGCTTGCAATGCGGCCGAGACCTGACTCACTAGTCAGCTGATGACAGGGAGCCTGTCTGCTTCAATGGGTGGAGAGAGCAATCTGCAACTAATGCAACAGCTGTAGGCACCCTGATTGAAAACCACTGGTCTTTTGAATAGATGCAGCTAATTTGTTTCAATGTGTGGGAGGGAGGAAAATGGAATTGTGGGATTTGTAGGCAAAAAAGAAAACTCAAAAAGGATACACCAGTTCACAAAAAGCTAGCCACAGTGTTATGGTAATCTCACAACATAGCCATTTAGCCCCAAGACAAGCGCAGATCCTTCCTAAGCATGTCCATTACTGTCTGCCAGGTACGTACTAAAATCCCCTTATGGTGGAGAACCCCTTTAAGCCTTTGCTGAAGTCCAGTGCAGTCAAGTCCTAAGAGTGTGTCTGGAGTCCAGACAAGGCCTCAAGTCAACAACGCAGCCACAGGTCTACAAGTCCACTACCCCCAAGTCCCAGTCAGAGCCTGGTAAGCTACAAATGGGGTATAGTCAGTCTCAGTCAAAGTCAACCTGTCTTCAGTCAGCGTGACCTGCATCAAAATTGTCCCAGTCCACTGCAAGTCCCAGCAAGCCCTAAGGTCTCTGAAGTCACTGGTCACCTCTGTGAGCTTGGCTAAGCTGTATAGACTATTCCAGCTGTCTAACTCAGTAAAGCTCCCGTTGTTCTGTAACTTGGCGTCAGAGTCATTATTGCCCCTGTGCCTAGCCCAGGATCCAGCAGTATACCTCCGGGTGCTATTAAGGAAAAACCATGCCCTGGCGTCACAGACACAAGGGGTTAATGCCATCTGCCCCTAGGGCCACTCCATCTGCCCTCATCACACCCTATATAACAGATAGGTTGGCTGCCACTTCGTGCAGAGGTCGACACGCTCCGTTCCTGCGGAGAGCCAGGGTTCCATGCAGGAGATCGCTTTTGGATAGAGGATAAGTGTTCCCGCACCATAGTACTCCTTTTAGGTCACTCCACTAGGTAGATATATGCGCCTTAAATAGTAGGTAGTAGCCACCCGTGAGTAAAAGCATTCTACTTGTAGGTAGTATGCCCCCTGTAGGTAGCAGTCCTTCTCTAGGTAGTAATTAGCCCTCCTTGTAAACCATAGCCCCCTGTAAGAAGTAAGTAACCACCCCTGTAGACAGTAGCCACCTAGTGGGTAGCAGCCCTAATGAAGGTAGTAAGTCACCCCTCCTTGTATGCAGAAGCCCCCCCCCCCCCTGTAAGTAGTCGATATCCCCAAGCTGTAGGCAGTAGCTCCCCCTGCAAGTAGTAACCAGTAGTAACCCCAGTAGGCAGTAGCCCCCTGTTGGTTAGTAAGTATAGCCTCCCCAGTAGGCAGTAGCCCCCTGTTGGTTAGTAAGTATAGCCTCCCCAGTAGGCACTTGCCCCCTGTAGGTAGAAAGTAGCACCCCCTCCCCTCTGTAGGCAACACCTTCCCTGTAGGTAGTGAGTATAGCCCAACAGTGGGTAGTAAGTTTCGCCCCTCCAGCCCAGCAGGGGGTCCAATGAGTCTCTGTAAGCCCCCTAACACTACATTGATCATGACATCTGAAGGGTTAATGACAGGCAGCAGCGTATTAGCTAATCTCCGCCATTCGAGATGGGTCCTCGGCTGCTATGAGCCAGAACCCGCAGTCTATGAAACGAGCTCAGCGTCTGCTCTCGCTGCACAGATCATTCATGCCACAGGGTGTAAATGTGTAAATGCCCGGAGCGCTAAGTACCAGCCAGCGTTTACACCCCACGTCCTCTAAGGGGGTAAAAAAACAAACAAAAGAACTATGCATTGTATGCAGTACATTGTTGTTGTTTCTATCCTTTTCAGGAGAATAAAAAGGTGAATGTTAAACAGAAAACGCAGTGTGTGGACCCAGCCCTAGGCGATGTTCACACATAGTATTTTGGTCAGTATCTTGTAACCAAAACCAGGAGTGGAACTAACACAGAAAAACTAACTTTCCACACAGGTTTTTTTTCTGCCTTTTTATTTTTATTTTTATTTTTTTAATACTACCACTGCAGTTTTTGAGCCAAAGCCAGAAGTGTATTCAAAAGGAATAGGACATATAAAGGAAGGACTTACACTTCTCCTCCCTTATGGATCCACTTCTGACTTTGGCTGAAAAACTACAGTGGCAGTTTTAAAAATAAATAAAAAAAAAAAGCCAGAAAAAAACCTGAAATAAGTAAACAAAAATAAGTAACTCCAGCAGCACAGAAAAAAACCTGTGTAGAAACCTAGCCTAAGAAAGTTTTCACCCTTCTTTTTTTGTAGTGCCACTCCTTTTTTGGTCAAAGATACTGATCAAAATACTATGTGTGAGCATAGCCTAAGGGTGCGTTCACACGGAGTAAATCAAGAGTAATTCACGCCGAAAAATTTACGGGCGGAAAAAATAATTTCATTTTTGAGGCAGAATTGCGCAATGAAATGGGGGAGAAAGAAGTGAACTGTTTTTCAGCGATTTCCGTCCGAATTCCGCGCAAACGGTGCGCAAATTGCGTGCAAAAACGATGTCAGGCGGAATTTTTTTTTTACCATTGACTTCTATTGATTTCTGCTAGCGGATTCCGCTTGAAGAATGAACAAGTTCTTTCTTCAAGCAGAACAGAATTCAGCGTCAGAATTCCGCTAGTAGAATCTCCACAGTGTGAACAGGACAGCGGAAAAAACATTAAAGTCAATGGGCAGAGGAGATGTGCATTAATATGGAGCGGAGAATTCAAGAGGAATTACTCAGTGTGAACGCGCCCTAAGGCTGGGTCCACAATGTTGTCTGTTTAACATGCGCCTTTTTATTCTCTAGAAAGGGATACAAATGTAAACATTAACTTCTGTGGTGTAACAAAAGGAATATTTCTGTTTGCCTCTCTTTTATTACTTTTGTTTGTTTGTTCTTTGCTGCATGCTATAGTATAGCAGTGTGCCCTATTGTGTCCAGCAAAAACATTTTAAGGCCTCTTTCACACTTCAGGTATCATCCTGCTTTTATACTGCCTACAAAAAACGGATGTTACAAGCCTGACAATAACTGATGATAACAGATTTGTTTTTTGAACATCCGGTTTCCATAGACTTCATTGTTAAATTTTAACGTCTGGTTTTTCACCATTATTTTTGGCGGACCAAAAATTTGTGCACGCACCGTCTTTTGTGCCAGCAAAAATAACTGACATTAGTAAAAACGGACATACCTGATGCCAAAGGGTGATAAAAAAATACCAATGACATGAAGGGGATTTTTTGACGGCTGTTTTCAGGACTTTTTGCCGTAAGTAATAACGGAGGTTTTTAACAGGATGATACCTGTAGTGTGAAAGGAGCCTAAGTAATGTGTGAACATAGCACTACTGGGGATTTAACCCCTTAAAGAGGTACTCCACCCCTGGCATCTTATCCCCTATCCAAAGGATAGGGGATAAGATGTCAGATGGCCGCGGTGCTGCTGCTGGGGACCCCGGGATCCCCGCTGTGGCACCCCGCTATCATTACTGCACAGAGCGAGTTCGCTCTGTGCGTAATGACGGGCGATACAGGGGCCGGAGCATCGTTACGTCACGGCTCCGCCCCTCATGACATCACGGCCCGTCCCCTTAATGCAAGTCTATGGCAGGGGGCATGACAACCGCCACGCCCCCTCTCATAAACTTGTATTGACGGGGGCGGGTCGTGACGTCAAGAGGGGCGGAGCCGTGACGTAACGATGCTCCGGCCCCTGTATTGCCCGTCATTACGTGCAGAGCGTTCTCGCTCTGTGCAGCAATGATGGCGGGGTGCTGCAGCAGTGATCCCCGGGATCCCCAGCAGCGGGACCCCGGCGATCTGACATCATATCCCCTATCCTTTGGATAGGGGATAAGATGTCTAGGGGCGAAGTACCCCTTTAAGGACTCAACGTTTTTTTGTTTTTGCATTTTCATTTTTTCCTCATCTCCTTCTAAAAATCATAACGCTTTCAATTTTGCACATAAAATTCCATATTATGGCTTATTTTTTGCGCCACCAATTCTACTTTGCAATGACATTAGTCATTTTACCAAAAAATTCACGGCGAAACGGATAAAAATTAATTGTGTGACAACATTGAAAAAAAAAATTTCCTATTGTAACTTTTGGGGGCTTCCGTTTCTACGCAGGACATTTTTCGGTAAAAACCTTCTCTTTATTCTGTAGGTCCATACGATTAAAATGATACCCTACTTATATAGGTTTGATTTTGTATTACTTCTGAAAAAAATCATAACTACATGCAGGAAAATTTAAATGTATAAAATTGTCATCTTCTGACCCCTATAACTTTTTTATTTTGAGGGCTAATTTTTTGCGCCATGATCTGAAGTTTTTATCGGTACCATTTTTGCATTGATCGGACTTTTTGATCGCTTTTTATTCATTTTTTTTATTAAATAAAAAGTGACCAAAAATACACTATTTTGGATTTTGGTATATTTTTGCACGTACGCCATTGACCGTGCGGTTTAATTAACGATATATTTTTATAGTTCGCACATTTACGCATGCGGCGATACCACATATGTTTATTTTTATTTACACAGTTTTTTTTTTTATGGGGAAAGGGGGGTGATTCAAAGTTTTATTAGGGAAAGGGTTAAATGACCTTTATTAACTTTTTTCACTTTTTTTTTTTGCAGTGTTATAGTTCCCATAGGAGCAGTGGCGTTGCGACCCGGGTGCGGGGGGTGCGGCCCGCACCGGGTGACACCAACCTAATGGGGTGACACCAAGACGCTCCGCAGCACCCCCCCCCTACCTGTGCCCGACCGGCCTCCCATCCGTCAGCACCCCCGCCCCCCCTGCGCTGTGTGTGCGGTGCGCCCGTCCGTCAGCAACCCCCCTCTTTCACCTTCACTGTGCGCCCGTCCATCATCACACCCCGCCTCACCTTCACCAGCACTGTGCCCGGCCTCCGCTCCCACGTCTGCGCCGGCCTGACGTCACACCGCATGGCCGCGCAGGAGGACGTCAGTTACGTCACACGCACGGCGCCCGGTGAGAAGGAGCGCTGCGCTGGATGGGTGAGTGTGTATGTCTGTCTCTCTGTCTGTCTGTCTCTATCTATGCTTGTGTGTGTGAGACTGTGTGTGTGTGTGACTGTGTGTGTGTGACTGTGTGTGTGTGACTGTGTGTATGTGACTGTGTGTGTTTGTGTGACTCTCTGAGTGTGTGTGTGAATGTGTGTGACTCTGTGTGTGACTCTGTGTGTGACTGTGTGTGTGTGACTGTGTGTGTGTCTGTCTGTGAGTGTGTGTGTGTGTTTGTCTCTCTGTGTTGTATGTGTTTTTTTCGTGTGTGTGTGTGTGTGTGGGGGTGTGGGGGTATAACCAGCGATCTATTGTGGGGAGACTTTGACCCATTGTGGGGAACCTGCAAGGGAACCTGCGGCCTAATGTGGGGAAACTACTACCAAATGTGCGGAGTCTATGCTACCTTAATGTGGGGAGTCTACCAAATGTGGGGAATCTATGCTACCTTAATGTGGAGAGTCTACCAAATGTGGGGAGTCTATGCTACCTTATGTGGGGAATCTGTGCTACCGAATGTGGGGAAATTGCTACCTAATGTGGGGAATCTGTGCTACCTAATGTGGGGAAATTGCTACCTAATGTGGGGTAACTGGTACCTACCTAATGTGGGGTAACTGGTACCTACCTAATGTGGGGGAACTGGTACCAAATGTGGGGAATCTATGCTGCCTAATATGGGGAATAGATGCTACCTAATGTGGGGAAACTGCGACCTATCTAATGTGGGGGAACTGCTGCCTACCTAATGCTCCCCCCCCCTGGCAGTAGCACCCTCATCATCCACCAGCAACACCCCCCCCCCCAGCAGCACCTCCAGCAGCAGATCCTGATGGTGGATGATGGAGGTGCTCCTGCCAGGAGGATGATCCTGCCGATGGATGATGGGGGTGATACTGCCAGGGGGGATGGCCAGTAGCACCCTCATCATCCACTAGCAATACCACCAATACCCCCCTCCCGTGGTAATAGCATCAGCTAATGGATGTTGAGGGGTGTTACTGCGGTTGTGGTATTATATTCAGAGGGTGCACTGTATGGCAACGTTAAATTCAGAGGGCGCAGTTTGTGGTAGTATTATATTCAGAGTGCGCAGTTTGTGGTAGTATTATTAGAGATGAGCGAACTTATAGTAAATTCGATTCATCACAAACTTCTCGGCTCGGCAGTTGATGACTTATCCTGCGTAAATTAGTTCAGCCTTCAGGTGCTCCGGTGGGCTGAAAAAGGTGGATACATTCCTAGGAAAGAGTCTCCTAGGACTGTATCCACCTTTTCCAGCCCACGGGAGCACCTGAAAGCTGAACTAATTTATGCAGGAAAAGTGATCAACTGCCGAGCAGAGAAGTTTGTGACGAGTTGAATTTACTGTAGTTTGCTCATCTCTAAGTATTCAGAGGGCGCAGTGGGTGGTAGTATTATATTCAGAGGGTACAGTATGTGGCGGTATTATATTCAGGGGTACAGTATGTGGCAGATTTATATTCAGGGGTACAGTATGTGGCAGATTTATATTCAGAGGGTACAGTATGTGGCAGATTTATATTCAGAGGGTACAGTATGTGGCAGATTTATATTCAGAGGGCGCAGTTTGTGGTAGTATTATATTCAGAGGGTACAGTATGTGGTAGTATTATATTCAGTGGATACGGTGTGTGGCGGTATTATATTCAGGGGTACAGTATGTGGCAGATTTATATTCAGAGTGTACAGTATGTGTTGGTATTATATTCAGAATGTACAGTGTGTGGTAGTATTATATACAGTGGGTATGGTGTATGGAAGGTTTGTCATCAAAGAGTGTAGTGTATAGTAGTATTATATTTAGAGGATACAGTGTCTGTCAGGTTTATAATAATACTTGTTTTCATATAGAGGATGAGAATGTGCTGACATAGTGAGGAGACGTCTGGGCGTCACATTCTACAGACAGAAGTTTTAGCTGGAACAAGTCCTGGCGGTATGTACCATCTGAATTAGATAAGGGAAGACTATGGAGAAGACGTCACCTGTAGTCACTGATATCATTGTGTATTCTCCTCACTATAGAGAAGACGTCACCTGTAGTCACTGATATCATTGTACATTCTCCTCACTATAGAGAAGACGTCACCTGTAATCACTGATATCATTGTGTATTCTCCTCACTATAGAGAAGACGTCACCTGTAGTCACTGATATCATTGTGTATTCTCCTCACTATAGAGAAGACGTCACCTGTAATCACTGATATCATTGTGTATTCTCCTCACTATAGAGAAGACGTCACCTGTAATCACTGATATCATTGTATATTCTCCTCACTATAGAGAAGACGTCACCTGTAGTCACTGATATCATTGTGTATTCTCCTCACTATAGAGAAGACGTCACCTGTAATCAGTGATATCATTGTGTATTCTCCTCACTATAGAGAAGACGTCACCTGTAATCACTGATATCATTGTGTATTCTCCTCACTATAGAGAAGATGTCACCTGTAGTCACTGATATCATTGTATATTCTCCTCTCTATGTCCTATCAGAGCTGGAGTCACTTGTCAGTTCTACAGTTATGGTCAGTGAAACTACAACTCCCAGCATAACCTCACCACTGCTCAAAGGAGTACTCTACTGGAAAACATTTTTTTTAATCAGCTGGTGCTACAAAGTTAAACAGATTTGTAAATTACTTCTATTTAAAAATCTTAATCCTTCCAGTACTTATTAGCTGCTGTATAAGCGATTCACAGGAAGTTATTTTCTTTTTTAATTTATTTTCTGTCTGACCACAGTGCTCTGTGCTGACACCTCTGTCCATGTCAAGAACTGTCCATAGTAGGAACAAATCCCTATAGCAAACCTATCCTGCTCTGGACAGTTCCTGACATGGACAGAGGTGTCAGCAAATAGCACTGTGGTCAGACTGGAAAGAACTACACAACTTCCTGTGGAGCATACACCAGCTTATAAGTACTGTAAGTATTAAAATTTTAAATAGAAGTAATTTATAAATCTGTTTAACTTTCTGGCACCAGTTGATATAAAATTAAATGTTTTCCAGTGGAGTACCCCTTTAAGTAATTCTGGGAGCTGTATATTTCAATGGTGAAAACTTCTTTAACACTTTCCTATTCTGTGGCAACTGGTAGATCTGATTATTATACTGGAATTTCTCACAATGCGCTACAACAGTGGTGTCTGTCACAACAGGCTAAAAACTTACTGAGGGGGGGAGGTATGGGGTGACACCATTTTCTACCGCACCGGGTGACACCAACCCTAGCAACGCCACTGCATAGGAGACTATAACACTGCACACACTGATCTTTTACCCTGATCCCGGCAAAGCCATAGCTTTGCATGGATCAGTGTAATAGGGGGTTGATTGCTCAAGCCTGTATCTCAGGCTTGGAGCAATCAAACACCGATCGGACGCGGCGGAGACAGCTGTCCTAGCTGATCGGGACATCGCGATTTTATTGCGATAATCCCGATCAGCCCTACGGAGCTGCCGGAAAGCTTTTACTTTTGTTTTGGACGCGGCGATCAACTTTGATCTCCGCGTCTGAAGGGTTAATAGCGCGCGGCACAACGATCTGTGCCGCGCGCTATTAGCCCAGGGTCCCGGCTATCATTAGCAGCCGGGACCAAGCCAGTGTGATACGGGGTCAAGGAGTGACCCAGTTTTAAACACCGGGACCGGGCACAGGGCGTACAGGTACGCCCTGCGTCCATAAGAGGTTAAAAACCACATCTTCTCTTTCAGTACAACAATGTTTTCTTACGGCTCCTCAGATCTTCCTTGGACTAAGTAAAATTAGGTCTCCAGAACTGACCCCGGTATTCTGGATGTGGTCTCACTAGAGATCTATACTGTGGAATCACAATCTCTCTCTTCTTACTGGTTCTACCGCTAGCTGGACGAATCAACAAATCATTCTGATTCCAATGGTATTGGTGCTAAAAATAAGAATACTTATAAAAATCTGAAGGAAAAAATATAGTCGGTGTAACGAAAATTTGCCAGAAGACACAAATCAGAGGCTTATGCAAAAAATAAAAAATAAATAAATAAAAATTACTTTTTTTTTTACATGTTTATGCTGTGACCTCCAAAAAAAATAAAAATATATATATATATTTTTTTTTTAAATGGCCCAAACGGGGGACGTGGAAATGTTTTCCTGGCATACATAAAGCCAGTAATAGAAACAGTTTATCTTGGCACCGCTACAAACAGCTGCTGAATTATCCAGTGCATGTGTGACTCTCTATTTTCCCGCTAATGCAGTCCCATGTAAGAAGTAGTTTGGTGGTGCTCACGTAAATCACATAAGAAGCCAGGTAAACTCCACACGTAGAGTTAGAAAACGGAGCAACTCACCAGTAATCTTCTAAAGTATAATTTCTTTATTTCATAAATCCGGGATACAGCAAACAGGGAGGGAGTGAAGGAGAGCATGGAGGGAGCAGCGGGCGACGGAACGTCGCCCGCTGCTCCCTCCATGCTCTCCTTCACTCCTTCTCTGATTGCTGTATTCCGGAGTTTATAAAATAAAGAGTTGCACCGTTTTCTACTTCTACGTGTGGAGTTTTCCTGGCATATTTCCTATGATTTATACCTGTAAAAAAAAAAGCCTGAAACCATCTACACCAGCTCGGACATGGGGTACATCTATAAGTGCTGCACCGGGGGAAGCCGCTCATGTTCCTCCTTTATTAAGGTGCTTGTACCTTTCCATCCAGCTATTTTACGCCAGCAAGATTTTATATGTGAAGCAAATATGTGTGTAATAAACTAAGTAATAAACTAAATATGTGTGTAATATGTGTAAGAAATTAAAGGGGTATTCCAGGAAAAAACTTTTTTTTTTATATATATATATATATATATATATATATATATATATCAACTGGCTCCAGAAAGTTAAACAGATTTGTAAATTACTTCTATTAAAAAATCTTAATCCTTTCAATAATTATCAGCTGTTGAAGTTGAGTTGTTGTTTTCTGTCAGGCAACAGTGCTCTCTGCTGACATCTCTGCTTGTCTCGGGAACTGCACAGAGTAGAATAGGTTTGCTATGGGGATTTGCTTCTAAACTGGGTGTTTCCCGAGACACGTGTCATCAGAGAGAACTTAGACAGAAAAGAACAACCTTAACTTCAATAACTCATAAGTACTGAAAGTATGAAGATTTTTTAATAAAAGTAATTTACAAATCTGTATAACTTTCTGGAGCCAGTTGATATATAAAAACATTTTTTTCCCTGGATAACCCCTTTAAGAACACAAATCATTTATGAAAAATCTCTATTTAGTGAATATTTATTCAGCCCGGTAACGTCAGAAGTACTAGGAACGATTGGAGGGGATACAGTAGCTCAGGAAAACTCAGTTTTGCTAAATAACAGTGACCTAGAGACGAGAGGGGTAGAGGGGACCAACTTTTCAGTTCCGTGTTAATCTTGTAAAACAAAGGGGGAAAATTGACATTAAAAAGGAAGTGTGGATCCCTGCCTATATGGATACCAAGGTTACCAAGGCTGCTTAAAGGATAACTCCGGGATGAAACAACTTATCCCTTATCCTAAGGATAGGGGATAAGTGTCAGATCATGGGGGTCCGACCGCTGGGACCCTCTACGATCTCCCGCAAGGCAGCCTGGCTCTCTGCATGAATGGGGCGTGTCGACCACCGCACGAAGCGGCGTCCAACACGCCCCCTCCATGCAGTTCTATGGGAAAGCCGGAGCGCTGCTCTCTTCTATTTCCGGCTCTGCAGTAGAGCTGCATGAAGGGGGCGTGTCGGCTGCAGCTTTGTGCTGCTGGTTTGCTGCGCAGAAGACCGCGGGGGGGTGGGGGGTTGGCGGGATTTGGGGCGTCACACCCCCTCACATTGACTTGCATTGAGGGGGCGTGACCATGACATCACGAGAGGTGTAGCCGACCCCCGCAGCGCTAAAACAGCGTTTGGAACATTTACTTCCGAACGCTGGCCAGTGGAGTACCCCTTTAAGGCATCATCTGCCACATCGTAGTCCAATCCTTCAACTCCAAACCCATTTGTAACATAATGCTGTCCTAATAATGTCTTATCCGCTTCATGTAGTTTAGTATTATCTGCATCTGCAAAAACTAATATTTTACTAAACAATCCCTCTACAAGGTTATGAATACAATTGTGGTCGTGTACAGTAAGGAAAAACAACCAACCTATAGAACCATGTCTGATGTGAGCCAGGCCAATTAGGGTAACCTATGATAAGAAGGGGGCTACCCATAAGGATAAGCCAAGATAAAATAATCTAAAATTAGGAAGGGTGGGTGGGTGAATGAAAAACAGACAACAGTGACCTAAGCACCCAGGGTCACTGCTTGTTATAGTGCCCAGACTCCTCCCACAAATTAGGTTAACTGTCTCAGCTAACCTCCACTTGTGGTTGGGTTACCTTATGTGTACAGTAATGGAAAAACAACCAACCTATAGATCCATGCCTGATGTGTGCCCGGCCAGACAATTAGGGTAACCTATGATAAGTAGGGGGCAAAACACCAATCTGATAGGAATATTTTATTTTATTGAATAATGGAACAAAATTAAACATTAGCCAACTGACTAAAGGCCATCTACACCTGGGGGTCAGGAATGTACCTGTGGTAACACGGGAATTCCAGTTGCCTAACTTCTTGATGTCATGCAAAGGGATGGCATGCTTAGAAGCAGATGACGCTGCCCCCATCCTAAATGAGTGACCTGAAATGGTAGCCGGATCCATGCCTGTTCTACGTGCTAGTATTTGGACATATCTCACAAAGTCCCTGGAGGTCAAAGGGGATACTGGAAATGGAAGTAAATGGGAATCAAGTGGTTTAGAATGTAGTAAACTTAAAGGGATTATCCACTGGACATGCTCAGGAAGGATCTGCGAATGTCTTGGCTATGTTGTGAGATTACCATAACACTGTGGCTAGCTTTTTGTGAACTGGTATTTCCTGTTTGTTTTCTTCTTTTGCCTGCAAATCCCATAATTCCATTTTCCTCCCTCCCACACATCAGCCACCCCACCCATTGAAACATAAATGAGCTGCATCCATTCAAAAGACCTGTGGTTTTCAATCAGGGTGCCTACAACTGTTGCATTAGTTGCAGATTGATCACTCTCCCACCAAGCAAACGCTACACCCATTGAAGCAGACAGGCTCCCTGTCATCAGCTGACTAGTGAGTCAGGTCTCGGCTGCATTGCAACCTGGGAAAAAACTGAGACAACAGTCATTTTGTATGCTGTTAAAAATAAATATTGGAGTGAAAATCACATAAGAATTGTGAGAAAACAGTCAAACATAGGTACAGACACTATATTATGGACTACACTAACTTTACAGCCCCTGTAGCATAGTCAAATAAAAAAAATCCTGGAATACCCCTTTAATAACTGATAAAGAACTTTCACGGGCACCACCGATTGTTGGTGGGGTAGAAATTTACTTCAACTTGTTTTGTTTGTTGATTTTTGGTACGTTCTAACAATAACTTGAAGCCAGACCCAGAAGGCAGTAAATGTTTGATTAGCAGTGCATGGGAATTGTAGGTGTGGTGTCCCGGTACCGTATAGTATACCGTACCTTGTATGGTGGTCCCCAAAGTCAGAGTTACTTTGTTCCAGTAGGGTCCTCCTGGTGGGTCCTCCGGGTATTTGAGTTGGAACTTGAGGAAAGCGTTCCAAGCTATTTTGTAAGATCTAGTGGTGTTGTTTGCTAGTGAGTGGTTTATTAAGTCTAGAGCTCCTGATAAATGGCTGCTTAATCCAATATCAAATTGTTGAAAAGAGGTGCTGGCGTAGCCATCCTGTCTGCTTCCCGCATTACTTGGCGGAAGACCTGGAAATTGAAACGAGAGAGTGCATCAGCGGCGACATTTATTTTCCCCTCAATGTGAACACACTCTAAGTGTAATTTTTGTAACAGGGCTGTGTGAGTAGGTCTGCGGAGAAATGACATGATAATTTGTGATTTTGACCTACCCTTGCAAATAATGTCGCGGGTGGCCATGTTGTCTGTATGAAAAGTCTGCACTTGCCAAAGATAACCCCAGGTCTGAGCTGCTGCCACTATCGGAATGATCTCGAATAGGGCCGAGGTAGTTGAAAACTCGGGAAAAGCTAGCAGTTCCGGAGGCCAAGGTGTAACCTGCTGATGCTGCCGCATCAGTGAGAACGACTGGTGAAAACTGGTTGGCTCTGTGGATAAACATGGAGACCCCATTCCACCCAGCCTGGTACTGGCCCCACATGACCAAATCAGCTTTGACTGCCTGGTCAAGAATCAAAGGAGAATCCGCATCAGGGGCTGATGGTAGAAGGGCCAACAGTCTGGAAACAAAGGCCCTGTCCTGAGGAATGATCCTCATGGCAAAGTTTATCATGCCCAATAGATTCCGGAGCTGCTGTCTGTTTGTCACCTGAGAACATACCATGCCGTAAATGACTGCCCGATTATGATCCATTTTCTCCTGTGGTAGCCTAGCCACCATGTCGATGGTATCTAAAATAATCCCTAGGAAGGTGATAGATGTGGAAGAACCTTCGATCTTCTTGTCTGCCACGGGAACGTTCAGACAATTAAAAACTGATTAAAGTGTTTCTAGATCCCTAGGCAGACAAGTCGGACAATGTAATACAGATAATGTAATACATTTGATTCATGACCAATGATTAATCTAAATTCCCCTTTTTCAGCATGAGCCAGGCCCGATTAGGGGTTCAGGGCGCTGCAATTTGCCACCTTTTTTTTTTTCTTCGGCCGCAGCGTTCCCCCCCCCCCCATATAATGGTGTGTGATTTATAATCACACACCGTTATATATAAAGCTACACCAAGCACACAAACTACATACTTCCTGATCTACGGCTTTACCAGCTTTACAAAGTGAGGCCAGTCATAGATCACTTTGGGGACAAATTTTTGGAGGCCTACGTAAAGTCTCTTAGCAGGTGACAAGGGGAGACTCATCTTCTTCCAGTATTTTCCCTCGAAGTGGGCACGGTATGGCGTGAAACTCTACAAACTTTGCGAGCGTACCTCCGGGTACACTTACAAGTTTAGAGTATATGAGGGACGAGATGCCCGTATTGAACCCTCAGAATGTTCCCCCACTCTGGGTGTTAGCGGAAAAATCGTTTGGGACCTTATGCACCCATTGCTGGATAAGGGTTACCACGTGTACATGGACAACTTTTATACCAGCATCCCTCTGTTCATAGCCCTTGCCGCCAGATCCACGTCCGCTTGTGGGACCATGTGGAAAAACCAGAGAGGCCGCCCTCTAAATTTTATCCAGACACCTATCCCCAAGGGTGAGTCCCGTGCTCTTACCAATTAAAACCTTTTGCTGGTCAGGTATAAGGATAAGAGGGATGTCCTTATGCTATCCACAATTCATGGTAACGGCAGCTCACCTGTCCCTGTGCAAGGTACCACAACACCGGTCCTCAAGCCTGATTGTATTCTGGACTACAATTGGTATATGGGGGGAGTTGATCTCTCTGATCAAGTCCTCAAGCCATACATGGCCATGCGGAAAACACAGGTATGGTACAAAAAAGTTACGGTCTACACTGGAACATTCCTCCAGTTCCAAGAAGAAGTCCTAAAGGTCCTGATCTTTGGCGACCGGGAAAGAGCAGGCCGGACTTCCCAAGGAACTGAAGTAATAGGTGCCAGGATCGTACCAGGCCAATACTTCCCAGGTGAGGTCCCCCACACTGGAAAGAAGGGACGATCCCAGAAAAAATGCAGAGTGTGTAACAGGAGGGGGATATGGAAGGACATCACCACCAATCAATGTGACTCTTGCCCCGATCATCCGGGCCTCTACATTAATGTTATGCCGAGCGCTCCGGGTCCCCGCTCCTCCCCGGAGCACTCGCAACATTCTCACTCCGGCAGCGCCCCGGTCGGTTCCACTGACCGAGTGCGCTGCGATACCGCCTCCAGCCGGGATGCGATTCGCGATGCGGGTGGCGCCCGCTCGCGATGCGCACCCCGGCTCCCGTACCTGACTCGCTCTCCGTCGGTCCTGTCCCGGCGCGCGCGGCCCTGCTCCCTAGGGCGCGCGCGCGCCGGGTCTCTGCGATTTAAAGGGCCACTGCGCCACTGATTGGCGCAGTGGTTCTAATTAGTGTGTTCACCTAGTCTTGTTGCCATCGTGCCAGTGAAAGCGTTTCCTTGTGAGTTCCTAGCCTGTGTTCCAGACCTCCTGCCGTTGCCCCTGACTACGATCCTTGCTGCCTGCCCCGACCTTCTGCTACGTCCGACCTTGCTTTTGTCTACTCCCTTGTACCGCGCCTATCTTCAGCAGTCTGAGAGGTTGAGCCGTTGCTAGTGGATACGACCTGGTTACTACCGCCGCAGCAAGACCATCCCGCTTTGCGGCGGGCTCTGGTGAATACCAGTAGTAACTTAGAACCGGTCCACTAGCACGGTCCACGCCAATCCCTCTCTGGCACAGAGGATCCACCTCCTGCCAGCCGGCATCGTGACAGTAGATCCGGCCATGGATCCCGCTGAAGTTCCTCTGCCAGTTGTCGCCGACCTCACCACGGTGGTCGCCCAGCAGTCGCAACAGATACCGCAACAAGGCCACCAGCTGTCTCAACTGACCGTGATGCTACAGCAGCTACTACCACAGCTTCAGCAATCATCTCCTCCGCCAGCTCCTGCACCTCCTCCGCAGCGAGTGGCCGCTTCCAGCCTACGACTATCCTTGCCGGATAAATTTGATGGGGACTCTAAGTTTTGCCGTGGCTTTCTTTCACAATGTTCCCTGCACTTGGAGATGATGTCGGACCAGTTTCCTACTGAAAGGTCTAAGGTGGCTTTCGTAGTCAGCCTGCTCTCTGGGAAAGCTCTGTCATGGGCCACTCCGCTCTGGGACCGCAATGACCCCGTCACTGCCTCTGTACACTCCTTCTTCTCGGAAATTCGAAGTGTCTTTGAGGAACCTGCCCGAGCCTCTTCTGCTGAGACTGCCCTGCTGAACCTGGTCCAGGGTAATTCTTCCGTTGGCGAGTACGCCATACAATTCCGTACTCTTGCTTCTGAACTATCCTGGAATAATGAGGCCCTCTGCGCGACCTTAAAAAAAGGCCTATCCAGCAACATTAAAGATGTTCTGGCCGCACGAGAAATTCCTGCTAACCTGCATGATCTCATTCATCTAGCCACTCGCATTGACATGCGTTTTTACGAAAGGCGTCAGGAGCTCCGCCAGGATATGGACTTTGTTCGCACTAGGCGTTTTTTCTCCCCGGCTCCTCTCTCCTCTGGTCCTCTGCAATCCGTTCCTGTGCCTCCCGCCGTGGAGGCTATGCAAGTTGACCGGTCTCGCTTGACACCTCAAGAGAGGACACGACGCCGCATGGAGAATCTTTGCCTGTACTGTGCCGGTACCGAACACTTCCTGAAGGATTGTCCTATCCGTCCTCCCCGCCTGGAAAGACGTACGCAGACTCCGCACAAAGGGGAGACAGTCCTTGATGTCAACTCTGCTTCTCCACGTCTTACTGTGCCTGTGCGGATATCTGCCTCTACCTTCTCCTTCTCTACTATGGCCTTCTTGGATTCCGGATCTGCAGGAAATTTTATTTTGGCCTCTCTCACCAACAGGTTCAACATCCCGGTGACCAGTCTCGCCAGACCCCTCTACATCAATTGCGTTAACAATGAAAGATTGGACTGTACCATACGTTACCGCACAGAGCCCCTCCTAATGTGCATCGGACCTCATCATGAAAAAATTGAGTTTTTGGTCCTCCCCAATTGCACCTCCGAAATTCTCCTTGGACTACCGTGGCTTCAACGCCATTCCCCAACCCTTGATTGGTCCACAGGGGAGATCAAGAGCTGGGGTACCTCTTGTTTCAAAGACTGCCTTAAACCGGTTCCCAGTACTCCCTGCCGTGACCCTGTGGTTCCCCCTGTAACCGGTCTCCCTAAGGCCTATATGGACTATGCTGACGTATTTTGCAAAAAACAAGCTGAGACTTTACCTCCTCACAGGCCTTATGACTGTCCTATTGACCTCCTCCCGGGCACTACTCCACCCCGGGGCAGAATTTATCCTCTGTCCGCCCCAGAGACTCTTGCTATGTCTGAATACATCCAGGAAAATTTAAAAAAGGGGTTTATCCGCAAATCCTCCTCTCCTGCCGGAGCCGGATTTTTCTTTGTGTCCAAGAAAGATGGCTCCCTACGTCCTTGTATTGACTACCGCGGACTTAATAAAATCACGGTAAAGAACCGCTACCCCCTACCTCTTATCTCTGAACTCTTTGATCGCCTCCAAGGTGCCCACATCTTTACCAAACTGGACTTAAGAGGTGCTTATAATCTCATCCGCATCAGGGAGGGGGACGAATGGAAAACTGCATTTAACACTAGAGATGGACACTTTGAGTATTTGGTCATGCCCTTTGGCCTGTGCAACGCCCCTGCCGTCTTCCAAGACTTTGTTAATGAAATTTTTCGTGATCTCTTATATTCCTGTGTTGTTGTGTATCTGGACGATATTCTGATTTTTTCTGCCAACTTAGAAGAACACCGCCAGCATGTCCGCATGGTTCTTCAGAGACGTCGAGACAATCAACTTTATGCCAAAATGGAGAAATGTCTGTTTGAATGTCAATCTCTTCCTTTCCTAGGATACTTGGTCTCTGGCCAGGGACTACAAATGGACCCAGATAAACTCTCTGCCGTCTTAGATTGGCCACGCCCCTCCGGACTCCGTGCTATCCAACGTTTTTTGGGGTTCGCCAATTATTACAGACAATTTATTCCGCATTTTTCCACCATTGTGGCTCCTATCGTGGCTTTAACCAAGAAGAATGCCAATCCTAAGTCCTCGTCTCCTCAAGCGGAAGACGCTTTTAAAAGGCTCAAGTCTGCCTTTTCTTCTGCTCCCGTCCTCTCCAGACCTGACCCATCTAAACCCTTCCTATTGGTGGTTGATGCCTCCTCAGTGGGAGCTGGAGCGGTCCTTCTACAAAAAAACTCTTCCGGGCATGCTGTTACTTGTGGTTTTTTTTCTAGGACCTTCTCTCCGGCGGAGAGGAACTACTCCATCGGGGATCGAGAGCTACTGGCCATTAAATTAGCACTTGAGGAATGGAGGCATCTGCTGGAGGGATCAAAATTTCCAGTTATCATTTACACCGATCACAAGAATCTCTCCTATCTCCAGTCTGCCCAACGGCTGAATCCTCGCCAGGCCAGGTGGTCTCTGTTCTTTGCCCGTTTTAATTTTGAAATTCACTTTCGCCCTGCCGACAAGAACATTAGGGCCGATGCTCTCTCTCGTTCCTCGGATGCCTCGGAAGTAGAGCTCTCTCCGCAACACATCATTCCTCCTGACTGCCTGATCTCCACTTCTCCAGCCTCCATCAGGCAAACTCCTCCAGGGAAGACCTTCGTTTCTCCACGCCAACGCCTCGGAATCCTCAAATGGGGTCACTCCTCCCACCTCGCAGGCCATGCGGGCATCAAAAAATCCTTGCAACTCATCTCTCGTTTCTATTGGTGGCTGACTCTGGAGACGGATGTTGTTGATTTTGTGCGGGCCTGTACTGTCTGTGCCCGGGATAAGACTCCTCGCCAGAAGCCTGCTGGTCTACTTCATCCTCTGCCTGTTCCCGAACAGCCTTGGTCTCTGATTGGTATGGACTTTATTACAGACTTACCCCCATCCCGTGGCAACACCGTTGTTTGGGTGGTCGTTGATCGATTTTCCAAGATGGCACATTTTATTCCTCTTCCTGGTCTTCCTTCAGCGCCTCAGTTGGCAAAACAATTTTTTGTACACATTTTTCGTCTTCACGGTTTGCCCACGCAGATCGTCTCGGATAGAGGCGTCCAATTCGTGTCAAAATTCTGGAGGGCTCTCTGTAAACAACTCAAGATTAAATTAAACTTCTCTTCTGCTTATCATCCTCAATCCAATGGGCAAGTAGAAAGAATTAACCAGGTCCTGGGTGACTATTTACGGCATTTTGTTTCCTCCCGCCAGGATGACTGGGCAGATCTTCTACCATGGGCCGAATTCTCGTATAACTTCAGAGTCTCTGAATCTTCCTCCAAATCCCCATTTTTCGTGGTGTACGGCCGTCACCCTCTTCCCCCCCTCCCTACTCCCTTGCCCTCTGGTTTGCCCGCTGTGGATGAAATAACTCGTGATCTTTCCACCATATGGAAAGAGACCCAAAATTCTCTCTTGAAGAAGGCTTCATCTCGCATGAAGAAGTTTGCCGATAAGAAAAGAAGAGCTCCCCCCACTTTTTCTCCCGGAGACAAGGTATGGCTCTCCGCTAAATATGTCCGCTTCCGTGTCCCCAGCTACAAATTGGGACCACGCTATCTTGGTCCTTTCAAAATTCTGTGTCAAATTAATCCTGTCTCTTACAAACTTCTTCTTCCTCCTTCTCTTCGTATTCCTAATGCCTTTCATGTCTCTCTTCTTAAACCACTCATCATCAACCGTTTCTCTCCCAAACTTGTTCCTCCCACTCCTGTCTCCGGTTCTTCTGATATCTTTTCCGTTAAGGAGATACTGGCCTCCAAAAAGGTCAGAGGGAAAACTTTTTTTTTGGTTGACTGGGAGGGCTGTGGTCCTGAAGAGAGATCCTGGGAACCTGAGGACAATATCCTAGACAAAAGTCTGGTCCTCAGGTTCTCAGGCTCCAAGAAGAGGGGGAGACCCAAGGGGGGGGGGTACTGTTACGCCGAGCGCTCCGGGTCCCCGCTCCTCCCCGGAGCGCTCGCAACATTCTCACTCCGGCAGCGCCCCGGTCGGTTCCACTGACCGAGTGCGCTGCGATACCGCCTCCAGCCGGGATGCGATTCGCGATGCGGGTGGCGCCCGCTGGCGATGCGCACCCCGGCTCCCGTACCTGACTCGCTCTCCGTCGGTCCTGTCCCGGCGCGCGCGGCCCCGCTCCCTAGGGCGCGCGCGCGCCGGGTCTCTGCGATTTAAAGGGCCACTGCGCCACTGATTGGCGCAGTGGTTCTAATTAGTGTGTTCACCTGTGCACTCCCTATGTATACCTCACTTCCCCTGCACTCCCTCGCCGGATCTTGTTGCCATCGTGCCAGTGAAAGCGTTTCCTTGTGAGTTCCTAGCCTGTGTTCCAGACCTCCTGCCGTTGCCCCTGACTACGATCCTTGCTGCCTGCCCCGACCTTCTGCTACGTCCGACCTTGCTTTTGTCTACTCCCTTGTACCGCGCCTATCTTCAGCAGTCTGAGAGGTTGAGCCGTTGCTAGTGGATACGACCTGGTTACTACCGCCGCAGCAAGACCATCCCGCTTTGCGGCGGGCTCTGGTGAATACCAGTAGTAACTTAGAACCGGTCCACTAGCACGGTCCACGCCAATCCCTCTCTGGCACAGAGGATCCACCTCCTGCCAGCCGGCATCGTGACAATTAAGGATTGCTTTAGGGAGTATCACACTTCCATGGAGTACTACATTTTCCCTCTACTCTCCAGAGTACATTCCAAATTTTAACCCCATAAAACAACTAAATTGCCCCAAAAACTCTTTTTATAAAAATTTTTAAAAAAACCTGATAAGACCTCTGGGGGTATTTTTTTCTCATGGGTCACTTAGTCACTATCATCGGGGACTTTTTATGTTGCCTCAAATGCGCAGCGCTCTCTCTCCACCTGAGCGGGTGCGCATTTGAGGCAACAGGTTAGGGACGGCCACACATATCACATTCCCAGAATGATGATTCAGAGCATAGGGTTTGGGGTGGGCATATTTTTTTAGTTTTGGCTATGCTCTGGGTCATCAGTCTGGGAACATAACCTGTTTTATAATTTTATGTCCCACTGTACCCCTTGTTAGTAATTTACCCCATGTAATGCCCCTTGAGGGGGGTCCCGCTGTTCTGGCTCCATAGGCAGCTATGTAGAAGCTCAAGGCCCTTGACTGCGCTCCTGCTCTTCCGTGACCAGTGTGCACCCGCAGAGCTGTTTACGCCCAGATATGAGGTATGTCCGACCTTAGTCCAAAGAAATGCATTTACAAATTTATGGTGACATTTTCTCCTAATTCCACTTGTGAAAATGAAAAATTTGGGGTAACCCCAGCATTTGTATACAAAATCAATATTTTCCTTTTCACATCCCAATTTAATGAACATTTATTAAACACCTGTGGGGTGTTAGGGCTCACTGGACCCCTTGTTACGTTCCTTGAGTGGTGTAGTTTCCAAAATGGTATGCCATGTGTTTTTTTTTTTTTGCTGTTCTGGCACCATAGGGGATTCCTAAATGCGACATGCCACCCCATTTCCTCAAAATTTGTAATTGTTACTCCTTCTCTTCTGAGCATTGTCGTGCACCCGAAGTGCACTTGACGTTCACACATGGGGTATTTCCACACTCAGAAGGGATGGGGTTACAAATTTTGGGGGGCATTTTCTCCCATTACCCCTTGTAAAAAGGTAAAATTTTGGGGAAAACCAGCATTTTAGTGGGAAAAAAAAATTCATTTACACATCCAACTTTAACGAAAAGTCGTCAAACACCTGTGGGGTGTTAAGGCTCACTGTACCCCTTGTTATGTTCCTTGAGGGGTGTAATTTCCAAAATAGTATACCATGTGGTTGTTTTTTTTTTTTTTTTTGCTGTCCTGGCACCATAGGGGCTTCTTAAATGTGACATGCCCCCCAAAAACCATTTCAGAAAAACTCACTCTCCAAAATCCCATTGTGGCTCCTTCCCTTCTGAGCCCTCTACTGCGCCCGCCGAACACTTGACATACACATATGAGGTATTTCCTTACTCGGGAGAAATTGGGTTACACATTTTGAGAGGATTTTTCTCCTTTTACCACTTGTAAAAATTAAAAAACTGGGTCTACAAGAATATGCGAGTGTAAAAACTGAAGATTTTGAATTTTCTCCTTCACTTTGCTGCTATTCCTGTGAAACACTTAAAGGGTTAACACACTTACTGAATGTCATTTTGAATACTTTGAGGGGTGCAGTTTTTATGATGGGGTCATTTATGGGCTATTTCTAATAAGAAAGACCTTCAAATCCACTTCAAACCTACATGGTCCATAAAAAATTCAGATTTAGAAAATTTTGTGAAAAATTGAAAAATTGCTGCTGAACTTTGAAGCCCTCTGGTGACTTCCAAAAGTAAAAACATGTCAACTTTATGATGCAAACATAAAGTAGACATATTGTATATGTGAATCAATATATAATTTATTTGGAATGTCTATTTTCCTTACAAGCAGAGAGCTACAAAGTTAGAAATATGTCTAAGGTAGAATATGTCACGAAAAAACATACTCGGAATCAGAATGAAAAGTAAAAGCATTCCAGAGTTATTAATGCTTAAAGTGACAGTGGTCAGATGTGCAAAAAACGCTCTGGTCCTTAAGACCAAAATGGGCCTGGTCCTTAACCCCTTAAGGACGGAGCCCATTTTCACCTCTAGGACGAAGCCCTTTTTTGCAAATCTGACCACTGTCACTTTAAACATTAATAACTCTGGAATGCTTTTAGTTATCATTCTGATTCCGGGATTGTTTTTTCGTGACATATTCTACTTTAACTTAGTGGTAAATTTTTGGGGTAACTTGCATCCTTTCTTGGTGAAAAATCCAAAAATTTGATGAAAAAATAAAAAATTTTGCATTTTTCTAACTTTGAAGCTCTCTGCTTGTAAGGAAAATGGATATTCCAAATAAATTTTTTTTTGGATTCACATATACAATATGTCTACTTTATGATTGCATCATAAAATTGACGAGTTTTTACTTTTGGAAGACACCAGAGGGCTTCAAAGTTCAGCAGCAATTTTCAGGGACCAGTTCAGGTTTGAAGTGGATTTGAAGGGTCTTCATATTAGAAATACCCCATAAATGACCCCATTATAAAAACTGCACCCCCCAAAGTATTCAAAATGACATTCAGTAAATGTTTTAACCCTTTAGGTGTTTCACAGGAAAAGCAGCAAAGTGAAGGATAAAATTCAAAATCTTCATTTTTTTACACTCGCATGTTCTTGTAGACCCAATTTTTGAATTTTTACAAGGGGTAAAAGGAGAAAATGTATACTTATATTTGTAGCCCAATTTCTCTCGAGTAAGGACATACCTCATATGTCTATGTAAAATGTTCGGCGGGCGCAGTAGAGGGCTCAGAAGCGAAGGAGCGACAAGGGGATTTTAGAGAGTAAGTTTTTCTGAAATGGTTTTTGGGGGGCATGTCGCATTTAGGAAGCCCCTATGGTGCCAGAACAGCAAAAAATAAAACACATGACATACCATTTTGGAAACTAGACCCCTTGAGGAACGTAACAAGGAATAAAGTGAGCCTTAATACCCCACAGGTGTTCCACGACTTTTGTATATGTAAAAAAAAATAAATTTTTTTTCACTAAAATGTTGGTTTTCCCCCAAATTTCAAATTTTTTAAAGGTTTAATAGCAGAAAAGACCCCCCAAAATTTGTAACCCCATCTCTTCTGAGTATGGAGGTACCCCATAAGTGGACCTGAAGTGCACTGCGGACGAACTACAATGCTCAGAAGAGAAGGAGTCATATTTGGCTTTTTGAGAGCAAATTTTGCTCGGGGGGCATGTTGCATTTAGGAAGCCCCTATGGTGCCAGAACAGCAAAAAAAAAACACATGGCATACCATTTTGGAAACTAGACCCCTTGAGGAACGTAACAAGGGATAAAGTGAGCCTTAATACCCCACAGGTGTTTCACGACTTTTGCATATGTAAAAAAAAAAAAAAAAAAAAAATTTTCACTAAAATGTGGGTTTCCCCCCAAATTTCACATTTTTGCAAGGGTTAATAGCAGAAAAGACCCCCCAAAATTTGTAACCCCATCTCTTCTGAGTATGGAGGTGCCCCATAAGTGGACCTGAAGTGCACTGCGGGTGAACTACAATGATTAGAAGAGAAGGCGTCATATTTGGCTTTTTGAGAGCAAATTTTGTCGCATTTAGGAAGCCCCTATGGTGCCAAAACAGCAAAATAACCCACACATGGCATACTATTTTGGGAACTAGACCCCTCACAGAATGTAATGAGGGGTACCCCTCATTTACCCCCCACTGGTGTCTGACAGATCTTTGGAACAGTGGGCTGTGCAAAATTTTTCATTTCCACGGACCACTGTTCCAAAGATCCGTCAGACACCTGTGGGGTGTAAATTCTCACTGCACCCCTTATTACATTCCGTGAGGGGTGTAGTTTCCAAAATGGGGTCACATGTGGGTGTGTTTTTTTTTGCGTTTGCCAGAACCGCTGTAACAATCAGCCACCCCTGTGCAAATCACCTCAAATGTACATGGTGCACTCTCCCTTCTGGGCCTTGTTGTGCGCCCCCAGAGCACTTTGCGCCCACATATGGGGTATCTCCGTACTCGGGAGAAATTGCGTTACAAATTTTGGGGGGTGTTTTTCCCTTTTACCTCTTGTGAAAATGAAAAGTATAGGGCAACACCAGTATGTTAGTGTAAAAATTTTTATTTTTTTACACTAACATGCTAGTGTAGACCCCAACTGTTCCTTTTCATAAGGGGTAAAAGGAGAAAAATCCCCCAAAATTTGTTAGGCAATTTCTCCCGAGTACGGCGATACCCCATATGTGACCCTATTATGTTGCCTTGAAATACGACAGGGCTCCGAAGTGAGAGCGCCATGCGCATTTGAGGCCTGAATTAGGGACTTGCATAGGGGTGGACATAGGGGTATTCTATGCCAGTGATTCCCAAACAGGGTGCCTCCAGCTGTTGCAAAACTCCCAGCATGCCTGGACAGTCAATTGCTGTCCAGAAATACTGGGAGTTTTTGTTTTGCAACAGCTGGAGGCTCTATCTTAGAAACACTGCCATACAATACATTTTTTATTTTTATTGGGGAGGGGGGGGGGGGTGGGGGGGCAGTGTACGTGTGTATATGTAGTGTTTTACTCTTTATTTTATGTTAGTGTAGTGTAGTGTTTTTAGGTTACATTCCCGCTAGGAGTTTGAGCTGCGGCGAAAAATTTCCCGCAGCTCAAATTTGTAGCGGGGAACTCACTGTAATCTGCCGCCAGTGTGAATGTAGCCTGTACATTCACACGGGAGGGGGGTCAAAACTACAACTCCCAGCATGCAGTGACAGACCATGCATGCTGGGAGTTGTAGTTTTGCAACAGCTGGAGGCACACTGGCTGGAAAACCTTGAGTTAGGTTCTATGACCTAACTCAGTATTTTCCAACCAGTGTGCCTCCAGCTGTTGCAAAACTACAACTCCCAGCATGTACTGATTGCGAAAGGGCATGCTGGGAGATGTAGTTATGCAATGGCTGGAGGCACGCAAGTACAACTCCCAGCATGCCAATACAGCCTTATGCTGTTCCTGAATGCTGGGAGTTGTAGTTTTGCAAGATTTAGAGGGGTTCAAGTTGTAAATCACTGTCCAGTGGTCTCAAAACTGTGGCCCTCCAGATGTTGCAAAACTACAACTCGCAGCATGCCCAGACAGCAAACTGCTGTCTGGGCATGCTGAGAGTTGTAGTTTTGCAACATCTGGAGGGCTACAGTTTGAGACCACTTAGTGATCTACAACCTGAACCCCTCTAAATATTGCTAAACTACAAGTCCCAGCATGCCCACACAGCAAACAGCTGTCTGGGCATGCTGGGAGTTGTAGTTTTGCAACATCTGGAGGGCCACGGTTTAGAGACCACTGTAAACTGTGGCCCTCCGGATGTTGCTAGGCAACAACTCACCTAGCAGGACCTGGAAGTATTGCTGCCGCCGCACGTGGGGGAGGATCGCGAACTGGGATCCGGGATCCAGGTAGGGACCTTCGGCGCCGACCTTCCCTGGATGGTTCCCCCGTTTTGCCCGGACACCGACAGGTGGGCAAAGCGGGGGAACCGAACTTTAACCCCCCCTCCCCCGGTCTGCTATCGGTCGGTCGCTCGGCCGACCAATAGCGGGGATAGGAGGGGTGGCACCCCTGCCACCAAACTCCTATCCCTTTAGGGGGATCGAGGGTGTCTCGGACACCCCCGATCCCTCTTATTTTCCGGGTCACCAGTGACCCGTATGACCCGGAATCGCGCAGATCGCAGGTCTGAATTGACCTGCGATTTGCACGCATCGCGGTCATGGGGGGGTCTCAGGACCCCCCTCGGCGATGTGCCGGGATGCCTGCTGTTAGATAACAGTAGTCATCCCGGCCCGATCACCGCTACCGGTGACGCGTCGCTCCCGGAACCCTGTGACGTACATGTACGTCGCCGCGCGCCAAGTGACACTTCGCGGCGCCGTACATGTACGTCGCTCGTCGTGAAGGGGTTAACGACGAGCGCTGTAAATGTACACCCAGGTGAGGTGGTACTTAATGCACCAGGACGTACATTTATGTCCTAAGCATAACCGCGTGCATTGGAGCGATGCCCGGATCACGCGTGGCATGTCCCGGCTGCTGATCGCAGCCAGGGACCCGCCCGTTATGGCGGACACCCACGATCCTGCGGATGTCCGCAATTACCCCTCTGCTGCCGCGGCGATCCGATCATCCAGCATGGCAGACGGAGGTCCCCTCACCTGGCTCTGCTGCCTTCCCGGGGTCTTCTGCTCTGATCTGCCTTCCCACAGACCAGAGCAGAAGATGACCGATAACCCTGATCAGTGCTATGTCCTATACATAGCACTGAACAGTATTAGCAATCGAATGATTGCTATAAATAGTCCGCTATGGGGATTATTAAAGTGTAAAAATAAAAGTAAAAAAATAAAGTAAAAAAAAATTTGAAAACCCCCTCCCCCAATAAAAATGTAAATTGTCCCATTTTCCCTATTTCACCCCCAAAAAGTGTTAAAAAAATATTTTATATACATATTTGGTATCGCCACGTGCGTAAATATCTGAAATATTAAAATAAAATGTTAATGATACCTTACGGTGAACGGCGTGAACGGAAAAATAAAAAAAAAGTCCAAAATAGATGCTTTTTTATAACATTTTATTACCCAAAAAAATTATAAAAAAATTAATTAAAAGTTCTATATAAGCAAATATGGTATCAATAAAAAGTACAGATCATTGCGCAAAAAATGAGCCCTCATACCGCCGCTTATACGGAAAAAATAAAAAGCTATAGGTCTTCAAATTAGGGGGATTTTAAACGTACTAATTTGGTTAAAAAGTTTGCAATTTGTTTTAAGCACAACAGTAATAGAAAAGTATATTATCATGGGTATCATTTTAACTGTATTGACCCAAAGAATAAAGAACACATGTCATTTTTACCGTAAACTGTACGGCGTGAAAACGAAACCTTCCAAAATTAGCAAAATTGCGGTTTTCTTTTTAATTTCACCACACAAATAGTATTTTTTGGGTTGTGCCATACATTTTATGGTAAAGGGAGTGATGGCATTACAATGGACAACTGGCCGCGCAAAAAACAAGCCCTCATACTAGTCTGTGGATGAAAATATAAAAGAGTTATAATTTTTTGAAGGCGAGGAGGAAAAAACGAAAACGTAAAAATTTAATTGTCTGTGTCCTAAAGGCCCAAATGGGCTGCGTCCTTAAGGGGTTAAGGGGTTATCCAGGATTTTTTTTTTAATTATATATATATATATATATATATATATATTAATCTGGCTCCATAAATTAAACAGATTTCTAAATTACTTCTATTAGAAAATCTTAAACCTTTCAGTACCTATGAGGTGCAGAAGTTGAGTTGTTCTTTTCTGTCTAAGTGCTCTCTATGACACCTGTCTTGGGAACCGCCCAGTTTAGAAGCAAATCCCCATAGCAAACCTCTTCTACTCTGTGCAGTTCCCGAGACAAGCAGAGATGTCAGCAGAGAGCACTGTTGCCAGACAGAAAAGAACAACTCAACTTCAGCAGCTGATAATTATTTAAAGGATTAAGATTTTTTAATAGAAGTAATTTACAAATCTGTTTAACTTTCTGTAGCCAGTTGATAACACGGCTGCCACCCCTGAAAGAGATGTAGTGAAAATACGACAGCGTAACTAATGACAGCCTCCCCCCCACCCCCTCTCCATAATCCACAAAGTGTAGAACAAATAACCAGGCCTGTTGAGCCATGATACTTACAATCTAAGATACGACCGGTGCACCGCTAAAGTTTAAAAGAGAGCACTAAATACGAGTGACGTGATGTATGCGTACATGTGATAAATAGGGGTGAACGAAAGTAGGTACCATACCTTGACACTGAAATGCAGATAATTGAACTCAACGTTTGTCGAAGATGGATAGGAAGAACTGTCCTATAATAAGAGACAAAGCATGGAATGGCAAATAAAACCCCACAACTCCTAAAACAGAACTTATGGTAGTAAAAATACTATCCACAGTCTACAATTGACACCTGCACAGGAACAACTTGTGCCCCCCCCCCTCTCTCTTTTATTTTAATTTTTATGGGCGTTACTAGAGAATAATGCAGACCAATCTAATCTGACAAAACAAACTGACTGAACAAACAGCAAAAATGTGATTAACACTAGAGCAAAGCAAATATCTTAACGTGAAAGCAAAATAAAATATACGTACGCAATGACCCTACAACACATGCGATGAAACGGGATCGGTACGAAGTATGTAGTAATTTCGCCAACAGGGTAGTGCGAACGGCTCTGGAATATAATGCAGTATATAATTCGAAATCAGTATGGCATAAGTAAATTAAGTAAATATCCAGAGACCGTACCAGCAAGACATTGCAAGCGACTCTGGAGTAAAATGCAGTATACAACTCGGTGTAGTGTAGGTAACGTAAAGTATGAACATTGTGACAGCACCAGCAGAATAGTGAGTACAGCTCTGGAGTATAACACAGGATATAACTCAGGATCAGTACCGGATAAGTAACGCAATGAATGTACATCGTGACCGCACCAGCAGAATAGTGAGTACAGCTCTGGAGCATAACACAGGATATAACTCAGGATCAGTACAGGATAAGTAACGCAATGAATGTACATCGTGACAGCACCAGTAGAATAGTGAGTACAGCTCTGGAGTATAACACAGGATATAACTCAGGATCAGTACCGGATAAGTAACGCAATGAATGTACATCGTGACAGCACCAGTAGAATAGTGAGTGCAGCTCTGGAGCATAACACAGGATATAACTCAGGATCAGTACCGGATAAGTAACGCAATGAATGTACATGGTAACCGCACCAGCAGAATAGTGAGTACAGCTCTGGAGCATAACACAGGATATAACTCAGGATCAGTACCGGATAAGTAATGCAATGAATGTACATCGTGACCTCACCAGCAGAATAGTGAGTGCTGCCCTGGAGCATAATACAGGATACAAATCCGGATCAGTACAGTAAAAAAGACCTTTAGCGCAGGCAAGCTGCGCCCTTACCTGACCCCTAGACCACAAGGAGAGACGCTTGCCACCGGAATTGATGGAACGAGAACAGACAGCAGTGACCTAAGCACCCAGGGTCACTGCTTATTATAGTGCCCAGACTCCTCCCACAAATTAGGTTAACTGTTTCAGCTAACCTCCACTTATATCCATCTTTATATCATTATACAATGGTTTCTCAACTTACAATATTATTGGTTCCAGGACGACCATTGTATGTTTGTTAGTTTTATGAAAACTTGGTAAGTGGTTCTGAAGCCCCCAAAATGTGTTCCAAAAATAGGAATAAGCAAGGTCGAAAGCATAACTGTCACTACTTTTTCATCCCCCAGACTACTACCAATATAGTACTGATGCCTAAAACTAAATACAGGCATATCTTTGGCTTCCCTTATTCATCTTTTTTTATGTTTAAAATCTTTATTTCCTGTGGTCATCCACAGTCGGATAGGCGTGGCTTGGGGTTTGCAAAGCCCCGCTGCCGCCATGCCTATCCTCTCTGTCAGCGCTGGGGACCGTGGTGTAATAAGACACAGGCATCCGCAGCACATGCACCCCTGCTGGCTCTGACGTGCCCCCCTAAATTCACAGAGCTCGCTTGCTCCCTGCCTCTAGCAATGCACATGCGCACGGAGGTGTCAGACGGCAGGATTGCGCACTTGCTCTGTGAATTCACACGCACAAGTTAGAGCCAGCAGGGATGCATCCACTGCGGACTGCTGTGTCTTATTACACCTCGGTCCCAGCGATAACAGAGAGTATAGGCGTGGTGGGGCTTTGCAAACTCCAAGTCACGCCTATCCGACTGTGGGTGACCACAGAGTAGTAGTCTGGGGGGTGAAAATGTAGTGACAGTTGCGCTTTACAGAAAAAGTAGAAAACTAATTTAGATAAAGAGAGTCCTTACATAGACTTACTGGGGGAGATTTATCAAAGTTGTCTATGTCCCACATCAATATAGACCAAACTACAGAGGGTTAGGCCGGTCTATTGTGCGCCTAATTTATCAAATGGCGCACGGCTCTTGATAAATTCTGTGCACGGACTTCGGGATCTATACTTTAGACTGTATTTAAACCTGCTCCAGCTCCAGCAGTTTTGATAAATTCAGCACTGTCAGGATCGGCAGGCTGGAGGTGGATCCTCTGTGTCAGAGAGGGATTGGCGTGGACCGTGTCGGTTGACTGGTTCTAAGTTGCTACTGGTTTTTACCAGAGCCCGCCGCAAAGCGGGATGGTCTTGCAGCGGCGGTAGCAACCAGGTCGTATCCACCGGCAACGGCTCAACCTCTCTGACTGCTGAGATAGGTGCGGTACAAGGGATTAGACAAGAGCAAGGTCGGACGTAGCAGAAGGTCAGGGCAGGCAGCAAGGATCGTAGTCAGGGGCAACGGCAAGAGGTCTGGAACACTGGCTAGGGATACACAAGGAACGCTTTCACTGGCACAATGGCAACAAGATCCGTCAAGGAAGTGCAGGGGAAGTGAGGTAATATAGGGAAGTGCACAGGTGAACACACTAATTAAAACCCATGCGCCAATCAGTGGCGCACCGGCCCTTTAAAACGCAAAGAACGGGGCTGCGCGCGCCGGGACAGCACAGACGGGGAGCGAGTCTGGTAAGCGGGTCGGGATGCGCACCGCGAGCGGGCGCGTCCCGCATCGCGAATCGCACCGCGAGCGGGCGCGTCCCGCATCGCGAATCGCATCCCGGCTAGGGACAATATCGCAGCGCACCCGGTCAGCGGGTCTGACCGTGGGCGCTGCGAACAGGAGAACGCTGTGAGCGCTCTGGGGAGGAGCGGGGACCCGGAGCGCTCGGCGTAACAGTACCCCCCCCTTGGGTCTCCCCCTCTTTTTAGAACCCGAAAACATGTAGATAAGGTCCTTGCCAAGGATGTTATCCTCGGGTTCCCATGACCTCTCCTCCGGGCCGCAATTCTCCCAGTCTACAAGAATTTTTTTTCTTACCTCTGACCATCTTGGATGCAAGAATTTCTTTAACCAAGAAGATGTCTGTGGACCCGGAGACAGGAGTAGGAGCAACAACCTTAGGAGAGAAGCGGTTAAGGATAAGTGGTTTAAGGAGAGAGACATGAAAAGCATTGGGAATCCGGAGAGAAGGAGGAAGGAGGAGTTTGTAGGAGACAGGGTTGATTTGGCATTTGATTTTAAAAGGTCCAAGATAACGTGGTCCCAGTTTATAACTAGGGACACGGAAGCGGATATACTTGGCGGAGAGCCACACGCTGTCTCCAGGAGAAAAGACAGGAGGAGTTCTTCTTTTTTTGTCGGCATGTTTCTTCATCCGGGATGAGGCCTGTATGAGAGATTTTTGAGTCTCTTTCCAGATGGTGGAGAAGTCCCGAGTCACCTCATCAACAGCGGGCAAACCAGAAGGCGTGGGAGTGGGGAGGGGGGGAAGAGGGTGACGGCCGTACACCACAAAGAATGGGGATTTAGCAGAGGACTCAGAGAATTTGAAATTGTACGAGAATTCGGCCCATGGTAGGAGATCGGCCCAATCATCCTGGCGGGAGGAAACAAAATGTCTCAAATAGTCACCAAGAACCTGATTAACTCTCTCCACTTGCCCATTGGATTGGGGATGATAGGAAGACGAGAAGTTTAATTTGATTTTAAGTTGATTACAGAGGGCCCTCCAGAATTTCGACACAAATTGAACGCCTCTATCCGAGACGATATGCGTAGGAAGCCCGTGAAGGCGAAAAATGTGCACAAAAAATTGTTTCGCCAACTGTGGCGCAGAAGGAAGACCTGGAAGAGGAATAAAATGTGCCATCTTGGAGAAACGATCAACGACCACCCAAATAACTGTGTTGCCATGGGATAAAGGTAAGTCTGCAATAAAGTCCATAGCAATCTGAGACCATGGTAGCTCAGGAACAGGCAGAGGATGAAGGAGACCGGCAGGCTTCTGGCGAGGACTTTGGTCCGGGCACAGACTGTACAAGCCCGAACAAAATCAGCAACATCTGCTTCCAGGGAAGGCCACCAATAAAAACGAGAGATGAGCTGGACGGATTTTTTGACGCCAGCATGGTGACACCAGCGAGGAGTGAGGAGTGTCCCCACCTGAGAATCCTGAGGCGCTGGCGTGGAGGGACGAAGGTCTTTCCAGGAGCAGTTTGTCTGATGGAAGCTGGGGAAGCAGAGATCAGACAGTCTGGAGGAATAATGTGTTGCAGGGAGGCTTCCATTTCAGAGGCATCCGAGGAACGAGAGAGGGCGTCAGCCCTAATGTTCTTGTCAGCGGGGCGAAAATGAATCTCAAAGTTACAACGGGCAAAGAACAACGACCACCTAGCCTAGCGAGGGTTCAGCCGTTGGGCAGACTGAAGATAAGAGAGATTCTTGTGATCAGTGTATATAATAACTGGGTATTTGGACCCCTCCAGCAGGTGCCTCCATTCCTCGAGGGCCAGTTTTATGGCCAGTAGTTCTCGATCACCAATGGAGTAGTTTTTCTCCGCCGGAGAGAAGGTCCTAGAAAAGAAACCACAAGTAACACCATGTCCGGAAGAATTTTTCTGTAGGAGTACAGCTCCAGCTCCCACCGAGGAGGCGTCTACCTCCAGCGAGAAGGGTTTAGATGGATCAGGTCTGGAGAGTACGAGAGCAGAAGAAAAGGCAGTTTTGAGACGGTTGAACGCCTCTTCCGCTTGAGGAGGTCAGGACTTAGGGTTGGCGTTTTTCTTGGTTAGGGCCACAATTGGGGCCACAATGGTGGAAAAATTGTCTGTAGTAATTGGCAAACCCCAAGAAATGTTGGATAGCTCGGAGTCCGGAGGGGCGTGGCCAAATGAATAAGTTCATGCAGGTTAGCAGGGATTTCTCGTGCGGCCAGCACATCTTTGATGTTACTGGATAGGCCTTTTTTGAAGTTCGCGCAGAGGGCCTCGTTATTCCAGGACAATTCGGAGGCGAGAGTACGGAATTGGATGGCGTACTCGCCTACTGAAGAATTACCCTGGACCAGGTTCAGCAGGGCAGTATCGGCAGAAGAGGCTCGGGCTGGTTCCTCGAAGACACTTCGAATCTCCGTGAAGAAAGAGTGTACAGAGGCAGTGACAGGATCATTGCGGTCCCAGAGCGGTGTGGCCCATGACAGGGCTTTCCCAGACAGAAGACTGACCATGAAAGCCACCTTTGACCTTTCAGTTGGAAATTGGTCCGACATCATCTCCAAATGCAGGGAACATTGCGAGAGAAAACCACGGCAAAGTTTAGAGTCCCCATCAAACTTGTCCGGCAAAGATAAACGGAGGCTGGATGCGGCCACTCGCTGCGGAGGAGGTGCAGGAGCTGGCGGAGGAGATGGTTGTTGAAGCTGTGGTAGAAGCTGCTGTAGCATCACAGTCAGTTGAGACAGCTGGTGGCCTTGTTGCGCTATCTGTTGCGACTGCTTGGCGACCACCGTGGTAAGGTCAGGTACAACTGGCAGCGGGACCTCAGCGGGATCCATGGCCGGATCTACTGTCAGGATCGGCAGGCTGGAGGTGGATCCTCTGTGTCAGAGAGGGATTGGCGTGGACCGTGTCTGTGGACCGGTTCTAAGTTGCTACTGGTTTTCACCAGAGCCCACCGCAAAGCGGGAAGGTCTTGCAGCGGCGGTAGCAACCAGGTCGTATACACCGGCAACGGCTCAACCTTTCTGACTGCTGAGATAGGCGCGGTACAAGGGATTAGACAAGAGCAAGGTCGGACGTAGCAGAAGGTCAGGGCAGGCAGCAAGGATCGTAGTCAGGGGCAACGGCAAGAGGTCTGGAACACTGGCTAGGGATACACAAGGAACGCTTTCACTGGCACAATGGCAACAAGATCCGGCAAGGAAGTGCAGGGGAAGTGAGGTAATATAGGGAAGTGCACAGGTGAACACACTAATTAAAACCCATGCGCCAATCAGTGGCGCACCGGCCCTTTAAATCGCAAAGAACCGGTGCGCGCGCGCCCTAGGGAGCGGGGCTGCGCTCGCCGGGACAGCACAGACGGGGAGCGAGTCTGGTAAGCGGGTCAGGATGCGCACCGCGAGCGGGCGCGTCCCGCATCGGGAATCGCATCCCGGCTAGGGACAATATCGCAGCGCACCCGGTCAGCGGGTCTGACCGGGGCGCTGCGAACAGGAGAACGCTGTGAGCGCTCCAGGGAGGAGCGGGGACCCGGAGTGCTCGGCGTAACAAGCACCAATGCATTTTTCCATCTAAAATAGACTAGAATGCATCATGTTCTGAAAATCCTCTAAAGCAAAAGTCTCAGAAAAGTTGCACATATTTAGACTGCGACTTTCTGTGCGATAAAATTTAGACAGGAAAAAACAGTCTTAATCCTTTGATAAATATCCCCCACTGTTTATGTAGAGGACAGGCGTTTCTTCAGGGTCCTGTACAGTACACATAGTCAGTGGCGTTGCAGGGGGGTGTGTGGACCGCACCAGGTGACACCCTCTGGTGGGAGTGACACCCTGAACCAGGTGCGTCCAACTGTCCCTCTCACTGGCTGTTTTTGTGAGCTCGATCTGCAGTGCAGACTGCATTGCAGAACGAGCGCTTACAGACACAGCCAGTGACAGGGATGGTCGGAGGCCTTTGGAGGTTAGAGCACTCGCGGGGGACTCTTCCTCCTCTGCTGATCAGCAGCTTTCCCTGCACTGCATGGGTCACGTGTCATCATAACATCACATGACCCTGGCAAGCAGGAAGCAGTCCTCACCTGGTGTCCAAAGCAGCAGATAACCCTGGCACAGAAAAAGAGTAGTCTAGATAGAATATGCAGTACCTCCCTGTACTGTAGGTAGGTGTTCCTTGACAGTCAGTCAGTGCATACGCTTCAGTAATACAGGGGTTTTACCATTGAAATGTTCATTCTGATTGGTCAGTTCTTCCAGCCATTGACATGTTTTGCAGATCTGGACTGTCTGTACATTGTATGTTGACTATGGTATAAGTTACAATGGTCCAGAAAAGACCATTGTAAGTTGGTAATATTGTAACCTGAGGCCATTGTAAGTTGAAGGATCACTGTACTTCATCATGTAGGCCCATTAGCACTGTAGAGCAAGATTAAAGAGCACCGGATACCTGTAAAGTCGCCAATGGAAATGTAACATGTTGCAAGTTGGGTTATAATATTATTTTTTATTAAAAAATTCAACTTATTTAAAAATTTTATTAAAAAAAATATTTTACTTAGACGTTAATACACATATTGTATATATTACCAATTTCGGTTTAAAAAATAAAGTTGTTGACATGAACCAACTGTTAGATGGGAGCAGTACTGAATGTTCCATGGATGCCATTCTCTCTTTAAGATGTGACATCAATGTTTGTAGAAATCAGTTCACATTTTATTTCAGTGCAGTTTTTGAAAAATTAAAGGAAATGGCAAAAAAGCAAGGCAGACGATGACATAATCTTGCATCAGGTTGTTGTGGTCTGTCAGCTCTCTCTCACGATACTTTAACATGTTCTTGAACAAGTGTACATTATACAGGTTCTGTAACAGCCATACAGGTTTCTATAATCAGCATCTAGAGTTATGTCCGGGATCAATGTCATACACTAGCTCTTTCGCCTTGTACTGTAATTTCTTTGACCATTGTCTGGGGAAAAAAATTTGAAACATTTTATTTCAGTGTTTTACAGGGCTTGGGCACTATGACATTTTAACAGTTAGGCTGGGTTCACATTATCATTTTTTTTAATCTGTTAGAGAACTGAGCAATGGAGATGAAAAAAAGAAGGAAGCGGCCGGCACGCCCCCTCCCACAGACTTGCATTTAAGGGGCGGGTCGTGACGTCACTAGGGTGTGGGCCCATGATGTCACAATACTCCGGCCCCTGAATCGTGAGTCATCAGCACCTGAGCGAAGCTCTCTCCTTTCACCAGATGACAGGGGTGCTGCAGGAGAGATCGCAGGGGTTCCCAGTGGCGGGACCGCACAATTAGACATCTTATCCCCTATCCTTTGGATAGGGGATAAGATGTCTAGGGACGGAGTACCCCTTTAAGGACACCACCAATTTTATTTTTGCAATTTCTTTTTTCCTCCTCAAATTCTAAAAATCATAACTCTTATTTTTCCATCCAGAGACCCATATGAGGGCTTATTTGTACTTTGTAATGACATCACTCATTTAACCATAAGCCAAAAAAATATTGTTTGTGTAAGGCAAATTGAAAAGAAAAGGTTTTGGAAGGTTTTGTTTCCACGCTGTACACTTTACTGTAAAAATGATATGTTTTCTCTGTTCTATGGATCAATGATTAAAATGATACCTATATGATACCTATATATACCTATATTTCTATGGTTAGCTTCTGTTTTCAGCAGTTGGGACCTCATCGCTAATGGCAAACATCGGCAATCCTGCCAGTGCTTGTCATTAACCTTTTAGATGCTGTAATCTATGCTTATCACGGCTCCTAAAGCTGCAAATAACAGTTACTGGAAGCTCAGTGGAGCTCATAGTTCTCCTCCTGCAATGCGATGAGTTGAACTTGTGTCCTGGGTCCAGCTGCATACCTCCATACCACGATTGGTCTACTTTGCCTATATAGTCAAGCAAAATCAAGTGCCAATCAGTGGCGTACCAAGGGGGGTGGTGGCGGCCCGCCCTGGGTGCCACTCACAAGGGGGGTACCATGAGGAGTCACCCCCCCCCAATCCAGTGGCGTAGTGGCTGGGGTGCGGACCGAACCAGACGACACAAGCCTGATGGGGTAACACCATGCCGCTCAGTGACCAGGGTGCCCCCCTCGTCTTCAACTGCGCTCGCTCCCGTCCGTTAGCAACCCATTACCACCGACCCCCGTTTGCAGTTGTGCTGGCACCCGGCCCGGGTCTGATGAGGGACGTCGCGCATCCCTCCGCAGACCCGCGCAGGAAGACGTCAGTGACATCGCTGCCGGAGGGAAGAAACGCTGCCAGGTAAGTGTGTCTATGTGTGTCTGTCTGTGTGTGTGTGTGTCTGTCTCTGTGTGTGTCTGTGAGTGTGTGTGTGTCTGTCTGTGTGTGTCTGTCTATGTGTGTGTGTGTGTCTGTGTGTGTGTCTGTGTCTGTCTATGTGTGTGTCTGTCTGCGTGTGTCTGTCTATGTGTGTGTCTGTGTCTTTCTATGTGTGTGTGTCTGTCTGTCTGTGTGTGTGTATGTCTATGTGTGTGTCTGTCTATGTGTGTCTGTCTATGTGTGTGTGTTTGTGTGTCTGTCTGTGTGTCTGTCTGTGTGTGTGCCTCTCTATGTTTGTGTGTTTGTGTGTCTGTCTGTGTGTGTGTCTGTCTGTGTGTGTCTATGTGTGTCTGTCTGTGTGTGTGTATGTATGTGTGTGCTTGTCGGGGGGGGGGGGGGGGGGGGGTGGGTGACGACTATGCTTCCTAATGTGGGGAAACTGCGCTTCCCTCATAATATGGGGAATCTATGCTGCCTAATGTGGAAAACTATGCTTCCTAATGTGGGGAATCTATGCTTCCTAATGTGGGGAATCTATGCTACCTAATGTGGGGAATCTATGCTACCTAATGTGGAAAACTATGCTACATAATGTGGGGAATCTATGCTACCTAGTGTGGGGAATCTCTATGTTAATGATCCAGGAAGAGATGTCCCTAAAGCTCTAGAGTTGTTCTCCTTCACAGGATATAATGTTAATGCATCAAAAAGCATGTTACTGCCCTTGGGATCTGCCCCACCAAGATTGTTGGCTGACGCTGGGGATCTGGGGGTGAGGGTGACCACCTCTTCCATCACATATCTGGGCATTCCTATTGGTCGTATGCCTGACACGCTTTACTCACTCAATTATGTCCCCCCTTCAAGCGTATATTTACGTAATTGAAGAGATGGGAATGTGATATCCCAGTACAGGTGCAAGGTCCTGTACTACCTGTAGGCCCTGTCAGGCTGAGTCCCTCAGTGACCTGGGGGCTCCCCTGCAGGGTCTCCCTTTGTTCTCCTGTTGGTTTAATAAATGTGGTGTATGTTCCTTTAATGCTTAGACAGGATCCCTATGTCTAGATAGTATAAAGGACCTGTGGTAGGTCTCAAGGACCTGTGAGTAAGCCTGTCACATGTTATATTAAGTCACCAGCTTTAACCTATGACCCACAGCTTGACCAATGGGCTATAGTCCAGCCCCCCACTATATAAAGGGGTGGCCATTTGCAATTCTCGGAGATTCCATCTAAGTCTTTGCTGAAGCAGCTACCAGAGATCTCAGAACACGTGATCAGCATCTGGAGTACCCCAAAAGCTACAAGTCTCTCCATTACGTCTACAAGTCCATGTCTGCTGTCACTACAACTAGTCAAGTCCTGCACATAGTCAAGTCAAGTCTAATTACAAGTCAAGTTTATTAAAAGTATTGGTCCAGAAAGCTGCGAGGTCCTCTGGGTACTGGCCACCTCTCTGGGAAATCTGGCCTTAGCTGTGAAGATAATTACACCTGTCTTCTACTCAGTAAAGCCTCTGTTAAACCGTAACTGGTTGTGGACTCTTTATTCACTACTAGCCCGTGGGATAGAGGAGAATCCGGGCATGTGGTGTTCCGGAACTCAAAAACCACACTGGCGTCACGAACACATAGGGGTTAATACCATCTGACCCCCGGGGTTAATAACATCAGATCCCACCACTCACACCGCTACACCCGTGGTCCCTCCATTCGCCTGGTGGGTCACCACGGGAACACCTACCGCTCTCTTTTCTGGGCCGTTGCCATCTCATCAAAATGATTAGTTTCCCTCATCTACTGTATTCCCTTCAAACCCTTCACTTCCTTCTAAAACACGACAATGTCTGTTGCATCAATTCTGCCTTTACGCGCTTTCTGTCGCAGGGTAAGTGCCCGCGCATAGCTTTACGAAAACTTATGTTGTGCAGAGCAGAGTGGGGAGTCAACCTTCCGTCTGTTAGGGGCTAAAATTTGCCATGCTTGTTTCATCATGTGATGGACTGGATCCATGGTTCTAACTATTTCTCTAAACTTCTAGCACTGTTGCACACATCTTTTGCTCGACTCTGCTTAGGAACACTATCATATCCTGGAAGCAGGGACGGAAGGCTTTTGGGCCTTCCCATCCTTCTTTCCAATTGGATGACTCTTCGTGATCACCCAGAATTTTCTCAAGGATGTTCCCCTCCCTGGCTCCGTCTTTGGGAAGCTAGGGGAGTGATCGCGGTAGGGACGCTCATGAATAGGGAGTCTCGTTGTTGGCTAGCACCTAGGGACATCATTAACACTTTTGATCTTTCCACATCCTTCATGCTAATCAGGTACATGCTTTCTGCTCCTCCAGACTCCGGGATCTCACACAAGAAGCCACTACTCATTCCTTAGATGACATTATAGGTCCATAGCCGAGGGGAGTTCCTATATCATCACTTTACCTGCCATTCCGTGCTCGTTTCCTCAAATTGGACCACAAAAAGGTTTTTATTACTTGGGAGCGATGGACGGTAATACTGACATTCATGCTACTATTTTAGCGAGATGGTGGGCGGTTTGTAAGCATGTCAGTAATTAGAGATGGAGGGAGACCTATTTTAAATTGTCTCATGCTGCTTCATATGGTTTTAACATTCTCCCCTCACCTACTTTCCTGGATAGAATTGCTAGTTGCCCTAAGTGTCAATCCCCACTAACAAATTTGTACCATGGAGTTTGGGACTGCTCCTTCACTGCTGATTACTGGCAGTTGGTGCGAGACTATGTCCACGATCATTGGAGGGTGCTCCTTCCATTTACGCCCCAATCTCTGTTTCATCAATTGCGCCCACCGGAGGGGGAGTCAGGGAGGGAGGAAAACATTCCCAGGTTTATCCATGTAGTACTTTTGGTAGCGCTCAGGTGCCTTTTGGACATTCCAATGCTGGTTTCACAATTGAAAGTTTTTCTGGACGTGGACAGGCTGGATGCCGAACTGGTACTCAGGTACAAAGAGGATTTTTCAGAAGTGACGATCTTTTCTTGTGACTCACTTTGACTCTCAAGGGATTGCTGACATAGTCCGCCCTTTCAGACACACGATGTGGTATAATCTTGAATCCCTGAAGGGCACTCTGGGAGCCCAGCGGTTGCCAAATGACTAACTATTTAAACCTACCTGTTATTGTGTTTATTTCTCTAATCCCTTGGGAGTCTAGGTAGCCATTCAGGAACTGATTATTGTTTTTCCTGCTTGGATATTGTATGGATCGAACTTTGGGTGGGAGTTGTCTTGGGGTATTTCCACGGACAGCCAGAGACTTTACCTGCATCCAGAGATGGCTTTGTCGGGACTGTTGTTCCACTACCTGTGACTTTGATTTGATTGGTTTTGTTTTGTATTTTTTTATATTCCAATGTACCTGATTTTTCCCCTCATGATTCTGTTTTGTATTGGATGAAAATTGCTTAATAAATATATATATATATATATATATATATATATATATATATATATATATTACATTAATGATCCCATACGGTGAATAGTGTAAAGATTAAAAAAAGTATGTTCCAGAATAAATAGAATAAAAAATGAACAAATCATTGCGCAATAGGTCAGAATAGGTAAATTTTAAAGGGGTACTCAACCCCTAGATCCAAAGGATAGGGGATAAATGTCTGATCGCGGGAAACCACTGTCATTCTCCTGCACATTACCCTGGCATCGTTCTGAACGCTGGGTTCAGGACTGTGGTCATGACAGGGTGGCGTGCAGGAGATCGCCGGGGTTCCCAGTGGCAGTCAGACATCTTATCCCCTATCCTTTGGATAGGGGATAAGATGTCTAGGGGCAGAGTTCCTTTTTAACAAAACCTCCCAAAAGTTGCTAAATTACGAGTTATGGGTCTTAAAAAAAAATGAGGAGGAAGAAATGAAAATGCAAACATTTTAATATTTACTGTGTCCTTAAGACCAAAACCTGCTGTGTCCTTAATGGAGTAAGTCAGCATGCCCAGACAACTTTTGGCTGGGAGTTGTAGTTTTTCAACAGCTGGAGGCACCCTAGTAGGTATACACTGGGTTAAGAAATAAATGTACTCAGGAATACATATTAACTGGAATTTACCACATTCTTGAATTAGGAATTAAATAGATTTGGACACTAGAGTAAAACACTAATAGGAATGAAGTCGATGTTATTGATCTTACCTTTTCATTCTTACTGTGTACATTGATGCAGCAACACATAATCCTGTCAGAATTATAACCACAGCTACTGCACAGTACAACCACTTGAGTCCAAGATTATAAGATGGTTCTGAAAGGAAAATCAAAGCCAGAAACAATTATTTGATAGAATTGTGCTTTGTGAAAAAATACACTAAATTTATTTGGCCCCAAGGAGTAAAAAAACATTATTCCAAGTTTGTCTCAATTTCCATTATTTAAATGTCACTAATGGGTTGATGTTAATTAAAACAATTCCTTAAAAGTTCACAAATGCTCTCAAGACAATGACAGCAGCGATCCAATGTAGCTCGTAGAAGGAGCCAGTCAAGGTTCAGTGAGAAGGTCTTAGGATGAAACATCTGCCCCTCCATTCTATATGTGGGGATACTAAAGCTGGATACTCACATAAGATAAAATAGATACACTGGTGGACACCTAAATTCTCTGATCTTTTATTTAATATACATATTCGGATTGGTTGAATGTGCATAATTTTTATTCAGGAGAAGGTGGTAAGAAATAGGTGTTGGTGTTGATGGCCTATTCTCAGGATAGGCCATCTATATGTAATTGATAGGGAAACAAAATGTTCTAAATTACTTAAAATACAGGGAACTGGGACGTCATAATGTAGGACGCGTGGTTCTGGGGACTGCTCCCCTCCTCTTCCTCCCCTCATGGCGCTGGTGCTGCGGCCGGCAAGAGCGATCGTAAGATGGAATAATAAAGGCACTTACGGCAAGAAGTGGAGCGCCCGTCGCCCGTGGCTGTATGGGCTGACAAGGAGCGGAGAGCCGTTGGGGGAGTATGGAGTGGTTGTGGCGGTGGAGACTCCGAGATTGGAGGAAGCGTTGGAGGCGGCCGGCGGCTCTCCCCCCATGGGAAAATGAGAAATGGTATGCCCCATAAGGGGATAGGCTGAGAGCAGTCAGGTGCCGACAGACGCCCACGTGACATCGGCGGCTGGCGTGGAGGCCGTGTAGCGTCCGGCCCTAGCTGAGGAGAAGGGAAGAGCCTGTAAAGTGAGTAAGATGAAAATAACAGATAAACAGAATATGTGAAAACTGGACCGATGGATAGAAGGAATATGAACTGTGAACTGTGCATTGTGGGGAAGAAATGTTGTAGAAAGGGAGCGGTGAGGGCCCTGTATAAAAGATGGTTTATGAGAGGCTGGAGATGTGCTGGGGGGCATAATGATGATGCTGGTTGTGGCCAAAAGGAAGACTGTGGCAATCGGTATGTAGTAAACCAGAGTATATTCTTTAAATAAGAAAAGATCATAGTACCATAGCACTGAGATCGGAACTGCGATTTGGGGTCCCCCCCTTTCTACAATCATATCCCCTTTGTTCCTAACACTGGAAGGTGGAGCTGTGACCGCAATAAGTCTCATCAAGAGGGCTGGAGAACTGTGAGTGCAGCATAATACCTACCGTAAGTGAAACCTGAGAGGTATATGTGGTAAGGCCAAACGTGGGTTATATACTTGAAAATAAATATTCCTGTTCTTCCAGGTTCTGGATGGTGGAGTGGAGCGGAACAAATTGCAAATGCTGCCGAGAAAAGACCACCGAAAGTCAGGAGGGAACTCTTCCCTTAAAACAGGCCCCTGCCCCGGGTCCAGGCATAGTGGGGAAAATTACTACATTTTTGAAAATACCCCCGGTGATGATAAAAAACCCATAATAATAGATTAACAACTCCTAATGGCCTGAGCAGAGGGGGATCACGATATGCAGCTCTAATGGAGGGGGAGCAGAAAGAAGGCGAGGAAAATGAGGGAGGAGGGGAAGTGGATAAGACACATAATCTAATGCTTGATAAAATCTTAACCCCTTAAGGACCAAGGGCGTACAGGTACGCCTTTGCTCCCTGGTACTTTAGGGCCAAGGGCGTACCTGTACGCCCGTGGGAATTTCGGTCCCTGCCGCGCGCCGGGCGGGGACCGGATGGGGGTGACTGCTGATATCTACCACCAATAGCAGATCGGGGGCGGGGGGCTTTACTTTCGGTTTCCCCGTTCTGCCCACCCACAATAGGCGGGGCAGAACGTGGAAAACGACGGGGACCGGCGATGTCGTGCGGCTGGCTCCCTGGATCCGACGGAAGCCGGTAAGTTGCCTCGCAACATCTGGAGGGTACAGTTTGAGACCACTATACAGTGGTCTCTAAACTGTAACCCTCCAGATGTTGCAAAACTACAACTCCCAGCATGCCCAGACAGCTGTTAGGGCATGCAGGGATTTGCAGTTTTGCAACAGCTGGAGGGCCCTAGTTTGGAGCTCACTGTCAGTGATCTCTAACTGTGGCCCTCCAGATGTTGCAAAACTGCGACTCCTAGCATGCCCAAACAGCAGTTTGCTGTCTGGGCATGCTGGGATCTGTAGTTTTGCAACAGCTGGAGGTCCACAGTTTGGAGATTTCTAAATTGTAGCCCTACAGATGTTGCAAAACTGCAAATCCCAGCATGCCCAAACAGCTGTCTCTGTATGCTGGGAGCTGTTGTTGCGTACCTCCAGCTGTTGCATAACTACATCTCCCAGCATACCCTTCGGCGATCAGTACATGCTGGGAGTTGTAGTTTTGCAACAGCAGGAGGCACACTGGTTGGAAAATACTGAGTTAGGTAACAGAACCTAACTGAAGGTTTTCCAACCAGTGTGCCTCCAGCTGTTGCAAAAGTACAACTCCCAGCATGTATGGTCTGTCAGTACATGCTGGGAGTTGTAGTTTTGAAACAGCTGGAGGTTTCCCTTCCCCCCCCCCCATGTGAACGTACAGGGTACATTCACACGGGCAGGTTTACAGTAAGTTTCCTGCTTCAAGTATGAGCTGCAGCAAATTTTTCGCCGCAGCGCATACTCCTAGCGGTAAGCTTACTGTGAACCGCCGCCAGTGTGAATGTACCCTAAAAACACTACACTACACTAACACATAATAAAGGGTAAACCACCACACCCCCTTACACTGTCCCCCCAATAAAAATGAAAAATGTATTGTCCAGCTGTTGCAAAACAACAACTCCCAGCATTTCTGGACAGCCACTGACTGTCCAGGCATGCTGGGAGTTTAGCAACAGCTGGAGGCACCCTGTTTGGAAATCACTGGCGTAGAATGTCCACCCCTATGCAATCCCTAATTTAGTCCTCAAATGCGCATGGCACTCTCTCACTTTGGAGCCCTGTCGTATTTCAAGGCAACAGTTTAGGGCCACATATGGGGTATTCCAGTACTCGGGAGAAATTGCACTACAAATTTTGGGGGGCTTTTTCTCTTTTTACCCCTTATGAAAAAGAAAAGTTGGGATCTACACCAGCCTGTTAGTGTAAAAAATAAAAATAAATTTTAAACTGACATGCTGGTGTTGCCCCATACTTTTTATTTTCACAAGAGGTAAAAGGAAAAAAAGACCCCCAAAATTTGTAACGCAATTTTGGGGAAATACCCCATATGTGAGCATAAAATGCTCAGGGGGCGCACAACATGGCTCAGGAGTGAGAGCGCACCATGTACATTTGAGGCCTAAATTGGTGATTTGCACAGGGGTGGCTGATTTTACAGCGGTTCTGACATAAACGCAAAAAAAGAAATACCCACATGTGACCCCATTTTGGAAAGTACACCCCTCACGGAATGTAACAAGGGGTAGAGTGAGCCTTAACACGCCACAGGTGTTTGACGAATTTTCGTTAAAGTTGGATGGGAAAATGAAAAAAAAAAAAAAAAATGTTTTCACTAAAATGCTGGTGTTACCCTACATTTTTCATTTTCCCAAGGGAAAATAGGAAAAAAGCCCCACAAATTTTGTAGCCCCATTTCTTCTGAGTAAGAACATACCCCATATGTGGATGTAAAGTCCTCTGCGGGCGAACTACATTGCTCAGAAGAGAAGGAGCGCCATTGGGATTTTTAGGAGAAAATTTGTCCGGAATTGAAGGCCACATGTGTTTACAAAGCCCCCATGGTACCAGAACAGTGGACCCCCCAACATGTGACCCCATTTTGGAAACTACACCCCTCACGTAATGTAATAAGGGGTACAGTGAGCATTTACGCCCACAGGGGTCTGACAGGTTTTTGGAACAGTGGTCTGTGAAAATTAAAAATTTTATTTTTCATTTGCTCAGCCCACTGTTCCAAAGATCTGTCAAATGCCAGTGGGGTGTAAATGCTCACTGCACCCCTTATTAAATTCTGTGAGGGGTGTAGTTTCCAAAATGGGGTCACATGTGGGGGGGGGGGTCCACCGTTCTGGCACCACGGGGGGCTTTGTAAACGCACATGGCCCCTGACTTCCATTCCAAACAAATTCACTCTTCAAAAGCTCAATGGCGCTATTCCTCTTCTGAGCATTGTAGTTCGACCGCAGAGCACTTGACGTTGACACATGGGTTATGTCCATACTCAGAAGAAATGGGATTACAAATTTTGGGGGTAATTTTCTCCTATCACCCCTTGTAAAAATTTAAAATTTGGGGAAAAAACAGCATTTTAGTGCAAAAATGTTTTTTTCATTTACACATCCAACTTTAACAAAAAGTCGTGAAATACCTGTGAGGTGTTAAGGCTCACTGGACCCCTTGTTATGTTCCTTGAGGGGTGTCGTTTCAAAAATAGTATGCCATGTGGGTATTTTTGCTGTTCTAGCACCATAGGGGCTTCCTAAATGCGACATGCCCCCCCCCAAAACCATTTCAGCAAAATTTGCTTTCCAAAAGCCAAATGTTACTCCTTCTCTTCTGAGCATTGTAGTTCGCCCGCAAAGCATTTTACATCCTAACATGGGGTATTTCCATACTCAGAAGAGATGTGGTTACAAATTTTGGGGGGCATTTTCTCCCATTACCCTTTATAAAAATTGTAAATTTGGGGAAAAAACTGCACTTCAGTGAAAAAAATTTTTTTTTTCATTTACACATCCAACTTTAACGAAAAGTCGTCAAACACCTGTGGGGTTTAAAGGCTCACTTGACCCCTTGTTACGTGCCTTGAGGGGTGTAGTTTCCAAAATGGTATGCCATGTGGGGGTTTTCTGCTGTTCTGGCACCATAGGGGCTTCCAAAATGTGACATGACCCCCAAAAACCATTTCAGCAAAATTCACTTTCCAAAATCTCATTGATCTCATTGTTGCGCCCACCGAACACTTGACATACACATATGAGGTACTTTTTCTCCTTTTACCCCTTGTAAAAATTCAAAAACTGGGTCTACAAGAACATGCGAGTGTAAAAAATGAAGATTTTGAATTTTCTCCTTCACTTTGCTGCTATTCCTGTGAATGTCATTTTGAATACTTTGAGGGGTGCAGTTTTTATAATGGGGTCATTTGTGGGGTATTTCTAATAAGAAAGCCCTTCAAATCCACTTCAAACCTGAACTGGTCCATGAAAAATTCTGATTTTGAAAATTTTGTGAAAAATTGGAAAATTGCTGCTGAACTTTGAAGCCCTCTGATGTCTTCCAAAAGTAAAAACATGTCAACTTTATGATGCAAACATAAAGTAGACATTTTATTTATGAATCAAAATATAATTTATTTAGAATGTCTATTTTCCTTACAAGCAGAGAGCATCAAAGTTAGAAAAATGCTAAATTTCAATTTTTTCATCAAATTTTGGAATTTTTCACTAAGAAACGATGTAAGTATCGACAAAATTTTTGCCAATAACATAAAGTAGAATATGTCACGAAAAAATCTCGGAATCAGAATGATAGGTAAAAGCATTCCAGAGTTATTAATGCTTAAAGTGAAAGTGGTCAAATGTGCAAAAAACGCTCTGGTCCTACAGTGAAAATTGGCCTGGTCCTTAAGGGGTTAAAGGAAGTACAACATTCAAATAGTGCTAATACCAATGTGACTGAACAAGTGGGTCTCATGTCTTCAGAATTAATGATTGTTCGGGATGAAATTCATAAAATACGAGAATGTACAGTACAGATGGAGAGTTCTATCCCCTCTATAGAACATTGTGGGCCTGGAGGGAGAAGTTAAAGGGGTACTCTGCCCTTAGACATCTTATCCCCTATCCAAAGGATAGAGGATAAGATGTCAGATCGCCGAGGTCCCACTGCTGGGGACCCCCGGGATCTTCGCTGCGGCACTGCGCTATCATTACTGCACAGAGCAGACTCGCTCCGTGCGTAATGACCAGCGATGGGGGGGGCCAGAGCATCGTGACGTCACGGCCCGCCCCCTTAATGCAAGTCTATGGGAGGGGGCGTGATTGTATTGAGGGGGCAGGCCGTTACATCACGAGGGGGCGGAGCCATGATGTAACGATGCTCCGGCCACTGTATTGCCCGTCATTACACACGGAGCGAGTCTGCTCTGTGCAATAATGATAGCGGGGTTCCGCAGCGGAGATCCCGGGGGTCCCCAGCGGCGCGACCCTGGCGATCTGACATCTTAAGATGTCGAGGGGCGGAGTACCCCTTTAAAAATGCAAAGAAGCAGATTATCTTTCTGAAGGAGAAGGTAACGGACTTAGAGGACCGTGCGAGAAGGAATAACGTAAGGAGGGTGGGCATAATGGAGGCAGAAGCGGAAAATTTTAAATAATTTTGCTTTCAGTGGATTAAAGATACGTATGGATCAGAGGGGTTCACACCTTTATTTGGGAGGTAGTGAGAGGGAGAGATGAATGGTTAATGACATGGAGAGAGTGCTATCTGTAGGTGCTACCTAAATTTTTGGCAGAATCAATTGATTCTTGCTGGCAGTGATATGCTTGATAGAATCACATGTGTCAAATGATCTTATACCAAAAATAAATAGAAAATGGTCAGAAATAACACTCCACTCGCAATTTTCTAGTAGTGTTGAGCGGCATAGGCCATATTCGAATTCGCGATATTTCACGAATATATGGATGAATATCCGTCATATATTCGCTAAATTCGCATATGCGAACACTTACATATGCGAAAATTAGCATGTGTGCGAAAATTGCCAAATACAAAAATTAGCATAAGCGAAAATTCACATATGCGAAAAATTGCACGCCAGTCTCACACAGTAGTATTAGAGGGATGATCACTGTGATGTGTACTGTGAAAAAAAAATTAAAAAAAATAATGAATTGTTACGCCTAGCGCTCCGGGTCCCCGCTCCTCCCCGGAGCGCTCACGGCGTCTCTCTCCCCGCAGCGCCCCGGTCGGTCCCGCTGACCGGGAGCGCTGCACTGTCATGGCAGTCGGGGATGCGATTCGCACAGCGGGACGCGCCCGCTCGCGAATCGCATCCCAGGTCACTTACCCGTCCCGGTCCCCTGCTGTCATGTGCTGGCGCGCGCGGCTCCGCTCTCTAGGGCGCGCGCGCGCCAGCTCTCTGAGACTTAAAGGGCCAGTGCACCAATGATTGGTGCCTGGCCCAATTAGCTTAATTGGCTCCCACCTGCTCCCAGACTATATCTGATCACTGCCCCTGCACTCCCTTGCCGGATCTTGTTGCCTTGTGCCAGTGAAAGCGTTTAGTGTGTCCAAAGCCTGTGTTACCTGAACCCTTGCTATCCATCTTGACTACGAACCTTGCCGCCTGCCCCGACCTTCTGCTACGTCTGACCTTGCCTCTGCCTAGTCCTTCTGTCCCACGCCTTCTGAGCAGTCAGCGAGGTAGAGCCGTTGCTAGTGGATACGACCTGGTTGCTACTGCCGCAGCAAGACCATCCCGCTTTGCGGCGGGCTCTGGTGAACACCAGTAGCCTCTTAGAACCGGTCCACTAGCACGGTCCACGCCAATCCCTCGCTGACACAGAGGATCCACTACCTGGAAGCCGAATCGTGACAGTAGATCCGGCCATGGATCCCGCTGAGGTGCCGCTGCCAAGTCTCGCTGACCTTACCACGGTGGTAGCTCAGCAATCGCAGCAAATTGCCCAACAAGGACAGCAGCTGTCGCAGTTGACCGCCACGTTACAGCAACTTCTGCCTCTGCTACAGCAGCAACCATCTCCTCCGCCAGCTCCTGCTCCTCCTCCGCAGCGAGTGGCCGCTCCTAGCCTCCGCTTGTCCCTGCCGGACAAATTTGATGGGGACTCTAAACTCTGCCGTGGATTTTTGTCTCAGTGTTCCCTGCATATGGAGATGTTGTCGGACTTGTTCCCTACAGAACGGTCTAAGGTGGCGTTCGTAGTAAGCCTTCTTTCAGGAAAGGCCTTGTCTTGGGCCACACCGCTCTGGGACCGCAATGATCCTGCCACAGCCACAGTCCAGTCCTTCTTCGCTGAAGTCCGGAGTGTCTTCGAGGAGCCAGCCCGAGCTTCTTCTGCCGAGACTGCCCTGTTGAACCTGGTCCAGGGTAATTCTTCAGTGGGCGAGTACGCCATCCAATTTCGTACTCTTGCTTCCGAGTTATCATGGAATAACGAGGCTCTCTGCGCGACCTTTAAAAAAGGCCTATCCAGTCGCATCAAGGATGTGCTGGCCGCACGAGAGATTCCTGCCAACCTGCAAGAACTCATCCATTTGGCTACCCGCATTGACATGCGTTTTTCTGAGCGACACCAAGAGCTCCGCCAGGAAAAAGACTTAGATCTCTGGGCACCTCTCCCACAGTATCCGTTGCAATCTACGCCTGGGCCTCCCGCCGAGGAGGCCATGCAAGTGGATCGGTCTCGCCTGACCCAGGAAGAGAGGAATCGCCGTAGGGAAGAAAATCTCTGTCTTTACTGTGCCAGTACCGAGCATTTCTTGGTGGATTGCCCTATCCGTCCTCCACGTCTGGGAAACGCACGCACGCACCCAGCTCACGTGGGTGTGGCGTCTCTTGGTTCTAAGTCTGCTTCTCCACGTCTCACGGTGCCCGTGCGGATTTCTCCTTCAGCCAACTCCTCCCTCTCAGCCGTGGCCTGCTTGGACTCTGGTGCCTCTGGGAATTTTATTTTGGAGTCGTTTGTGAATAAATTCAGCATCCCGGTGACCCGTGTCGTCAAGCCGCTCTACATTTCCGCGGTCAACGGAGTCAGATTGGATTGCACCGTGCGTTACCGCACAGAACCCCTCCTGATGTCTATTGGACCCCACCACGAAAGGATTGAGTTATTCGTCCTTCCCAACTGTACCTCTGAGGTCCTCCTCGGTCTGCCATGGCTCCGGCTTCATTCTCCCACCCTTGATTGGACCACCGGGGAGATCAAGAACTGGGACTCTGCCTGCCATAGGAAGTGCCTCTCCCCCCCTCCCAGTCCCGTCAGGCAAGCCTCAGTGCCTCCTCATGGCCCCCGTCCTGGTGTCACACTGCCCCGTGCCAGGCTTCGCCCTCTGCCCTCCCTCCCCATTCCCACTCCTGCTGTGCTGCCTGCCGTTGAGGAAACCCTCCATTCTTTCCCGGTGTCCTCATCCCAGGGGAGGCAGTTACCGGACAAAGAAAAGGGGAGACCTAAGGGGGGGGGTACTGTTACGCCTAGCGCTCCGGGTCCCCGCTCCTCCCCGGAGCGCTCACGGCGTCTCTCTCCCCGCAGCGCCCCGGTCGGTCCCGCTGACCGGGAGCGCTGCACTGTCATGGCCGTCGGGGATGCGATTCGCACAGCGGGACGCGCCCGCTCGCGAATCGCATCCCAGGTCACTTACCCGTCCCGGTCCCCTGCTGTCATGTGCTGGCGCGCGCGGCTCCGCTCTCTAGGGCGCGCGCGCGCCAGCTCTCTGAGACTTAAAGGGCCAGTGCACCAATGATTGGTGCCTGGCCCAATTAGCTTAATTGGCTCCCACCTGCTCCCAGACTATATCTGATCACTGCCCCTGCACTCCCCTGCCGGATCTTGTTGCCTTGTGCCAGTGAAAGCGTTTAGTGTGTCCAAAGCCTGTGTTACCTGAACCCTTGCTATCCATCTTGACTACGAACCTTGCCGCCTGCCCCCGACCTTCTGCTACGTCTGACCTTGCCTCTGCCTAGTCCTTCTGTCCCACGCCTTCTCAGCAGTCAGCGAGGTAGAGCCGTTGCTAGTGGATACGACCTGGTTGCTACTGCCGCAGCAAGACCATCCCGCTTTGCGGCGGGCTCTGGTGAACACCAGTAGCCTCTTAGAACCGGTCCACTAGCACGGTCCACGCCAATCCCTCGCTGATACAGAGGATCCACTACCTGGAAGCCGAATCGTGACATGAATATTGCTAATTGCGAATATATAGTGCTATATTCGCAAATTTGCAAATATGTGATATTCGCGAATAAAATTCGCATTGGGAATATTAGCGAGCAACACTATTTTTTAGTTTCTTTGCGGGTATTACATTATACATACATACATAGAAAAATTGTATTGCAAATTATAGCCAAAGAGATTGATAAATGAGGAAGATATATTTTTCTTCAGGTGAACATATATGATGCTGTCATAATCCTCGCCTTTCTCTACATCCTGCCCCCATTTAGTTTGGAACCCTTGATAGCTCTGACAGAATTTCTTAAGGATAAAACAGAATTTCCATTAATGAATTGGGGAGATTTTAATTGTGTTATGAATCAAGATATTGATAGAATTAGGACGGATGGAAAGGTAAACAAGGGGGAAAAAAGTCAAAGCCCCTTGTCAAATTTTGTAAGGGAGATGGGATGGATTGATGCTGTGCGACAATTGTCTCCAGAAAAGATTGCATTTTCTTGTTTCTCTGCCACATACCCGGTAGTTTCCTGAATTGATATGTTGTTATGTGATATAAAGGGTTTTAGGATGGGGAAGAGAGAGTAAAATAGCTACCAAAATCAGAACTCTTTATTGAGGAACAAGTGTCTTCTTTTATAGGAAGGACATCACAGGGGGAAGGGTCAGTAAAGACAATACAGGTGACAGATAGTCTGGGAGCTAATCCAACAAAGGTGATCCAGGTGACAGGTAGTCTGGGAGATAATCCAACAAAGGTAATCCAGGTGACAGGTAGTCTGTGAGATAATCCAATAAAGGTAATTAGCTCTCCCTATACAGTGCCTTGAGTGCCAAAGGTGTATTGTGCACAGAAAGTGTATGAAAACAGCAAATAAAAGTATTTTAACTCTGAGCTTTATGTCACTGGACAACATAAACTGAGGGGTACAAATAGTGATGTCCCAAAGTCCATCCAGGTAGATAGGGTTACTCTAGGATCCGTCACAGTGCTCCCCCTTTTAAAATGGCAGACCCGGTGCGATCCCAACGGATCCACTTGGGGCTGTCCGGGCTTCAACCACCAGACGCAGTTGTACTGGTCCTCCTCTTGGTTGGGGTGTGCGGCAACAATGTAATCCAACACCAGCAAACCCTGTATGAAGCTTACTGGGGCTCCCCTCAGAAAATGTTTCTGCTTTTCCCCCTCTCCCCGGCCAGGGGAGGGGGAAGGCCTGGCCTGTAGTCTGTGGGAAGGAGACTAGCTTCCGAGCCCCTCCCAAGCAACATTTCCCAAAGGAAAACTCCATCTGTCACCAGTTGAAGGGGCAGGGGGCCAACTGCTTCCTCACTCGGTTGCAATATCTGCCACTGATGAGCCGCACCGACTGTGCCAGCCCCTGTACTGTTCCACAGCCACTGGGGATCCGGGTCAACCATCTGGGATCCTGACTGGACCGATGCAGGGACCACAGTCCCATCTGTAACTGCAGACCTGCCGGCAGTCTTCAGTGCTAGGCAGATTGTAGCAAAACTCTGCCCTTCAGCCGGCCCTTCAGCCGGAGAAGTGATCACTAGGTGGAGAGGAAGGTCGACTACCTTCTCACCTGTTTGCAATGGCTGGCACTGGGGATGTAAACCGACCACTCCATCTCCCAATATGGAATTCTGCAGCGGGGGAGCTGCACCAACTGTGTTTTCACCAGTACCGTTAAACAGCTGCTGGGGATCCAGGCCGGCAGCCTGCGATCCCAGCTGTACCAGTGTAGGGATCACGGTTTCCTCTGTAGCTTCAGTATTCGTTGTTGAGCAGAGTATAGTGACGGACTGACTCCGCCAAAAGTGACTTCTCCTTCCTGATGACAAGCCCCAGCATATCACAGGCAATATCCCCAGGCAGAACTAGAGATTATTGCATCCTTGTACCCAAAGAACCAGGCAACACCAGCTTTCAGGTATAAAATCAGAACTCTTTATTGTGGAACAAGTGTCTTCTTTTATAGGAAGGACATCACAGGGGGAAGGGTCAGTAAAGACAATACAGGTGACAGATAGTCTGGGAGCTAATCCAACAAAGGTAATCCAGGTGACAGGTAGTCTGTGAGATAATCCAATAAAGGTAATCCAGGTGACAGGTAGTCTGTGAGATAATCCAATAAAGGTAATTAGCTCTCCCTATACAGTGCCTTGAGTGCCAAAGGTGTATTGTGCACAGAAAGTGTATGAAAACAGCAAATAAAAGTATTTTAACTCTGAGCTTTATGTCACTGGACAACATAAACTGAGGGGTACAAATAGTGATGTTCTAAAGTCCATCCAGGTAGATAGGGTTACTCTAGGATCCGTCACAATGGTTAAACCAGAAAATGGGATGAGGAGAAGGAATCTACAAATGAATCCCCACTGGCTGACCATAATAGATAATAAGCAGAAGATTGGAGCTCAATTACAAGAATTTTGGCAGATAAATTACAAGACTGCACCAATACAAATGGTCTGAGATACATTTAAAGCATTTATTAGAGGACTTCTTTTCAGAGAAATTGTAAATAAAAAGAAAGAATTCAATAAGAAGGAAAGAGAGTTAGAGCAGGAAATTATAGAAGGAGAAGAAAAATATTTTAAAACCCCTAATCAGGGTAATTATGATAATATGGTTGAGAAACAAAAGACATTGACTGAGTACTATATAGAAAAAGCGCAACAAAAGTGTTTTCTTGCTCAACAAAAATCGTTTATTGAAGGGGGTAAACCAGGGAAATTATTGGCGGATATATTTAAAGCACAGAAAGAAAGTAATGAAATTACTAGTTTAAAGGGGTACTCCGCCCCTAGACATCTTATCCCCTATCGAAAGGATAGGGGATAAGATGTCAAATTGCGGGGGTCCCGCCGCTGGGGACCCCAGGGATCTCGGCTGCAGCATCCACCTGTTGCGGCTTCCAGCAGCGGCTTTCAAGCCCCCTCCCATAGACTTGCATTGAGGGGTGGGGCGTGATGTCACACGGGGGCAGAGTCGTGACGTCACGATCTCACGTCACCGTGGTTGGGAGCCGTTAGGATGAGAGCCTCCAGCGCTGCCGGAAGCCGCAACAGGTGGGTGCTGTAGCCGAGATCCCTTGGGTCCCCAGCGGTGGGACCCCTGCAATTTGACATCTTATCCCCTATCCTTTCGATTGGGGATAAGATGTCTAGGGGCGGAGTACCCCTTTAAGACAGGGCGATAGATCAATAACATCGGACCCTGTAGAGATACAGAACACAATCCAAATTTTGAGGAGAGGTGACGTTAGAAGATGAAGTAATTGTGGTGACTGGGGTGTTGCAATGGTGTTGCAGGGTCTGGTGGTATTGACCCTGTGGAGTAAGGTGTTATTAACCCCTGATTTGTCGTGATGCCAGGATGTGGTTGTTTTCTGTATAAGGCCCTGCCGACAACCCAAAAACGCCAGGCAATGAAGTAATGTCCACAGCAGGAATTGTGCAAATAACTGGAAATGTTAATTAAACTTCTTATAGAACAGTCTTTACAGTTATGCAGTTTCTCTAGAGGCAATCGGGATGCAGGATACCTCACAGGCTTGCTGGGACTTGTAGTATTGAGATTTATGCAGGCCACAGTGCTACTAATTATATACTTGAGTTGAGTAGTAGTCACTAGGAATTGTAGATAGAGCTTGGCAACTCACGTTTTTAGTGGCTGCCGGTTCCTTAGGCTTTGGCCTAGATGAGATGAATTTAGATATATGCTGATTGTGCTTGGCTGAAATCCGGGAGATAAGAGAGAATTTAGAGACTACAGACCCTTATATACTAGGGGGGCTCGACTAAAGCCCATTGGCTGCAAGGCCTGGGGAACCCTGGGTACATCATATGACAGTAGATCACATGATCCAGGAAGGTCCTATACATTTTATACATATGTACATGCTTTATATACACTGAACAATATGTACAAAACACTTACAATGAATTTATATAAGCATTAACTGATGAGTAAGGGGGAAAGCCCTGCAGGAGAGCCCTATGGACTGCAGGGACTCTTCCTGAGGGGACAAGCTCCTGTACCAAGACACCACATAACAGAGAAGAATCTAACAACAATTAAGGCCCCGAGGCTGACTGCTACGCAGAAAGGAAATATTGAAAAAGAAATCACTATAGAAGATATAAAATCCTTTGCTCTGTCATCAGCACCGGGACCGGATGGGATTTCATGGGAATCATATTGGGAGTGGGAAGGAATTGTTATTCCTATTATGCATGCAGTATTTAATGAATCTATAGTAGAGGGATCCCTTTCCCCTTCAATGATGGACCCAAATATAGTTGTAATCCCTAAAAAACATGGATAGTGTCTTGGAACCGTCCGCACTTCGGCCGATATCGCTGCTAAACGTAGACAGAAAGATTTTGGTGCAAAGAATAGTTAAAGTAATTCCAGAGGTAATACATGAGGACTAGAGATGAGCGAACTTACAGTAAATTCAATTCGTCACGAACTTCTCGGCTCGGCAGTTGATGACTTATCCTGCGTAAATTAGTTCAGCCTTCAGGTGCTCCGGTGGGCTGGAAAGAGTCTCCTAGGGCTGTATCCACCTTTTCCAGCCCATCGGAGCACCGGAAAGCTGAACTAATTTATGCTGGAAAAGTCATCAACTGCCGAGCCGAGAAGTTCGTGATGAATCGAATTTACTGTAAGTTCGCTCATCTCTAATGAGGACCAAACGGGGTTTGTCCCGTGGAGATTGATTAGTGAGAACATACAGAGAGCACAGTTTAGTTTACAACTTGAAGGTCATCCACTTCGCTCCATCCTGTCATTGGATGCTATGAAGGCCTTTGACAGGGTGGAGCCGAGGTTTTTGTGGGCAGTACTGTAACAATTTGGATTTGGGGAAAGAATAATCAAATGGTTAAAACTGTTATATAAAGAACCAGAGCGAGGCTTATAATTAATGGGGAACTCACTGATAGTGTCCCATTGTTAAGAGGGACAAGGCAGGGATGCCCCCTCTCCCCTCTTCTGTTTTTGCTATACACAGAGCCGTTGGCGAGTCTTTTCAGAGAAACTGAAAGTATAAAAGGTTTTGGGATGTTGGGGGAGCAAAATAAAATATCCCTTTATGCAGAGGACATGCTTTAGTTCCTGCAGAACTCAGAGACGATGCTCCCCGAGGTTATGGAGATTATAGATGAATTTGGTAGGTTCTCGGGATTAAAAATTAACTGGGAGAAATCCACTTTAAAGAGGTTATCCAGGAAAAAACTTTTTTTTTTATATATCAACTGGCTCCAGAAAGATTTGTAAATTACATCTATTAAAAAATCTCGATCCTTTCAGTACTTATGAGCTTCTGAAGTTAAGGTTGTTCTTTTCTGTCTAAGTGCTCTCTGATGACACCTGTCTCGGGAACCACCCAGTTTAGAAGCAAATCCCCATAGCAAACCTCTTCTTAACTGGGCGTTTCCCGAGACACGTGTCATCAGAGAGAACTTAGACAGAAAAGAACAACCTTAACTTCAGAAGCTCATAAGTACTGAAAGGATTGAGATTTTTTAATAGAAGTAATTTCCAAATCTGTTTAACTTTCTGGAGCCAGTTGATATATAAAAAAAAGTTTTTTCCTGGATAACTCCTTTAATCCATTTTACTACTTTATCAGTCTGGCAAAAGTACATGGTGCTGTCTCAAAAATAGCCACTAGATGTCACTGCAGTGTAAAAGAAACCTGCAGTAATGGAGAGATACATGTCGGCTATAAGGTGCCTTCTCCAGACTGTATGTTTCAGCTGCTTCCATAGATGTTCAAGTTCTGTTTTTTCTACCATTGTGCAAATGTGCAACAGTCATTTTGCAGGGAAGAAAAGTAGGAAGGAGGAAGAAAAGAAGCTGGGACCATGACCTATTGTCAATCAGCAGATCTTGTTAGTGGGGGGAGGGGAAGGTATTCCCAAGCCGCTTACCAAAGCTGGTTGTGCGCCCACACACAACAAGGTCTAGCATGAAATAGATGAATCGGTCCACTGCAGCCCTCCTTAATAGAAATGGAACAAGGATGAGATGACCGTAGACTCAGGAGTTTGTCCGGCGCAGAAAGGAACCGTCAGGGAACAGAGTAAAATCAGGGGATTTATTAAATGCAACGCGTTTCGCTGCACATGCGCAGCTTCTTCAGGCAAGACAAAAGGAGGCTGGTAACGGGTATAAATACCCCCTGCAATTAACCATTTATATACTTTTAAATGTTGCCATACAATAATATATATATATATAAATGAATAGAAAAATGTAAAAAGCATACAGATTACATCAATACAAAAAAAAAAAAATTCTGGGTGGTATAAAAGCAATAAATCCACAATAAACCTTTAGATACCGCATGTAGTGTGTGAATGAACACCACATATGGCTCAAAGGATCACACCCATCGGAGGAATTATTTCTCTGATGTGTGTATTCCAGAAGAGACCAGAAGAGGGCGTAGGAACACCAGAAATGCAATATATACACAGTCTAAATAGAAACCAATAGTATTTAAACTATTTTGTATCCTTTGGTTTCTATTTAGACTGTGTATATATTGCATTTCTGGTGTTCCTACGCCCTCTTCTGGTCTCTTCTGGAATGCACACATCAGAGAAATAATTCCTCCGATGGGTGTGATCCTTTGAGCCATATGTGGTGTTCATTCACACTACATGCGGTATCTAAAGGTTTATTGTGGATTTATTGCTTTTATACCACCCAGAATTTTTTTTTTTGTATTGATGTCATCTGTATGCTTTTTACATTTTTCTATTCATTTATATTTATATATATATTATTGTATGGCAACGTTTAAAAGTATATAAATGGTTAATTGCAGGGGGTATTTATACCCGTTACCAGCCTCCTTTTGTCTTGCCTGAAGAAGCTGCGCATGTGCAGCGAAACGCGTTGCATTAAATAAATCCCCTGATTTTACTCTGTTCCCTGACGATTCCTTTCTGCGCCGGACAAACTCCTGACTCTACAGTCATCTCATCCTTGTTCTATTGTCAATGACGGGATGAGTGTCAGCACTATCCATCTTTAAACGAAAAAGAAGATATGGAGGCACTCGGTTCTTCTGCGTAAGAACCGAGTGCCTCCATATCTTCTTTTTCCTTGTGGCTCTACATTCTGGAAGAGCATCGGTACTAGCAGAGGATCCATGAGTAGCAGTGGTGACCGGGCGGTATCCAGCATTGACATCCTGGTGGCAGTGCCAACATTGGGTCAACCTTCCGTCTGTTTGGTAACTCTCCATCTTTAGATGAACGTTACTATTTATGTGCCAAGACACATTGAGAAAAAGAACACACCAAGAAGAAGTTGTTAGAATCAGATGAAAATAGCAGGAGGAAATTCCGTAGTGTGAACCTAGCCTAAGGGTCTATTCACACGACAGAATTTCCACTTGCGGAATTCCGCCTCAAATTAACGCCTGTAGACTTTTATGGGAATTCCGCAAACAGAAATTCAGAAGTGTGAATGGGAGTGCAGAATCCTATAGAAGTCTATGGGCTTTCATTTGAGGCAGAATTCTGCAAGCGGAAATTCTGTTGTGTGAATAGACCCTGAGGTGTGCCATACCTGTGTGTTTTAGTGCTTGCCGTTAGAATAAAGCTTAAAGGACAACTGTAGTGGTCAAAAATCCCTGCCCAAATGTTCCCCAAACAAAAGTTATACAATTCAGTCAATTAGTTCTATTTACCTATATGCAGCCGTTTCTGAGATATTAGAGTTGCCAGCATAGCCCAGTAGTCCTGCGTCCGTCCCCTATTCATTACATTGCAGCCGCCATCTTGGGGACGGAGATCTCTTCCTCCCAGCAGTGTTTGTGCTCCCCCCCTAGCCTCTGTCAGCTCCTCCCTGCTTATGCATATGCATGAGCGGGTGCTTTCTGAGGCAGCCATAGGCTCATCCTCAGAAACGCCCCTATCTGTAAGATTGAAGCAGGGGGAGAATGAGGACGTCCACAGCTCCTCCCCCCTCCCCTGCTCTGTCTACATAGGACCTCACTTATCACCGGGAGGATTCAAGTTTTCATGGGGGAAAACACAGAGCAAACCACAGAGCAGGGAGGGGAGGACGTGTGTGTGAAGGAGACATATTACACTGCACGGGCTGGTGGTGTATACAGGGAATAAATATCATACTGGAGATGATTCTGTGTGTGAGAGGGGGGGGGGACTACTGAATGACACATGCTGGGAGTTGTAGTCCCTGTTATGTGTATGTGTGTATGCCAGTGTTTCCCAACCAGGGAATGCTGGGAGTAGTAGTTTTGCAACATCTGGAGGCACCCTGGTTGGGAAACACTGGTGTATGAACTACAACTCCCAGGAGACTACAGAGATACAATAGAGGTGTTGGTGAACTACAACTCCCAGGAGACTACAGAGATACAATAGAGGTGTTGGTGAACTACAACCCCCAGGAAACTACAGAGATACAATAGAGGTGTTGGTGACATACAACTCCCAGGAGACTACAGAGATACAATACAGGTGTTGGTGAACTACAACTCCCAGCCAGGAGACTACAGAGATACAATATAGGTGTTGGTGAACTACAACCCCCAGGAGACTACAGAGATACAATATAGGTGTTGGTGAACTACAACACCCAGGAGACTACAGAGATACAATATAGGTGTTTGTGAACTACAACTCCCAGGAGACTCCTGATACAATAGAGGTGTTGGTGAACTACAACATCCAGGAGACTACAGAGATACAATAGAGGTGTTTGTGAACTACAACTCCCAGGTGACTACAGAGATACAATACAGGTGTTGGTGAACTACAACTCCCAGGAGACTACAGAGATACAATAGAGGTGTTGGTGAACTACAACTCCCAGGAGACTACAGAGATACAATAGAGGTGTTGGTGAACTACAACATCCAGGAGACTACAGAGATACAATAGAGGTGTTTGTGAACTACATCTCCCAGGAGACTACAGAGATACAATAGAGGTGTTGGTGAACTACAACTCCCAGGAGACTACTGAGATACAATATAGGTGTTGGTGAACTACAACTCCCAGGAGACTACAGAGATACAATAGAGGTGTTGGTGAACTACAACTCCCAGGAGACTACAGAGATACAATACAGGTGTTGGTGAACTACAACTCCCAGGAGACTACAGAGATACAATAGAGGTGTTGGTGAACTACAACTCCCAGGAGACTCCTGATACAATAGAGGTGTTGGTGAACTACAACTCCCAGGAGACTACAGAGATACAATAGAGGTGTTTGTGAACTACAACTCCCAGGAGTCTCCTGATACAGTAGAGGTGTTGGTGAACTACAACATCCAGGAGACTACAGAGATACAATAGAGGTGTTGGTGAACTACAACTCCCAGGAGACTACAGAGATACAATAGAGGTGTTGGTGAACTACAACACCCAGGAGACTACAGAGATACAATAGAGGTGTTGGTGAACTACAACTCCCAGGAGACTACAGAGATACAATATAGGTGTTGGTGAACTACAACCCCCAGGAGACTACAGAGATACAATAGAGGTGTTTGTGAACTACAACTCCCAGGAGTCTCCTGATACAGTAGAGGTGTTGGTGAACTACAACTCCCAGGAGACTACAGAGATACAATAGAGGTGTTTGTGAACTACAACTCCCAGGAGTCTCCTGATACAGTAGAGGTGTTGGTGAACTACAACTCCCAGGAGACTACAGAGATACAATAGATGTGTTTGTGAACTACAACTCCCAGGAGACTCCTGATACAATAGAGGTGTTGGTGAACTACAACATCCAGGAGACTACAGAGATACAATAGAGGTGTTGGTGAACTACAACACCCAGGAGTCTCCTGATACAATAGAGGTGTTGGTGAACTACAACTCCCAGGAGACTACAGAGATACAATAGAGGTGTTGGTGAACTACAACTCCCAGGAGACTACAGAGATACAATAGAGGTGTTGGTGAACTACAACCCCCAGGAGACTACAGAGATACAATAGAGGTGTTGGTGAACTACAACCCCCAGGAGACTACAGAGATACAATAGAGGTGTTGGTGAACTACAACTCCCAGGAGTCTCCTGATACAATAGAGGTGTTGGTGAACTACAACTCCCAGGAGACTACAGAGATACAATAGAGGTGTTGGTGAACTACAAACCCCAGGAGACTCCTGATACAATATAGGTGTTGGTGAACTACAACTCCCAGGAGACTACAGAGATACAATAGAGGTGTTGGTGAACTACAACTCCCAGGAGTCTCCTGATACAGTAGAGGTGTTGGTGAACTACATCTCCCAGGAGACTACAGAGATACAATAGAGGTGTTGGTGAACTACAACTCCCAGGAGACTACAGAGATACAATAGAGGTGTTGGTGAACTACAACTCCCAGGAGACTACAGAGATACAATACAGGTGTTGGTGAACTACAACTCCCAGGAGACTACAGAGATACAATAGAGGTGTTTGTGAACTACAACTCCCAGGAGACTACAGAGATACAATAGAGGTGTTGGTGAACTACAACCCCCCAGGAGACTACAGAGATACAATAGAGGTGTTGGTGAACTACAACTCCCAGGAGACTCCTGATACAATAGAGGTGTTGGTGAACTACAACTCCCAGGAGACTACAGAGATACAATAGAGGTGTTTGTGAACTACAACTCCCAGGAGTCTCCTGATACAGTAGAGGTGTTGGTGAACTACAACTCCCAGGAGACTACAGAGATACAATAGAGGTGTTTGTGAACTACAACTCCCAGGAGTCTCCTGATACAGTAGAGGTGTTGGTGAACTACAACTCCCAGGAGACTACAGAGATACAATAGATGTGTTTGTGAACTACAACTCCCAGGAGACTCCTGATACAATAGAGGTGTTGGTGAACTACAACATCCAGGAGACTACAGAGATACAATAGAGGTGTTGGTGAACTACAACTCCCAGGAGACTACAGAGATACAATAGAGGTGTTGGTGAACTACAACACCCAGGAGACTACAGAGATACAATAGAGGTGTTGGTGAACTACAACTCCCAGGAGACTACAGAGATACAATATAGGTGTTGGTGAACTACAACCCCCAGGAGACTACAGAGATACAATAGAGGTGTTTGTGAACTACAACTCCCAGGAGTCTCCTGATACAGTAGAGGTGTTGGTGAACTACAACTCCCAGGAGACTACAGAGATACAATAGAGGTGTTTGTGAACTACAACTCCCAGGAGTCTCCTGATACAGTAGAGGTGTTGGTGAACTACAACTCCCAGGAGACTACAGAGATACAATAGAGGTGTTTGTGAACTACAACTCCCAGGAGACTCCTGATACAATAGAGGTGTTGGTGAACTACAACATCCAGGAGACTACAGAGATACAATAGAGGTGTTGGTGAACTACAACACCCAGGAGTCTCCTGATACAATAGAGGTGTTGGTGAACTACAACTCCCAGGAGACTACAGAGATACAATAGAGGTGTTGGTGAACTACAACTCCCAGGAGACTACAGAGATACAATAGAGGTGTTGGTGAACTACAACACCCAGGAGACTACAGAGATACAATAGAGGTGTTGGTGAACTACAACTCCCAGGAGACTACAGAGATACAATATAGGTGTTGGTGAACTACAACCCCCAGGAGACTACAGAGATACAATAGAGGTGTTGGTGAACTACAACCCCCAGGAGACTACAGAGATACAATAGAGGTGTTGGTGAACTACAACTCCCAGGAGTCTCCTGATACAATAGAGGTGTTGGTGAACTACAACTCCCAGGAGACTACAGAGATACAATAGAGGTGTTGGTGAACTACAAACCCCAGGAGACTCCTGATACAATATAGGTGTTGGTGAACTACAACTCCCAGGAGACTACAGAGATACAATAGAGGTGTTGGTGAACTACAACTCCCAGGAGTCTCCTGATACAGTAGAGGTGTTGGTGAACTACATCTCCCAGGAGACTACAGAGATACAATAGAGGTGTTGGTGAACTACAACTCCCAGGAGACTACAGAGATACAATAGAGGTGTTGGTGAACTACAACTCCCAGGAGACTACAGAGATACAATACAGGTGTTGGTGAACTACAACTCCCAGGAGACTACAGAGATACAATAGAGGTGTTTGTGAACTACAACTCCCAGGAGACTACAGAGATACAATAGAGGTGTTGGTGAACTACAACCCCCCAGGAGACTCCTGATACAATAGAGGTGTTGGTGAACTACAACTCCCAGGAGACTCCTGATACAATAGAGGTGTTGGTGAACTACAACTCCCAGGAGACTACAGAGATATAATAGAGGTGTTTGTGAACTACAACTCCCAGGAGTCTCCTGATACAGTAGAGGTGTTGGTGAACTACAACTCCCAGGAGACTACAGAGATACAATAGAGGTGTTTGTGAACTACAACTCCCAGGAGTCTCCTGATACAGTAGAGGTGTTGGTGAACTACAACTCCCAGGAGACTACAGAGATACAATAGATGTGTTTGTGAACTACAACTCCCAGGAGACTCCTGATACAATAGAGGTGTTGGTGAACTACAACATCCAGGAGACTACAGAGATACAATAGAGGTGTTTGTGAACTACAACTCCCAGGAGACTACAGAGATACAATAGAGGTGTTGGTGAACTACAACTCCCAGGAGACTACAGAGATACAATAGAGGTGTTGGTGAACTACAACCCCCCAGGAGACTCCTGATACAATAGAGGTGTTGGTGAACTACAACTCCCAGGAGACTCCTGATACAATAGAGGTGTTGGTGAACTACAACTCCCAGGAGACTACAGAGATACAATAGAGGTGTTTGTGAACTACAACTCCCAGGAGTCTCCTGATACAGTCGAGGTGTTGGTGAACTACAACTCCCAGGAGACTACAGAGATACAATAGAGGTGTTTGTGAACTACAACTCCCAGGAGTCTCCTGATACAGTAGAGGTGTTGGTGAACTACAACTCCCAGGAGACTACAGAGATACAATAGAGGTGTTTGTGAACTACAACTCCCAGGAGTCTCCTGATACAGTAGAGGTGTTGGTGAACTACAACTCCCAGGAGACTACAGAGATACAATAGATGTGTTTGTGAACTACAACTCCCAGGAGACTCCTGATACAATAGAGGTGTTGGTGAACTACAGATCCAGGAGACTACAGAGATACAATAGAGGTGTTTGTGAACTACAACTCCCAGGAGACTACAGAGATACAATAGAGGTGTTGGTGAACTACAACTCCCAGGAGACTACAGAGATACAATAGAGGTGTTGGTGAACTACAACCCCCCAGGAGACTCCTGATACAATAGAGGTGTTGGTGAACTACAACTCCCAGGAGACTCCTGATACAATAGAGGTGTTGGTGAACTACAACTCCCAGGAGACTACAGAGATACAATAGAGGTGTTTGTGAACTACAACTCCCAGGAGTCTCCTGATACAGTAGAGGTGTTGGTGAACTACAACTCCCAGGAGACTACAGAGATACAATAGAGGTGTTTGTGAACTACAACTCCCAGGAGTCTCCTGATACAGTAGAGGTGTTGGTGAACTACAACTCCCAGGAGACTACAGAGATACAATAGATGTGTTTGTGAACTACAACTCCCAGGAGACTCCTGATACAATAGAGGTGTTGGTGAACTACAACACCCAGGAGACTACAGAGATACAATAGAGGTGTTTGTGAACTACAACTCCCAGGAGACTACAGAGATACAATAGAGGTGTTGGTGAACTACAACTCCCAGGAGACTACAGAGATACAATATAGGTGTTGGTGAACTACAACTCCCAGGAGACTACAGAGATACAATATAGGTGTTGATGAACTACAACACCCAGGAGACTCCTGATACAATAGAGGTGTTGGTGAACTACAACACCCAGGAGACTCCTGATACAATAGAGGTGTTGGTGAACTACAACCCCCAGGAGACTACGGAGATACAATAGAGGTGTTGGTGAACTACAACACTCAGGAGACTACTGAGATACAATAGAGGTGTTGGTGAACTACAACTCCCAGGAGTCTCCTGATACAGTAGAGGTGTTGGTGAACTACAACTCCCAGGAGACTACTGAGATACAATAGAGGTGTTGGTGAACTACAACTCCCAGGTGTCTCCTGATACAGTAGAGGTGTTGGTGAACTACAACTCCCAGGAGACTACAGAGATACAATAGATGTGTTTGTGAACTACAACTCCCAGGAGACTCCTGATACAATAGAGGTGTTGGTGAACTACAACATCCAGGAGACTACAGAGATACAATAGAGGTGTTTGTGAACTACAACTCCCAGGAGACTACAGAGATACAATAGAGGTGTTGGTGAACTACAACTCCCAGGAGACTACAGAGATACAATAGAGGTGTTGGTGAACTACAACCCCCCAGGAGACTCCTGATACAATAGAGGTGTTGGTGAACTACAACTCCCAGGAGACTCCTGATACAATAGAGGTGTTGGTGAACTACAACTCCCAGGAGACTACAGAGATACAATAGAGGTGTTTGTGAACTACAACTCCCAGGAGTCTCCTGATACAGTCGAGGTGTTGGTGAACTACAACTCCCAGGAGACTACAGAGATACAATAGAGGTGTTTGTGAACTACAACTCCCAGGAGTCTCCTGATACAGTAGAGGTGTTGGTGAACTACAACTCCCAGGAGACTACAGAGATACAATAGAGGTGTTTGTGAACTACAACTCCCAGGAGTCTCCTGATACAGTAGAGGTGTTGGTGAACTACAACTCCCAGGAGACTACAGAGATACAATAGATGTGTTTGTGAACTACAACTCCCAGGAGACTCCTGATACAATAGAGGTGTTGGTGAACTACAGATCCAGGAGACTACAGAGATACAATAGAGGTGTTTGTGAACTACAACTCCCAGGAGACTACAGAGATACAATAGAGGTGTTGGTGAACTACAACTCCCAGGAGACTACAGAGATACAATAGAGGTGTTGGTGAACTACAACCCCCCAGGAGACTCCTGATACAATAGAGGTGTTGGTGAACTACAACTCCCAGGAGACTCCTGATACAATAGAGGTGTTGGTGAACTACAACTCCCAGGAGACTACAGAGATACAATAGAGGTGTTTGTGAACTACAACTCCCAGGAGTCTCCTGATACAGTAGAGGTGTTGGTGAACTACAACTCCCAGGAGACTACAGAGATACAATAGAGGTGTTTGTGAACTACAACTCCCAGGAGTCTCCTGATACAGTAGAGGTGTTGGTGAACTACAACTCCCAGGAGACTACAGAGATACAATAGATGTGTTTGTGAACTACAACTCCCAGGAGACTCCTGATACAATAGAGGTGTTGGTGAACTACAACACCCAGGAGACTACAGAGATACAATAGAGGTGTTTGTGAACTACAACTCCCAGGAGACTACAGAGATACAATAGAGGTGTTGGTGAACTACAACTCCCAGGAGACTACAGAGATACAATATAGGTGTTGGTGAACTACAACTCCCAGGAGACTACAGAGATACAATATAGGTGTTGATGAACTACAACACCCAGGAGACTCCTGATACAATAGAGGTGTTGGTGAACTACAACACCCAGGAGACTCCTGATACAATAGAGGTGTTGGTGAACTACAACCCCCAGGAGACTACGGAGATACAATAGAGGTGTTGGTGAACTACAACACCCAGGAGACTACTGAGATACAATAGAGGTGTTGGTGAACTACAACTCCCAGGAGTCTCCTGATACAGTAGAGGTGTTGGTGAACTACAACTCCCAGGAGACTACTGAGATACAATAGAGGTGTTGGTGAACTACAACTCCCAGGTGTCTCCTGATACAGTAGAGGTGTTGGTGAACTACAACTCCCAGGAGACTACAGAGATACAATAGATGTGTTTGTGAACTACAACTCCCAGGAGACTCCTGGTACAATAGAGGTGTTGGTGAACTACAACACCCAGGAGACTACAGAGATACAATAGAGGTGTTTGTGAACTACAACTCCCAGGAGACTACAGAGATACAATAGAGGTGTTGGTGAACTACAACTCCCAGGAGACTACAGAGATACAATATAGGTGTTGGTGAACTACAACTCCCAGGAGACTACAGAGATACAATATAGGTGTTGATGAACTACAACACCCAGGAGACTCCTGATACAATAGAGGTGTTGGTGAACTACAACACCCAGGAGACTCCTGATACAATAGAGGTGTTGGTGAACTACAACCCCCAGGAGACTACAGAGATACAATAGAGGTGTTGGTGAACTACAACACCCAGGAGACTACTGAGATACAATAGAGGTGTTGGTGAACTACAACTCCCAGGAGTCTCCTGATACAGTAGAGGTGTTGGTGAACTACAACTCCCAGGAGACTACTGAGATACAATAGAGGTGTTGGTGAACTACAACTCCCAGGTGTCTCCTGATACAGTAGAGGTGTTGGTGAACTACAACTCCCAGGAGACTACAGAGATACAATAGATGTGTTTGTGAACTACAACTCCCAGGAGACTCCTGGTACAATAGAGGTGTTGGTGAACTACAACACCCAGGAGACTACAGAGATACAATAGAGGTGTTTGTGAACTACAACTCCCAGGAGACTACAGAGATACAATAGAGGTGTTGGTGAACTACAACTCCCAGGAGACTACAGAGATACAATATAGGTGTTGGTGAACTACAACTCCCAGGAGACTACAGAGATACAATATAGGTGTTGATGAACTACAACACCCAGGAGACTCCTGATACAATAGAGGTGTTGGTGAACTACAACACCCAGGAGACTCCTGATACAATAGAGGTGTTGGTGAACTACAACCCCCAGGAGACTACAGAGATACAATAGAGGTGTTGGTGAACTACAACACCCAGGAGACTACTGAGATACAATAGAGGTGTTGGTGAACTACAACTCCCAGGAGTCTCCTGATACAGTAGAGGTGTTGGTGAACTACAACTCCCAGGAGACTACTGAGATACAATAGAGGTGTTGGTGAACTACAACTCCCAGGTGTCTCCTGATACAGTAGAGGTGTTGGTGAACTACAACTCCCAGGAGACTACAGAGATACAATAGATGTGTTTGTGAACTACAACTCCCAGGAGACTCCTGGTACAATAGAGGTGTTGGTGAACTACAACACCCAGGAGACTACAGAGATACAATAGAGGTGTTTGTGAACTACAACTCCCAGGAGACTACAGAGATACAATAGAGGTGTTGGTGAACTACAACTCCCAGGAGACTACAGAGATACAATATAGGTGTTGATGAACTACAACACCCAGGAGACTCCTGATACAATAGAGGTGTTGGTGAACTACAACACCCAGGAGACTCCTGATACAATAGATGTGTTTGTGAACTACAACTCCCAGGAGACTCCTGGTACAATAGAGGTGTTGGTGAACTACAACACCCAGGAGACTACAGAGATACAATAGAGGTGTTTGTGAACTACAACTCCCAGGAGACTACAGAGATACAATAGAGGTGTTGGTGAACTACAACTCCCAGGAGACTACAGAGATACAATATAGGTGTTGGTGAACTACAACTCCCAGGAGACTACAGAGATACAATATAGGTGTTGATGAACTACAACACCCAGGAGACTCCTGATACAATAGAGGTGTTGGTGAACTACAACACCCAGGAGACTCCTGATACAATAGAGGTGTTGGTGAACTACAACCCCCAGGAGACTACAGAGATACAATAGAGGTGTTGGTGAACTACAACACCCAGGAGACTACTGAGATACAATAGAGGTGTTGGTGAACTACAACTCCCAGGAGTCTCCTGATACAGTAGAGGTGTTGGTGAACTACAACTCCCAGGAGACTACTGAGATACAATAGAGGTGTTGGTGAACTACAACTCCCAGGTGTCTCCTGATACAGTAGAGGTGTTGGTGAACTACAACTCCCAGGAGACTACAGAGATACAATAGATGTGTTTGTGAACTACAACTCCCAGGAGACTCCTGGTACAATAGAGGTGTTGGTGAACTACAACACCCAGGAGACTACAGAGATACAATAGAGGTGTTTGTGAACTACAACTCCCAGGAGACTACAGAGATACAATAGAGGTGTTGGTGAACTACAACTCCCAGGAGACTACAGAGATACAATATAGGTGTTGGTGAACTACAACTCCCAGGAGACTACAGAGATACAATATAGGTGTTGATGAACTACAACACCCAGGAGACTCCTGATACAATAGAGGTGTTGGTGAACTACAACACCCAGGAGACTCCTGATACAATAGAGGTGTTGGTGAACTACAACCCCCAGGAGACTACAGAGATACAATAGAGGTGTTGGTGAACTACAACACCCAGGAGACTACTGAGATACAATAGAGGTGTTGGTGAACTACAACTCCCAGGAGTCTCCTGATACAGTAGAGGTGTTGGTGAACTACAACTCCCAGGAGACTACTGAGATACAATAGAGGTGTTGGTGAACTACAACTCCCAGGTGTCTCCTGATACAGTAGAGGTGTTGGTGAACTACAACTCCCAGGAGACTACAGAGATACAATAGATGTGTTTGTGAACTACAACTCCCAGGAGACTCCTGATACAATAGAGGTGTTGGTGAACTACAACATCCAGGAGACTACAGAGATACAATAGAGGTGTTTGTGAACTACAACTCCCAGGAGACTACAGAGATACAATAGAGGTGTTGGTGAACTACAACTCCCAGGAGACTACAGAGATACAATAGAGGTGTTGGTGAACTACAACCCCCCAGGAGACTCCTGATACAATAGAGGTGTTGGTGAACTACAACTCCCAGGAGACTCCTGATACAATAGAGGTGTTGGTGAACTACAACTCCCAGGAGACTACAGAGATACAATAGAGGTGTTTGTGAACTACAACTCCCAGGAGTCTCCTGATACAGTCGAGGTGTTGGTGAACTACAACTCCCAGGAGACTACAGAGATACAATAGAGGTGTTTGTGAACTACAACTCCCAGGAGTCTCCTGATACAGTAGAGGTGTTGGTGAACTACAACTCCCAGGAGACTACAGAGATACAATAGAGGTGTTTGTGAACTACAACTCCCAGGAGTCTCCTGATACAGTAGAGGTGTTGGTGAACTACAACTCCCAGGAGACTACAGAGATACAATAGATGTGTTTGTGAACTACAACTCCCAGGAGACTCCTGATACAATAGAGGTGTTGGTGAACTACAGATCCAGGAGACTACAGAGATACAATAGAGGTGTTTGTGAACTACAACTCCCAGGAGACTACAGAGATACAATAGAGGTGTTGGTGAACTACAACTCCCAGGAGACTACAGAGATACAATAGAGGTGTTGGTGAACTACAACCCCCCAGGAGACTCCTGATACAATAGAGGTGTTGGTGAACTACAACTCCCAGGAGACTCCTGATACAATAGAGGTGTTGGTGAACTACAACTCCCAGGAGACTACAGAGATACAATAGAGGTGTTTGTGAACTACAACTCCCAGGAGTCTCCTGATACAGTAGAGGTGTTGGTGAACTACAACTCCCAGGAGACTACAGAGATACAATAGAGGTGTTTGTGAACTACAACTCCCAGGAGTCTCCTGATACAGTAGAGGTGTTGGTGAACTACAACTCCCAGGAGACTACAGAGATACAATAGATGTGTTTGTGAACTACAACTCCCAGGAGACTCCTGATACAATAGAGGTGTTGGTGAACTACAACACCCAGGAGACTACAGAGATACAATAGAGGTGTTTGTGAACTACAACTCCCAGGAGACTACAGAGATACAATAGAGGTGTTGGTGAACTACAACTCCCAGGAGACTACAGAGATACAATATAGGTGTTGGTGAACTACAACTCCCAGGAGACTACAGAGATACAATATAGGTGTTGATGAACTACAACACCCAGGAGACTCCTGATACAATAGAGGTGTTGGTGAACTACAACACCCAGGAGACTCCTGATACAATAGAGGTGTTGGTGAACTACAACCCCCAGGAGACTACGGAGATACAATAGAGGTGTTGGTGAACTACAACACCCAGGAGACTACTGAGATACAATAGAGGTGTTGGTGAACTACAACTCCCAGGAGTCTCCTGATACAGTAGAGGTGTTGGTGAACTACAACTCCCAGGAGACTACTGAGATACAATAGAGGTGTTGGTGAACTACAACTCCCAGGTGTCTCCTGATACAGTAGAGGTGTTGGTGAACTACAACTCCCAGGAGACTACAGAGATACAATAGATGTGTTTGTGAACTACAACTCCCAGGAGACTCCTGGTACAATAGAGGTGTTGGTGAACTACAACACCCAGGAGACTACAGAGATACAATAGAGGTGTTTGTGAACTACAACTCCCAGGAGACTACAGAGATACAATAGAGGTGTTGGTGAACTACAACTCCCAGGAGACTACAGAGATACAATATAGGTGTTGGTGAACTACAACTCCCAGGAGACTACAGAGATACAATATAGGTGTTGATGAACTACAACACCCAGGAGACTCCTGATACAATAGAGGTGTTGGTGAACTACAACACCCAGGAGACTCCTGATACAATAGAGGTGTTGGTGAACTACAACCCCCAGGAGACTACAGAGATACAATAGAGGTGTTGGTGAACTACAACACCCAGGAGACTACTGAGATACAATAGAGGTGTTGGTGAACTACAACTCCCAGGAGTCTCCTGATACAGTAGAGGTGTTGGTGAACTACAACTCCCAGGAGACTACTGAGATACAATAGAGGTGTTGGTGAACTACAACTCCCAGGTGTCTCCTGATACAGTAGAGGTGTTGGTGAACTACAACTCCCAGGAGACTACAGAGATACAATAGATGTGTTTGTGAACTACAACTCCCAGGAGACTCCTGGTACAATAGAGGTGTTGGTGAACTACAACACCCAGGAGACTACAGAGATACAATAGAGGTGTTTGTGAACTACAACTCCCAGGAGACTACAGAGATACAATAGAGGTGTTGGTGAACTACAACTCCCAGGAGACTACAGAGATACAATATAGGTGTTGGTGAACTACAACTCCCAGGAGACTACAGAGATACAATATAGGTGTTGATGAACTACAACACCCAGGAGACTCCTGATACAATAGAGGTGTTGGTGAACTACAACACCCAGGAGACTCCTGATACAATAGAGGTGTTGGTGAACTACAACCCCCAGGAGACTACAGAGATACAATAGAGGTGTTGGTGAACTACAACACCCAGGAGACTACTGAGATACAATAGAGGTGTTGGTGAACTACAACTCCCAGGAGTCTCCTGATACAGTAGAGGTGTTGGTGAACTACAACTCCCAGGAGACTACTGAGATACAATAGAGGTGTTGGTGAACTACAACTCCCAGGTGTCTCCTGATACAGTAGAGGTGTTGGTGAACTACAACTCCCAGGAGACTACAGAGATACAATAGATGTGTTTGTGAACTACAACTCCCAGGAGACTCCTGGTACAATAGAGGTGTTGGTGAACTACAACACCCAGGAGACTACAGAGATACAATAGAGGTGTTTGTGAACTACAACTCCCAGGAGACTACAGAGATACAATAGAGGTGTTGGTGAACTACAACTCCCAGGAGACTACAGAGATACAATATAGGTGTTGGTGAACTACAACTCCCAGGAGACTACAGAGATACAATATAGGTGTTGATGAACTACAACACCCAGGAGACTCCTGATACAATAGAGGTGTTGGTGAACTACAACACCCAGGAGACTCCTGATACAATAGATGTGTTTGTGAACTACAACTCCCAGGAGACTCCTGGTACAATAGAGGTGTTGGTGAACTACAACACCCAGGAGACTACAGAGATACAATAGAGGTGTTTGTGAACTACAACTCCCAGGAGACTACAGAGATACAATAGAGGTGTTGGTGAACTACAACTCCCAGGAGACTACAGAGATACAATATAGGTGTTGGTGAACTACAACTCCCAGGAGACTACAGAGATACAATATAGGTGTTGATGAACTACAACACCCAGGAGACTCCTGATACAATAGAGGTGTTGGTGAACTACAACACCCAGGAGACTCCTGATACAATAGAGGTGTTGGTGAACTACAACCCCCAGGAGACTACAGAGATACAATAGAGGTGTTGGTGAACTACAACACCCAGGAGACTACTGAGATACAATAGAGGTGTTGGTGAACTACAACTCCCAGGAGTCTCCTGATACAGTAGAGGTGTTGGTGAACTACAACTCCCAGGAGACTACTGAGATACAATAGAGGTGTTGGTGAACTACAACTCCCAGGTGTCTCCTGATACAGTAGAGGTGTTGGTGAACTACAACTCCCAGGAGACTACAGAGATACAATAGATGTGTTTGTGAACTACAACTCCCAGGAGACTCCTGGTACAATAGAGGTGTTGGTGAACTACAACACCCAGGAGACTACAGAGATACAATAGAGGTGTTTGTGAACTACAACTCCCAGGAGACTACAGAGATACAATAGAGGTGTTGGTGAACTACAACTCCCAGGAGACTACAGAGATACAATATAGGTGTTGGTGAACTACAACTCCCAGGAGACTACAGAGATACAATATAGGTGTTGATGAACTACAACACCCAGGAGACTCCTGATACAATAGAGGTGTTGGTGAACTACAACACCCAGGAGACTCCTGATACAATAGAGGTGTTGGTGAACTACAACCCCCAGGAGACTACAGAGATACAATAGAGGTGTTGGTGAACTACAACACCCAGGAGACTACTGAGATACAATAGAGGTGTTGGTGAACTACAACTCCCAGGAGTCTCCTGATACAGTAGAGGTGTTGGTGAACTACAACTCCCAGGAGACTACTGAGATACAATAGAGGTGTTGGTGAACTACAACTCCCAGGTGTCTCCTGATACAGTAGAGGTGTTGGTGAACTACAACTCCCAGGAGACTACAGAGATACAATAGATGTGTTTGTGAACTACAACTCCCAGGAGACTCCTGGTACAATAGAGGTGTTGGTGAACTACAACACCCAGGAGACTACAGAGATACAATAGAGGTGTTTGTGAACTACAACTCCCAGGAGACTACAGAGATACAATAGAGGTGTTGGTGAACTACAACTCCCAGGAGACTACAGAGATACAATATAGGTGTTGGTGAACTACAACTCCCAGGAGACTACAGAGATACAATATAGGTGTTGATGAACTACAACACCCAGGAGACTCCTGATACAATAGAGGTGTTGGTGAACTACAACACCCAGGAGACTCCTGATACAATAGAGGTGTTGGTGAACTACAACCCCCAGGAGACTACAGAGATACAATAGAGGTGTTGGTGAACTACAACACCCAGGAGACTACTGAGATACAATAGAGGTGTTGGTGAACTACAACTCCCAGGAGTCTCCTGATACAGTAGAGGTGTTGGTGAACTACAACTCCCAGGAGACTACTGAGATACAATAGAGGTGTTGGTGAACTACAACTCCCAGGTGTCTCCTGATACAGTAGAGGTGTTGGTGAACTACAACTCCCAGGAGACTACAGAGATACAATAGATGTGTTTGTGAACTACAACTCCCAGGAGACTCCTGGTACAATAGAGGTGTTGGTGAACTACAACACCCAGGAGACTACAGAGATACAATAGAGGTGTTTGTGAACTACAACTCCCAGGAGACTACAGAGATACAATAGAGGTGTTGGTGAACTACAACTCCCAGGAGACTACAGAGATACAATATAGGTGTTGGTGAACTACAACTCCCAGGAGACTACAGAGATACAATATAGGTGTTGATGAACTACAACACCCAGGAGACTCCTGATACAATAGAGGTGTTGGTGAACTACAACACCCAGGAGACTCCTGATACAATAGAGGTGTTGGTGAACTACAACCCCCAGGAGACTACAGAGATACAATAGAGGTGTTGGTGAACTACAACACCCAGGAGACTACTGAGATACAATAGAGGTGTTGGTGAACTACAACTCCCAGGAGTCTCCTGATACAGTAGAGGTGTTGGTGAACTACAACTCCCAGGAGACTACTGAGATACAATAGAGGTGTTGGTGAACTACAACTCCCAGGTGTCTCCTGATACAGTAGAGGTGTTGGTGAACTACAACTCCCAGGAGACTACAGAGATACAATAGATGTGTTTGTGAACTACAACTCCCAGGAGACTCCTGGTACAATAGAGGTGTTGGTGAACTACAACACCCAGGAGACTACAGAGATACAATAGAGGTGTTTGTGAACTACAACTCCCAGGAGACTACAGAGATACAATAGAGGTGTTGGTGAACTACAACTCCCAGGAGACTACAGAGATACAATATAGGTGTTGGTGAACTACAACTCCCAGGAGACTACAGAGATACAATATAGGTGTTGATGAACTACAACACCCAGGAGACTCCTGATACAATAGAGGTGTTGGTGAACTACAACACCCAGGAGACTCCTGATACAATAGATGTGTTTGTGAACTACAACTCCCAGGAGACTCCTGGTACAATAGAGGTGTTGGTGAACTACAACACCCAGGAGACTACAGAGATACAATAGAGGTGTTTGTGAACTACAACTCCCAGGAGACTACAGAGATACAATAGAGGTGTTGGTGAACTACAACTCCCAGGAGACTACAGAGATACAATATAGGTGTTGGTGAACTACAACTCCCAGGAGACTACAGAGATACAATATAGGTGTTGATGAACTACAACACCCAGGAGACTCCTGATACAATAGAGGTGTTGGTGAACTACAACACCCAGGAGACTCCTGATACAATAGAGGTGTTGGTGAACTACAACCCCCAGGAGACTACAGAGATACAATAGAGGTGTTGGTGAACTACAACACCCAGGAGACTACTGAGATACAATAGAGGTGTTGGTGAACTACAACTCCCAGGAGTCTCCTGATACAGTAGAGGTGTTGGTGAACTACAACTCCCAGGAGACTACTGAGATACAATAGAGGTGTTGGTGAACTACAACTCCCAGGTGTCTCCTGATACAGTAGAGGTGTTGGTGAACTACAACTCCCAGGAGACTACAGAGATACAATAGATGTGTTTGTGAACTACAACTCCCAGGAGACTCCTGGTACAATAGAGGTGTTGGTGAACTACAACACCCAGGAGACTACAGAGATACAATAGAGGTGTTTGTGAACTACAACTCCCAGGAGACTACAGAGATACAATAGAGGTGTTGGTGAACTACAACTCCCAGGAGACTACAGAGATACAATATAGGTGTTGGTGAACTACAACTCCCAGGAGACTACAGAGATACAATATAGGTGTTGATGAACTACAACACCCAGGAGACTCCTGATACAATAGAGGTGTTGGTGAACTACAACACCCAGGAGACTCCTGATACAATAGAGGTGTTGGTGAACTACAACCCCCAGGAGACTACAGAGATACAATAGAGGTGTTGGTGAACTACAACACCCAGGAGACTACTGAGATACAATAGAGGTGTTGGTGAACTACAACTCCCAGGAGTCTCCTGATACAGTAGAGGTGTTGGTGAACTACAACTCCCAGGAGACTACTGAGATACAATAGAGGTGTTGGTGAACTACAACTCCCAGGTGTCTCCTGATACAGTAGAGGTGTTGGTGAACTACAACTCCTTTATACACTCAAACAGCAGAAAGCTGTCACGGCATGCTTGGATGTATAGTCAGGGGTGTGGAAATTTTATAAAAAACTACTTGTCCACGGGACAAAAATGGAGCAAAATCTACTTGTCCCTCATGACGATCCACTTGTCCGGCTAATTTTCGCTTTTACGCTCTCGTTTTTTCCTCCTCGCCCTATAATAGCCATAACTACCTACTATAATGACACCTTTTAATTTTTCAATAACATATTCTCTGAACCCCAAAAAATATAATATATATTAAGGGAAGTGAAATTGAAATAATAAAAGATAATTTTGCAGATTTGGTGGTTTTTCTTTTCTGCGCCATTTACCTAGTGGTTGAGGTAACATGTTAGTTTTATACTTTAGGCCGCCTGATTACAGCGATACCAGATTTGTATCGTTTACGTCATGTTTTACTAATTCTGGACTTTTTCTAATTTTTCTTAATTGCCATTTTTTAACCCCTGTAGCTTTATTTTTTTTCCCGCATACCAGGCTGTATGAGGGCTCATTTTTTGCGCCATAATCTGTTTTTTGTATCGGTACCATTTTGGTATTCATCTGACTTTTTCATTGCTTTTTTACTTTTTTTTATGGGATATTATAAAAATTTCAAATCTGTGTTTTTTTTTTTTTTTTTTTACATTTACCGTACGGGATACATAATGTTATATTTTAATAGGTTGTACAATTACGCACGAAGCGATAACGAATAGGTTTATTTTTATTATGTTTACATGTTTTTATATAGGTAAAGGGGGTGATTTTAACTTTTAACATGGAAGGGGTTAATGCAGCGGTCTTCAAACTGTGGCCCTCCAGATGTTGCAAAACTACAACTCCCAGCATGCCCGGACAGCCAACGGCTGTCCTGGCATGCTGGGAATTGTAGTTTTGTAACATCTGGAGGGGGCACAGTTTGAAGACCACTGGGTTAATATGTGTCTTTCAAACTTTTATTAAAACTTTTATTTATTATGATTTTTTTTTAACACTTTATTACACTTATATGAGGAATCATTCGATTCCTCAGACAGATGAATAGAGTTCTATTGAACTCTATTAATCTGTGTGCTCTGTGATCCATTGATAGAGCCTGGTCCAGCCAGGATCTATCAATGACAGAGCCGGACAGGAGGAAGCAGAGGTAAGTCCTCCGGCTACCTCCATAGTGGATCGCCCCCCCTGCGATCGCGCTGCGGGGGGGCGATCCACCCCACTAGCCCACCAGGGAGCGTTCACATGTCCCTTTAGACGCCGCTGTCAGCTTTGACAGCGGCGATCTAAAGGGTTAATAGCGAGCCGCGGCGATCGCCGCATGCTGGCTATTAGCGGCGGCCCCCGGCTACTGAGAACAACCGGGGGCTGCAGAGTATGGAGCGGGCAGGAATCCCGAGCCCGCTCCATACATACTGCAGAGCGCCGCATACAGTCTCCCCGTGCAGACGTGCGGGGAGCGAAGGCAAAGGACGCAGGTCTGCACGGGGAGAAATAAGCCACGCCCCCTTCATCTCCCCCTGCACGTCTGCAGAGCAGGGGAGAGAAGACAAACACTGTACACAGCTTCTCATCTCCCCTGCTCTGCTACACAGGCTGCAGAGTATGGAGCGGGCAGGAGTCGGGAGCCCGCTCCATACAGACTGCAGATCGCCGCGGCACTTGTCAGGTCCGGCCCTGCTTGCCCGAAGCCGGGCTAAGGGCCGGACAAATTCACCTGCCCGGCGCCCAAAACTGCTAGTCCGGGGCGTCGGGCGATAGAAATTCCACATCCCTGATAGTCTTACAACAGCTGGAGTCACCTCTGCAACTCCAAGCATGCACATACAGCAGAAAGCTGACAGGGCATGCTGGGATTTGTAGTCTTGCAACAGCTGGAGGCACCACTGCATATAGAATAACTGGGCATGCTTGGAGTTGTAGTTGTGAAAAAGATGGAGGGACCAATATCAGGACAGTTTTATAGACAAACAATTATGTTTTTTTTTTTACCATTTTTACTTTCACTCTCCACTCTCCAGTGTCCACACTACAGTGAGCACGGAGGCAGCTGCTTCATCACTGGACAGGAGCCAGCATGGGGAGGGGGAGATGAGCAGAAGGGGAGGGTGTATGCATAGGGAAGGGAGATGTGGGCGTTACAATATAATAATTTGCTCGGGGGGGATAGAACAGGGGAAGGGCAGCAGCTTACAGGAAGTAAGCACAAGGCATGATGGGAGATGTAGTTTTACTTTCACTTCTCCGTAATTCGTGTGCCGATAACGGGAGAACGACTGGGCCAATTTTGATGGGGGAGACATCGTTGGAAAGGTCTTTCAAAGACCTATTAAATGAGGTAAAAAAAAGTTTTTTTGCCCAGCACTGCAGATGTCCTTTAATTCTGTTAGGGCTAAAGTTACTGTGCCCATTTAGGTATCATAAAGTTGTATTGTGACAACTGAACGGGTTCAGTATATGAGCAAATACACAAAGAAGAATCTCCTGTATCCGCACATGTAAGGCTAGGTTCACACTACGATTTGCAGATACGAACTCTGGTTGGCTCATTTTTGCCCCGTATCCAGTTTTGTGACCGGACCTAAAACTGCGCAATACCACGGTTTTAGGTCCGGTCACAAAACTGGATACAGGGCAAAAATGAGCCAACCGGAGTCACTATCTGATTCCGCCCGGCTCATTCAAATGAATGAGATACAGGCCGGGTCCAGCTGGGATACAGGAGCGCCCGGATCCGGTGACCGTCTCGGCAAATCGTAATGTGAACCCAGACTTACTGTTAGGAACTCATGCAGCCAGGGCTAGCCTAGAGGTGGTAACTTGGGTAAACTACGTGACTGCCTCCATCTGTGGCCCTGCAGTGTTACATAACCCTAGCCACAGACTCAATAGCAGATTAACAAATCCCAAAATCCGACTAAATCGAGACTATTAAACAATGGCAAATTTGTCAACAGCAGCTGGCTGACCGTTTCCAGGTAGCAATGTTGAACTTGCGCAGGGTAACAGATAGGAGTACCATGCATCACTTTCACTTACAGGTAGTTCGCTGGCATTTTCTGAGGCCAGTTCTATCAGATGCTCTCCTCCAACAAGAATAGTGGTGATCATGGTATATTAAAGGGGTACTCCGGTGGAAAACTTTTCTTTTTTAAATCAACTGGTGCCAGAAAGTTAAACAGATTTGTAAATGACTTCTATTTAAAAATCTTAATCCTTCCAGTATTGATCAGCTGCTGTATACTACAGAAGAAGTTCTTTTATTTTTGAATTTCTTTTCAATCTGACCACAGTGCTATCTGTTGACACCTATCTAGAGCAGTAAAGGTTTGCTATGGGGATTTGCTCCTACTCTGGACAGTTCCTAACATGGACAGAGGTGTCAGCAGAGAGCACTGTGGTCAGACAGAAAAGAAATTCAAAAAGAAAAAGAACTTCCTGTGGAGCATACAGCAGCTGATAAGTACTGGAAGGATCAAGATGTTTAAATAGAAGTCATTTACAAATTTGTTAAACTTTCTGGCACCAGTTGATTTAAAAAAATAATAATTTCCACCGAAGTACCCCTTTAACTTATTAGTATTGTGGTGGCCCAGTACAGAAGTGGCCCTTCTGTACACTAGAGGTTCTATCAGGTGGACCCATTACCCTGGCCTCTACACCTCTCAGAACTCTCATCACATATTTTGTTGCATAAAGAGTTAATGTATTATATTCATGTTAATATGCCTTTAAGTATTGTTGCTAAGTCTGTGTAACCAAGGAAGGTGCCAGTGACCAGGTGACTTGTAGGGGACCTATGGGAGTCCCCCAAATTGCTAGTTAGATCAGTTCTGAGAGGAGTTCTGTTCTGAGGTACAGTCAAGTAAAGACCTGAGAGTTGTCTGGTGTCCTGAGGGAGACCAAGGCCCAGACACGCAGCCACACTTCCACCAACAGGGAACCCCCTTCAGGTGAAAGTCAAAGCCTGGTAAGCAAATACAGGGGAGAAGTCTAGTCAGCATAGTCAAGTCTGTCAAGTATAAATTCAACATGGGACTGCGTAATTGAGTTCAAGCCCACTACAAGTACGGAGCCCACAAGTCTCCTAAACAAGACCCTAAAGTCCACTGGTCACTTCCTTGGGCCTAAACTGAGCTGTAAAGACTAGAACATCTGTCTGCCTCAGTAAAGCTGCCGCTGTTCTGTAACCTTGCATCGGAGTGATTATTTGCGCCTGGCCCAGGAACCACTGGCCATACCTCAGGTGGTGTAGAGGATAACTACGCCCTGGCACCACGAATACCAAGGGTTAATAATATCTGCCCTAAGGGTAATAACATCTGCCCTTCATCACACCCTCACCACAGTATCATGCAGATATTTCTTCCGAACTGTTCATATATTACCTTCCCAACACAACTCTGGGCTCCATTCGCTCCAATAGCCATCGTCTGCACAATAAATGTTTGTTTTCCCTCGGACTCGTATACAGGTGTTCGACGTCTCTGATCTCTTAAAAATGTATCTGCTTTCGCTTTGCTTGGCCACAGTCTAGAAGGATAAAGAATACAATGTAGGAACTACATTTTTTAACATAAAATATAATATCCAAAGTTGTTTGGGCTATCAGAATTATTAAATATGAGTAAAACTGGTAATCTATGTGTTATTTAGGGCCTCTGTAGATGGGTGCATTGTAATCAAGTGTCAGCATTTTAGACATAGGGGGGACTTTGTTATGGTCCACATCTGGTGCAAACTGGCAAAGAGTCACAATTTTCAATTTTTTGGGGACTTTTTGTCAATCTGTGCCACACTCGCCAAATGGGCTTGGCTTGATACAGACGGGTGGGTGTGGCCTTATGAGGCATGACCGTCCTTGCTTGCGGAATTTTCTACAATTTACATCGGCTAGCAAGCAGAAATTGTAGTAAAAATGTACGCTGTCTCCGAGCTGGTGTAGATTTCTAGGCAGCCGCATGGACAACCTCAGGTGCATCTGGATTTATCAAGAGGCGTGCAGGTTACCGGATGCACTGGTTGGTGCGCTGAATTTATCACTTAGTAAAAAAAATTCAAAAATTATAACATATATATATTACAGTCATGGCCGTAAATGTTGGCACCCCTGAAATTATTCAAGAACATGAAATATTTCTCACAGAAAAGGATTGCAGTAACACATGTTTTGCTATACACATGTTTATTCCCTTTGTGTGTATTGGAACTAAACCAAAAAAGGGAGAAAAAAAGAAAATTGTACATAATGTCACCAAACTCCAAAAATGGGCTGGACAAAATTATTGGCTCCCTTTCAAAATTGTGGATTAATAAGATTGTTTCAAGCATGTGATGCTCCTTTAAACTCACCTGGGGGCAAGTAACAGGTGTGGGCAATATAAAAATCACACCTGAAAGCAGATAAAAAGGAGAGAAGTTCACTTAGTCTTTGCATTGTGTGTCTGTGTGTGCCAGACTAAGCATGGACAACAGAAAGAGGATAAGAGAACTGTCTGAGGACTTGACAACCAAAATTTTGGAAACATTTGCCAATCTCAAGGTTACAAGTCCATCTCCAGAGATCTAGATTTGGCTTTGTCCACAGTGCGCAACATTATCAAGAAGTTTGCAGCCCATGGCACTGTAGATAATTTCCCTGGGCATGGACGGAAGAGAAAAATTGATGAAAGGTGTCTACACAGGATATTCCGGATGGTGGATAAGCAGCCCCAAACAAGTTCCAAGGATATTTAAGCTGTCCTGCATGCTCAGGGAGCATCAGTGTCAGTGTGAACTATCCGTCAACATTTAAATGAAATGAATGAAATGCTATGGCAGGAGACCCAGGAGGACCCCACTGCTGATACAGAGACATAAAAAAGCAAGACTACATTTTGCTAAAATAAACTTGAGTAAGCCAAAATCCCTCTGGGAAAACGTCTTGTGGACAGATGAGACCAAGATAGAGCTTTTTTGGTAAAGCACATCATTCTACTGTTTACCGAAAACGGAATGAGGCCTACAAAGAAAAGAACACAGGACCTACAGTGAAATATGGTGTTTTGGGGTTGTTTTGCTGCCTCTCAATACCGCCCCCTCAATGCAAGTCTATGGGAGGGGGCGTGACAGCGTCACGCCCCCTCCCATAGACTTGCATTGAGGGGGTGGGGCGAGATGTCACACAGGGGCGGAGTCGTGACATCACGATCTTCTGTTCCTGTGGTCGGGAGCCAGACCCTCCAGCGCTTCCGGAGCAGTAACAGGTGGGTGCTGCGTGCTATATTGCGGGGATCCCCAGCGGCAGGATAGGGGTAGGGGATAAGATGTCTAGGGGTGGAGATGTCTTGGATAGGGGATAAGATGTCTAGGGGTGGAGTACCCCTTTAAGTTCAGGGACCTTCATAATAGTCCAGGATAGGTTCATTATTTTGTTTTTCAAAATGATTCTGTTGTACGAGACTTCAAAAGCGATGTCTCATTTTTATCAGTAAATTTTTAACCATTATTGCTTTTGGGAGTTTCAAGTTATTTCAGGGAGCATTGTGGGCCTCTCTCTCTTTAAAGGAAGAGGAGAAACTATTTTGGCCATGTCTGTAAGTAGATGCCAGTACTATAATGATAGATGGCAGGGGCTGGGGAAGATTATGAATTGGGGCCATTAAGGAATATTAGAAATTCTATATAATACAAACCTCCCACATATTCATTTGGTTTTTAGACTGGATCTCATACTCCAAACAATGTGCAGGTATTTTACCCTTGGGTTCATTCCAGTTCAGGTCAAAGTCACCAGATATGTCCATGGTCAGTGTGAGATTTTCTGCGACACCAGGTTTACCTATTAAACACAACACAACATGGAATGAGTAGAATCTCATACTATACTGCTGAAAATATGACATATTTATCGAAATGTTCCACTGACCAATCTGTAAATTATATTTTTGTATAAAAATGCCACAGAACATTAAAACCAGCAGAATGTTGCCCAGTGGATCGCACTGCCCCTGCCAGGTTACTTTATTCCCCTAGTGCAGTGGTCTCCAACCTGCGGACCTCCAGATGTTGCAAAACTACAACTCCCAGCATGCCCGGACAGCCAACGGCTGTCCGGGCATACTGGGAGTTGTAGTTTTGCAACATCTGGAGGTCCGCAGGTTGAAAACCCTAGTGCATCCTGGTGGCATCTCTTCTCTACTTAAAGGGGTATTCCATGAAAAAACTTTTTTTTATATATCAACTGGCTCCAGAAAGTTAAACCGATTTGTAAATTACTTCTATTAAAAAATCTTAATTCTTTCAATAATTATCAACTGCTGAAGTTGAGTTGTTGTTTTCTGTCTGGCAACAGTGTGCAGTTCCCGAGACAAGCAGAGATGTCAGCAGAGAGCAGAGGTTTGCTATGGGGATTTGCTTCTAAACTGGGCAGTTCCCGAGACGCGTGTCATCAGAGAGCACTTAGACAGAAAAGAACAGCTCAACTTCAGCAGCTCATAAGTACTGAAAGGATTAAGATTTTTTAATAGCAGTAATTTACAAATCTGTTTAACTTTCTAGAGCCAGTTGAAATATAAAAAAAAAGTTTTTTCCTGGATAACCCCTTTAAACATTGCACACCCATCCACATTATCTAGTTCTGAAGCTGATGAGCTCATTGTAGGCACTTTTGGAGGAGGACAGAGGTCAGTATGGTCACTGACCGGTCCATAACTACACAGGAACTTGGAGTTCCTGTGACAACTTTCTATCATATCCAGCACTAACCTTTTCAAAATTTTCTGTAGGGTTGAACCTAACAATGTAAAGGGATTTTAGCACTTAAAAGAAATCTGTCAGGAAATTTAGATGGGCCGGACCACAATGAAAACAGTAAAGGTAGTTTAGTCTGTCTGGTGAGTTATGCTGCCTTAACCTCGGGCAGCATAAACCCATCAAGCTCCCTTGTTAGGCTGGGTTCACACCACGTTTTTCAAATGCGGTTACCGTATACGGTTTTCCGCTAAAAAAACGTATGGCAAAAACCGTATGCAACCTTATACAACCGTATGACTCCAAACTAAAACGTATACGGTTTTTCCCCGTAAGGTTCTATCCGTTTGCATCAGTTTTTGCCAACGGTTTTGCTATTTTGTTGGAATTAGTTTTCCAGCAATTTAATAAAGTTACTATTGTTCTATTCAAATTCCAATCTGCGCATGTGTCAACTCCAAAAACGTATTAGAAAAACCACTTGCAACCGTATTCTGAAATTCTGTGTACGGTTCTCATAGACAACAATGTTAACAGAACCGCATACGGTTCGCATACGGTTTTCCAACCGGAGGCAAAAACGTGGTCGACAGCGTTTTTGCCTACGGTTGAAAAATCGGCAAAACCGTATCCGAGGTAAAACGGATGCAACAGTACACAACATTTGGAATACGGTTTACAATGCATGCTCTATGCGTATGGTGTCGGATACGGTCGTATACTTTTTTTTTGCGGAAAACCGTATACGGTTACCGTATTTGAAAAACGTGGTGTGAACCCAGCCTTACTGACATCTGTTTAATCTAAAATGCTGAGGAGTTTCAGAAAAAAACTAGTTTATAACAAAGCCAGGGCACCGGATATAGTGTATGCAATGCGGTCTCCACACATTCTTCCCGCCTGGTTTGCTTTGAATGAGAAGTCTCTTTTTATTTGGGTATAAGTAGAGACCTGCCAATCCGTCCAAGTCAGATGGGGGAGAAGACCACCGCCCAGACACTTACCCCTGTGTAGGGGCTTGGTCTTAAAGGGGTACTCCACTGCTCAGCATTTGGAACAAACTGTTCTGAACGCTGGAGCTGGTGCCGGGAACTTGTGATGTCATAGCTTTGCCCCCATGCTGTCACACCCCGCCCCCTCAATTCAAGTCTATGGGAGGGGGCGTGACAGCCGTCACGCCCCCTCCCATAGACTTGCATTGAGGGGACAGGGTGTGACGTCATGAGGGGGCTATGACATCACGAACAGTTTGTTCCAAATGCTGAGCAGCGGAGTACCCCTTTAAATCATAAGTCACTGAGGTGGACAGAGTATGGCAGGCTTTTCCTTCCCCTCCTGCCTGTACAGGTAATAAGTGTATATTACAATACAGTTGGTCTGGCCATGAGGAGACAAAATATAAATAATGTTTGCCATCTGGAGTACCCCTTTACTGACTTATGGTTCAGGCAGCATGAAAGCGATGACAGGTTCCCTTACGGGGTGATGTGGTCAAGGAATTGTACCTACCCATGCCATGACGGCTTTATACTGGCCTCTGTGTGATTGTGGTAACTAGAGATGAGCGAACTTACAGTAAATTCGATTCGTCACGAACTTCTCTGCTCGGCAGTTGATGACTTTTCCTGCATAAATTAGTTCAGCTTTCAGGTGCTCTGGTGGGCTGGAAAAGGTGAATACAGTCCTAGTAGACTCTTTCCTAGGAATGTATCCACCTTTTCCAGCCCACCGGAGCACCTGAAAGCTGAACTAATTTATGCAGGAAAAGTCATCAACTGCCGAGCAGAGAAGTTCGTGACGAATCGAATTTACTGTAAGTTCTCTCATCTCTAGTGGTAACCCTCAAACAGCTGAATGTTACCCTTCTTATTCTTAATCAACAGACAATAATTGAGGACGATATATAAATATATGAAGAGCGAGCACAATAAACTGCTTTCAGAGTAAACATGTCTCTATTGCTTATTTTTTCTTCTTACCTATATTCTGCAACTGAAAAATAAAGTACGATGGTCTTATTGGGTCCATGCCTGGCATTTCAGTGACGCATATGAACAGGTCTGAGAAAAGCTCAAATTCCTCACTTCCAAAATGACATCCTGTGTTTATTTCATTCTCTGTCATGTAGTGTGCACAGACCCTCTTCTCAGACATTCCTTCTTGCCTTTAAAATAAAAGATTTTGATGTAAAAGTGTAAATATTCACTAGTAAAACACAAATATGTCAATGTCTACCATTTTTATTTATTCATTATTTAGTATGTTAAATAGGTTCTGTTTCAATCACTGATACATGACATATTTGTTTGCCATATTGTTTCTGTAGAATACTGTCAGTCTTTAACCCCATAAGGACTCAGCGTTTTTCCACTTTTGCATTTTCATTTTTTCCTCATGACCGTCTAAAAATCATAACGCTTTCAATTTTGCACATACAATTCCATATTATGGCTTATTTTTTGCGCCACCAGAAAATCCACAGCGAAACAGAAAAAAAATTCATTGTGCGACAAAATTGAAGAAAAAATGTCATTTTGTAAATTTTGGGGGCTTCCGTTTCTACGCAGTGCAGATTTCGGTAAAAATTACACCTTATCATTATTTTGTAGGTCCATACGATTAAAATGATCCCCTACTTATATAGGTTTGATTTTGTCGCACTTCTGGAAAAATCATAACTACATGCAGGAAAATTTCTATGTTAAAAATTCTCATCTTCTGACCTCTAGAACTTTTTTATTTTTCTGCGTACGGGGCGGTATGAGGGCTCATTTTTTGCGCTGTGTTCTGAAGTTTTTAGCGGTACCATTTTTGTATTGATCAGACTTTTTAGTCGTTTTTTATTCATTTTGTCACGATATAAAAAGTGACAAAAAATACGTCTTTTTGGACTTTGGAATTTTTTTGCGCGTACGCCATTGACCGTACGGTTTCATTAATTACATATTTTTATAGTTCGGACATTTCCGCACACGGCGATACCACATATGTTTATTTTTATTTACACAGTTTTTTTTTTTATGGGAAAAGGGGGTTGATTCAAACTTTTATTAGGGAAGGGGTTAAATGACCTTTGTTAACTTTTTTTTTCACTTTTTTTTTTTGCAATGTTATAGCTCCCATAGGGGGCTATAACACTTCACATACTGATCTTTTTACCCTGATCCCTGCAAAGCCATAGCTTTGCATGGATCAGCGTAATAGAGGGTTGATTGCTCAAGCCTGTAGCTCAGGCTTGGAGCAGTCAAACGTTGATCGCACGCGACGGAGCAATCCTAGCGTCCTAGCTGATCGGGACATCGCAATTTTATCGCGATAGTCCCGATCAGCCCGACTGAGCTGCCGGGAAGCTTTCACTCTCGTTTTAGACGCGGCGATCAACTTTGAAAGCCGAATCTGAAGGGTTAATAGTGCGCAGCACAACGATCTGTGCTGCACGCTATTAGCCCAGGGTCCCGGCTATCATAGGCCGCTGGGACCGACCCGGTATGATGTGGGGTCACGGCGTGACCCTGTTTTAAATACCGGGACCGGGCGCAGGGCGTAAAGGTACGCCCTGCCTCCTTAAGAGGTTAATATGATCGTATCGGCTGTCACTGGGAAATACTGTATATCTCTCATTACATGAAATGTTTAGCCTGGATAAGAATAGGGATTGTGAGTGTATTTTCTTCTAGTTGCAGCCATAAAGTTGTATATTTACAGCAGATGGGAAAGAAATTTTTTCCTAAGAAAATCAGTATAAATCTTATTAACCACATGATCTAATACATTTTCAATAGAAGTGAAATAATGTTATTGTTATAACATCTGCAGACTAGGGTTGGATAGCTATGTTGTCCCTAATTCATAACAATAAACATCCCCATATTGTAGTTACATCTTAAAGGGGTATTCCCAACTCTAAAAAGTTATCGGCTATCCACAGGATAGGGTATAACCAGCCCACCATTTATTCTCTATGGGGCTTTCATTCATTGCTGAGCTCAGGTACTCCTATTTATTTTCGGCAAATACAATTTCAGCACACCTTTATTACATCTATACATAGTGTTACAGTTTTTTTTTTTACAGGCTGCAGTTTTTGCATGTCCTCTCATTCTCTTATGTGCTGTTTTGTAACTATTAGATTGTTCCACAGGTCGGGCGCTTAGCAAATGTGGTGTCAATATTTAAAAAGGGAAAGGGGTTAAAAAAGGATCCTGGAAACTATAGGCCTGTAAGTCTAACATCTATTGTGGGTAAAATATTGAAGAGATACTATTTTGGAGCATCGTAATATAAATAACCTAACACAACCCCAACATGGATTTGAGGAGGCCAGTTATAGATTGGACCCGGGTGGAAGCTGTGGATGTTGTATATCTGGAAGTTTCGAATCCATTTGGTGCTATGGTACACACAAATGGTTAGTACAAAAGGTTAGTACTTAAAAAAAGGAAGCTGGGACTAGGGGAGGATATATGTAAATGCGTTAGCAACTGGCTCAGTGACAGGAAGCAAATGGTGGGTGTCAGTGGAACTTACTAAAACTAAGTAAAACTTCTCCTGACCAGGACTTTGGGGTATTGGTAGACAGTAAACACAACTTTAGTGATCAGTACCAGGCAGCTCTGTATAAATCACTAGTCAGAATCCACATGGAGTATTGTGCCCAGTTTTAGGTCCCTGTATATAAGAAGGACATGGTTGAACTGGTGAAGGGCAAAAAAGATAATTAACGATATGGGAGGATTACAGAACCAAGACAGGTTTATCAAGCTTGGGGTTATTTGGTTTGGAGAAAATACATCTTAGGGCCAATCTGATCACATTATACAAATTAAAAAAAATGGACAGTGCAGAGATATTTCTAGTGATCTTTTTATACCTAGGCTGGTAAGGGGGGGGGGGGGGGGATTCTTTACTGTAAGAGCAGTGAGACTATGGAACTCTCTGCCACATGATGCTGAGTTCAAGGGGTTATGGAGACTAGATTTATGTGGATAAAACGTTTATCCAGTGATTTATTCTTATTGCCATATTGGAATTTAAAAGGTGTGTTTTCTCTGTCTTGGGGCAACTGGCATCAGCCTCATGGGGTCTTTTGACTTCCTCTGGGTCAACACAGTGGGGTTTTACGTTAAACTTGATTGAATCACTGGATTCTAAGTTTTGTTTTTTGTATTCAGCCAGGTAAATTTGTGTACTAATAACTAATGATCAGTGCATCATGCAAGATTAATAAAATCCATTTACAGTAAACCAAAGTTACATGTGTAATGGAAAGTAATCCAGATTTTCCATATACAGTGATCCCTCAACTTACAATGGCCTCAACATACAATAGTTTCAACATACAATGGTCTTTTATGGACCATTGTAACTTGAAACCAGACTCAACATACAATGTACAGACAGTCCAGATCTGTGAAACGTGTCAATAGCTGGAAGAACCGACCAATCAGAATGGACATTCACTGGTAAAACCCCTGTATTACTGAAGTGTATGTACTGACTGGTGTCTGGTAGCGCCCCCTACAGTACAGGGAGGTATTACATGTTCTGCCCTACTCTTTACCTGTATTACTGAAGTGTATGCACTGACTGGTATCTGGTAGCGCCCCCTACAGTACAGGGAGGTATTACATGTTCTGTACTCTTTACCTGTACCTTTGGACACCAGGTGAGGGCGACTCCATGTAACTTTTTTTGGACATTGCATGTACCGTATAGGACCCTGAAGAAGTTCCTGTCCTCTACATAGACCTGTGTTTCCCAAGCAGGGTGCCCCCAGCTGTTGCAAAACTACAACTCCCAGCATGCCCGGACAGCCTTTGGCTGTCCGGGCATGCTGGGAGTTGCAGTTTTGCAACAGCTGGAGGCCCCCTGCTTGGGAAACACTGACACAGACAGTGATTACAGCTCCCAGCAGATCTTTATTACTTTTATATGTAAGGATTTGCTTTATCTATATTAGTTATCTACTTATTTATCTTTAATCCTGACTTTTTCCTATTTTTGGATGACATTTTGGGGGCTTCAGAACCAATTATCAGGTTTCCATAGAGTTCTGGTCTCAACATACAATGGTTTCAACATACAATGGTCGTCCCAGAACCAATTAATATTGTAAATTGAGGGACCACTGTACTATCTGTAGGCTTACCAGTATTGCAGCTCATAGTTGCTATTGCTGCCAAGTTCTCCTGCACTCCATTCACATATCAGGGTTTCAAATTTATCATTGATGCACTTAAAGTCTTTAACTTTTGTCTCAGGAGTTCCTGAAATCAACAAAGAACAGACCACCCTGAGTGTAAGTATTACATGTCAGTACCAAGCAGAACAAAATGTACAGAGCTGAAATAAAACAGTTTTTTTTTTTTTATCTCTTTTTGTTACCATATTATTTTTCTGTTGACAAACATTTATGCTTGTGGCAATACCAAATATAATCAATAATTATTTTTTTTACACTTTTTTGAATAAAATGGGGGAAAAAGGTTGAATGTTTCAATTTGTATTGGGTGAGGGGATTTTTCGAATTTTTTAAAAACTTTTTCTTTAAACTTTTATTTTTAACTCATTAGGTCACCATAGGGGACTATCTATAGCAATCATTACATTGCTAATACTGTTTAGTGCTATGCATAGGCATAGCACTGATCAGTATCACCAGCGATCTTCTACTCTGGTCTGCTGGAAGGCAGATCAGAACAGGAGACCCTGGGAGACCTGCGGAGGCGGTGAGGCGACTTCCGGCCACCATGTTGACTGATCAGATCAGCCATTTCAATAGCCGCACTGCTGCAGATGCCATGATCTGTATTGATCACGGTCCAGTGCGCAGGGTCATGTACAGGACGTAAATGTACCTCTTGGTGCGCTAAGTACCAGCGCATCAGGACATACATTTATGTCCATTGTCCTTAAGGGGTCATATACATCTTTATTTTACAAGCTCATATCCCATCCTCACATCCCATCCCCGCACTAACTATTCTCTGCACCTGCCTGCCGGGCAGTTAAATCATACTTTACCAGTGCGTTGGTTCGGCGGCAGGATGTTTAAAAGTCCTGGGCAATCTCTGCAGCCCGAGAGTAACGTGATGGACCTAAAGTATCATAAACTTGCATAAGCTGGTCAATAAGAAACTACCCACAGAAACATCAGATACAGACAATGGGACCAAACCCTGCACCAAACTGTAAACTCTGTCAACACATCTGCACAAATTCTGAGGCCTCCCACAACAACAAGACATACAACATCAAGGGACAATACTCCTGCACCACAGAGAATGTAGTCTACATGATACAATGCACCAAGTGGGACCTGGGATGTTACATTGGTGAGACCAGTCAGCCACTCAATAAAAGGATGAACCTCCACAGATCGTCCATCAACAACCATAGAGAAAAGGACTATTGCACCCCAGTTGGACACCATTTCACCCAAACAGGTCACTCCCTACAGGACCTCAAAATCAAGATCCTGAAAGGAAACTTCAAGAACACCCAGGAAAGAAAGACATTTGAAGCCAAAATGATAGTTTTTTTTATGACTCCAAGAACAGAGGACTTAATGTGGATTTAAGCTTCTTATCCCATTATCAAAATTTCCTATAACCTTTGCTAAACTGTCTTCCCTCTCCCTGCTCTAACACCATTACACCCTTGCTCCCCCTCCCCTGTCTAAGTCTTATCTTCAGTCTATGGTTCTGTAGTAAAATTGGGGGAATGGGTTGCGGGTCGATTTAACTTTACCACATTTTTTATTATTATGTGTATGAAGTTTCATTGAAATATCTCCAGCCATTTGGAAGTTATGCTTGAATATACATACATTGCGTTTTAGATAGGTACAGTAAATAGATAGAAAGACCGACAGACAGAAAGATAGATTTATTTGGCGAGGGGGATAAGCTGTAACAGCAATTTTGCAATCTATATTGTGTTCTATAATTTGATAATTGTATAGCCCAGGGTGTTACAGAGGCAGCAATACCAAATATATGTATGTTTTTTATTGTATTATTTTATCTTACAAACTAAAGCAATGGCTAAGGAGTAAGGATGAGGATTTTGGGACACAAAAGCTGCAGTTTTTTCCATTTTGACAACACGTTAAATAAGTAGTATTTAGCGAGAAACTCATCCTGCTGTATTGGCTCACTCAGTTCTGCTATAAATGAAAAATAACTGGATATATTACTAAAACCCCATAGATCCTCTTTATTGTAGAGACAGTAATGTATTTTTATCTTCTTACCTTGCAAATGCGTTGGGTAGTTAATTTCCACCCATTCACTCCATACTTCCCTTTCTTCTGTACAAGGGCCTTCCAGATATGTTCTTATTTTTATGACAATGTCCTTCCCAAGATCAAAGGCTTCTTTGTATGTCTGACGCTTTATCCTAACTGACTTTGTATAAAGGAAAATGCATAAAACAATTGGACATTTGATAAAGATATTGTAACACCATTAGAAGCACTTTTCTATAGTGCAGAGTTTTCCAACCATGGTGCCTCCAGCTGTTGCAAAACTACAACTCCCAGTATGCCCAGACAGCCAAAGGCTGTCTGGGCATGCTGGGAGTTGAAGTTTTACAACAGCTGGGAGCACTCTGGTTGGAAAACACTGTTTAAAGGGGTACTCCCATGGAAAACTTTTTTTTTAAATCAACTGGTGCCAGAAAGTTAAACATATTTGTAAATCACTTCTATTAAAAAATCTTAATCCTTCCAGTACTTTTTTGGGGCTGTACACTAAAGAGAAATACAAAAAAGAAATGCATTTCCTGTGATGTCCTGACCACAGTGCTCTCTGCTGACCTCTGCTGTCCATTTTAGGAACTGTCCAGAGCAGCATATGTTTGCTATGGGGATTTTCCTCTGCTCTGGACAGTTCCTAAAATGGACAGCAGAGGTCAGCAGAGAGCATTCTGGTCAAGACATCACAGGAAGTGCATTTCTTTTTTGTATTTCTCTTTAGTATACAGCCCCTAAAATGTACTGGAAGGATTAAGATTTTTTAATAGAAGGGATTTAAAAATCTGTTTAACTTTCTGGCAACAGTTGATTTAAAAAAAAAAAAAAAAAAGGTTTCCACGGGAGTACCCCTTTAAGAGGGATGGGAAATATTATTTTATTTCTTAAGGGTGCGTTCCCACCTGGCATATATGCAGCCTATTTCACGCAGCGCAAAATTTACGGCAGCAGCGGGTAATACGCTGCATATTCCTTGCTCACTATACACACATGGATTTCCGGCGGCAGCCCTATGTGTGTAGTAAGTTTTGGAGGCGGGGCCGTGTGCCGGCGTGACTGTGACACGCAGCTCCGCCTCCAAAACTCACTGCACACACAGGGCTGCTGCCGTAGAGCCCTGTATGTGTATAGTGAGCAAGGAATACGCAGCGTATTTCCCGCTGCTGACGTAAATTTTGCGCAGCGTGAAATACACTGCGTATATGCCAGGTGGGAACGCACCCTAAAGGGATATCCTTTTTTTTTTCTTTTTTTTTTTTTATAACATTGTATATATTTTTTTTTTATACAACTAAAAAAAATGTGTTACATACTGTTATACATTGAGTGGCAGAAGTAAGAGCCACTACTGCTTCCACCAAAGTATTAGTGATATAAGTGTATGATTGATAAATAGATAGATTTGGAAGTTACGCTTGAACATACATACATACGTTGCATTTTAGATAGGTACAGTAAATAGATAGATGGACAGATAAATCTGCCCTAGTGTATTTTATATTCTAATGCTAAATGCATTAGAATATACAATACAATAAAATTGGCATTCTATTCCTTTCAACTATGTTTGCAACAGTGCCAGCGATGAGTAACTGCGCCAGGGCCAAGACATGAGCAGCTCGGCAGTTCCCAACACGGCCATTGGTGTCAGTGTCGGCTCTTATTTCTGCCACTCAATGTTGAAAAGTATGTAACACAAAATAGTAAATTATGTAAATAAAATGATACTACAAAATTATTTATATATATATATATATATATATATATATATATATATATATATATATATATATATACACAGTGGGGCAAAGAGTATTTAGTCAGCCACCAATTGTGCAAGTTCTCCTACTTAAAAAGATGAGAGAGGCCTGTAATTTTCATCACATTATACTCAACTAAGAGAGGCATAATGAGAAAAAAAAATCCATAAAATCACATTGTCTGATTTTTAAAGAATTTATTTGGAAATTATGGTGGAAAAGTATTTGGTCACCTGTAAAACAAGCAAGATTTCTGGCTCTCACAGACCTATAACTTCTTCTTTAAGAGTCTCCTCTGTCCTCCACTCGTTATCAGTATAAAAAGACACCTGTCCACAACCTCAAACAGTCACATTCTAAACTCCACTATGGCCAAGACCAAAGAGCTGTCAAAGGACACCAGAAACAATTGTAGACCTGCACCAGGCTGGGAAGACTGAATCTGCAATAGGCAAGCAGCTTGATGTGGAGAAATCAACTGTGGGAGCAATTATTAGAAAATGGAAGACATAAAAGACCACTGATAATCTCCCTTGATCTGGGGCTCCATGAAAGATCTCAACCCGTGGTGTAAAAATGATCACAAGAGCAGGGAGCAAAAATCCCAGAACCACATGGGGGGGGGGGGGCTAGTGAATGACCTGCCGAGAGCTAGGACCAAAGTAACATCGGCTACCATCAGTAACACACTACACCGCCAAATCATACAGTGCCAGACGTGTCCCCCTGCTTAAGCCAGTGCATGTTCGGGCCCATCTGAAGTTTGCTAGAGAGAATTTGGATGATCCAGAAGAGGAGTGGAGAATGTCATATAGTCAGATGAAACCAAAGTAGAACTTTTTGATAAACACTCAACTCGTCATGTTTGGAGGAGAAAGAATGCTGAGTTGCATCCAAAGAACACCATACCTACTGTGAAGCATGGGGGTGGAAACATCATGCTTTGGGACTGTTTTTCCGGCAAGGGGCCAGGTCCACTGATCCGTTTAAGGAAAGAATGAATGGGACCATATATACTGTGAGATTTTGAGTGAAAACCTCCTTCCATCAGCAAGGGCATTGAAGATGAAATGTTGCTGGGTCTTTCAGCATGACAATGATCCCAAACACACTGCATCGGGCAACGAAGGAGTGGCTTTGTAAGAAGCATTTCAAGGTCCTGGAGTAGCCTAGCCAGTCTCCAGATCTTAACCCCATAGAAAACCTTTGGAGGGAGTTGAAAGTCTGTGTTGCCCAGCGACAGCCCCAAAACATCACTGCTCTAGAGGAGATCTGCATGGAGGAATGGGCCAAAATACCAGCAACAGTGTGTGAAAACCTTGTGAAGACTTACAGAAAACTTTTGACTTCTGTCATTGCCAACAAAGGGTTAATATAACAAAGTATTGAGATGAACTTTTGTTATTGACCAAATACTTATTTTCCATCATAAATCGCAAATAAATTCTTTAAAAATCAGACAATGTGATTTTATGGATTTTTTTTTCTCATTATGTCTCTTCTAGTTGAGGTATACATATGATTAGAGATGAGCAAATTTTTTAAAAATTCGATTCGGCAATTCGCCGAATTTTCCCCAAAATTTGTTGTGGTACGAATTTATTTGCGGCGAGTCGCTATTAAAAAATGGCTATTTCTGGGCAATAGACACACATATGGTGTGTGCTGTGTTAGTTAAATAATACTGTTATTCAGTATGACATGCAGATTACAGTTATCGGTATTAGAATCACTGCCGCAGAGCGTCTGGATGTGGCAGCAGGGAGAACATGTGGCATCAAAATTGAAGAGATTAAACAGATTTTTTTACGTAATTTTAATTTAATTTGAATTTATTGAAATTTTTTTGTACCCATTCTGGTGAGCATTGAGCTGGTTCCAGCCCCTGCCTCTCAGCCCCCCCCCCCCCCCTACTGTCTTACTCTGTGTGGAACTGCAAATGTTTGATTTAATCAGTTATAGTTCATGGTTATCGCTCCAACCTGTTTTATTGGAGTCTTGTAATAATTCCACAGGTAATATATGATGTCGGCAACCATGGGGCCTCAGTCTTGAAAATATTACATCAATTTTTCAAAAATTTTTATTTAACCCCTTCAGGACCAAGCCCATTTTGGCCTTAAGGACCAGAGCGTTTTTTGCACATCTGACCACTGTCACTTTAAACATTAATAACTCTGGAATGCTTTTAGTTATCATTCTGATTCCGAGATAGTTTTTTCGTGACATATTCTACTTTGACATGGTGGTAAATTTTTGTAGTAACTTGCATCCTTTCCTTGTGAAAAATCCAAAAATTTGATGAAAAATTTGAAAATTTTGCATTTTTCTAACTTTGAAGCTCTCTGCTTGTAAGGAAAATGTATATTACAAATAAAAAAAAATGTTTTATTCACATATACAATATGTCTACTTTATGTTTGCATCATAAAAGTGACGAGTTTTTACTTTCGGAAGACACCAGAGGGCTTCAAAGTTCAGCAGCAATTTTCCAATTTTTCACAAAATTTTCAAACTCACTATTTTTCAGGGACCAATTCAGGTTTGAAGTGGATTTGAAGGGTCTTCATATTAGAAATACAATCAACCTATAGATCCCTATAAATAGGAATCCAAAAAATCCCTAATTTCCCATATATGTATTATCTTTATGGTGAACCCACAAGCTTTATTAAGGTAATTGTGCATAAACATATAATGAAACCTTCACGTAGATTAAAAATTAAGCCGGGCGGTAGCTTAGCATTTAAACTAATATCTATATACTGTGCATCAGGCCAGTGTACTCCAGCCTATTCTGATTGGCTATACTGGAGTGGAGATGCCCGGCGTGCCTGCAGTGCACGCTGAGCTATTTTCTAAGCTACCGCTTTGCTTTCTATTAAAATTGAGTCCCTACTCTGCCCCCCTCGACATGTTTCGCTGCCTCTGCAGCTTTATCAAGAGGTAGCTACCTCTTGATAAAGCTGCAGAGGCAGCGAAACATGTCGAGGGGGGCAGAGTAGGGACTCAATTTTAATAGAAAGCAAAGCGGTAGCTTAGAAAATAGCTCAGCGTGCACTGCAGGCACGCCGGGCATCTCCACTCCAGTATAGCCAATCAGAATAGGCTGGAGTACACTGGCCTGATGCACAGTATATAGATATTAGTTTAAATGCTAAGCTACCGCCCGGCTTAATTTTTAATCTACGTGAAGGTTTCATTATATGTTTATGCACAATTACCTTAATAAAGCTTGTGGGTTCACCATAAAGATAATACATATATGGGAAATTAGGGATTTTTTGGATTCCTATTTATAGGGATCTATAGGTTGATTAAATTAATTTAACCCTCCATATATTGGTCCGATAAGTGAAGAACATATTAGAAATACCACACAAAAGACCCCATTATAAAAACTGCACCCCCCAAAGTATTCAAAATGACATTCAGTCATCATTTTAACCCTTTGGGTGTTTCACAGGAATAGAAGCAAAGTGAAGGAGAAAATTCACAATCTTCATTTTTTACACTCGCATTTTCTTGTAGACCCAATTTTTTAATTTTTACAAGGGGTAAAAGGAGAAAATGTATACTTATATTTGTAGCCCAATTTCTCTTGAGTAAGCGCATACCTCATTTGTCTATGTAAAGTGTTCGGCGGGCGCAGTAGAGGGCTCAGAAGGGAAAGAGCGATAAGGGGATTTTGGAGTGTACGTTTTTCTGAAATGGTTTTTGGGGGGCATGTTGCATTTAGGAAGCCCCTATGGTGCCAGAACAGCAAAAAACCCTCACATGACATACCATTTTGGAAACTAGACCCCTTGAGGAACATAACAAGGAATAAAGTGAGCCTTAATACCCCACAGATGTTTCACGACTTTTGCATATGTAAAAAAAAAAATTTTTTTTTCCACTAAAATGTGTGTTTCCCCCCAAATTTCACATTTTTCCAAGGGTTAATAGCAGAAAATACCCCCAAAATTTGTAACCCCATCTCTTCTGAGTATGGAGGTACCCCATAAGTTGACCTGAAGTGCACTATGGGCGAACTACAATCCTCAGAAGAGAAGGAGTCATATTTGGCTTTTTGAGAGCAAATTTTGCTCGGGGGCATGTCGCATTTAGGAAGCCCCTAAGGTGCCAGAACAGCAAAAAAAAAAAACACATGGCATACCATTTTGGAAACTAGACCCCTTGAGGAACGTAACAAGGGGTACAGTGAGCATTTGCCCCCCACTGGTGTCTGACAGATCTTTGGAACAGTGGGCTGTACAAGTATTCATTTTCACGGACCACTGTTCCAAAGATCCGTCAGACACCTGTGGGGGGTAAATTCTCACTGCACCCCTCATTACATTCCGTGAGGGGTGTCGTTTCCGAAATGGGGTCACATGTGGGGTTTTTTTTTTTTTGCGTTTGTCAAAACCGCTGTAACAATCAGCCACCCCTGTGCAAATCCCCTCAAATGTACATGGTGCGCTCTCCCTTCTGGGCCTTGTTGTGCGCCCCCAGAGCACTTTGCGCCCACATATGGGGTATCTCCGTAGTCGGGAGAAATTGCGTTACAAATTTTGGGGGGCTTTTTTCCGTTTTACCTCTTGTGAAAATGTAAAGTATAGGGCAACATCAGCATGTTAGTGTAAAAAATTAAACATTTTTACACTAACATTCTTGTGTAGACCCCAACATTTCCTTTTCATGAAGGGTTAAAGAAGAAAAAGCCCCCCAAACCTTGTAACGCAATTTCTCCCGAGTACAGCGATACCCCATATGTGGCCCTAAACTGTTGCCTTGAAATACGACAGGGCTCCAAAGTGAGAGCGCCATGTGCATTTGAGGCCTAAATTAGCGATTTGCATAGGGGTGGACATAGGGGTATTCTACGCCAGTGATTCCCAAACAGGGTGCCTCCAGCTGTTGTAAAATTCCCAGCATGCGTGGACAGTCAACGGCTGTCCGGCAATACTGGGAGTTGTTGTTTTTCAACAGCTGGAGGCTCTGCTTTGGAAACAGTGGTGTACCGGACGTTCTTATTGGGGGAGGGGGGCTGTGTAGGGGTATGTGTATATGTAGTGTTTTTAACTTTTTATTTTATTTTGTGTTGGTGTAGTGTAGAGTTTTTAGGGTACAGTCACATGGGCGGGGGATTACAGCGAGTTTCCCAGCGCAAAATTTGCTGCATATCAAGATGCGAGAAACCCACTGTAAAAGCCTCGCCCATGTGAATGTACCCTGTACATTCACAGGGAGGGGGTGCACCAGCTGTTGCAAAACCACAACTCCCAGCATGCATGGTCTGTTAGTGCATGCTGGGAGTTATAGTTTTGCAACAGCTGGAGGCACACAGGTTAGGAAACACTGAGTTAGAAACAGACAATGTTTCCCAACCAGTGTGTCTCCAGTTGTTGCAAAACTACAACTCCCAGCATGCCCGGACAGCTGAAGGGCATGCTGGGAGTTGTAGTTCGGCAACATCTGGAGGGCCAGATGTTGCTAAACTAAAACTCCCAGCATGCCTGGACAGTCAGTGCATACTGGGAGTTGTAGTTTTGCAACAGCTGGAAGAGCACAGATTGGAGACCATTATACAATGGCCTCCAAACTGGGGCCCTCCAGATGTTGCAAAACTACAACTCCCAGCATGCATGGTCTGTTAGTGCATGCTGGAAGTTATAGTTTTGCAACAGCTGGAGGCACACAGGTTAGGAAACACTGAGTTAGAAACAATGTTTCCCAACCAGTGTGTCTCCAGTTGTTGCAAAACTACAACTCCCAGCATGCCCAGAGAGCTGAAGGGCATGCTGGGAGTTGTAGTTTGGCAACATCTGAAGGGCCAGATGTTGCTGAACTAAAACTCCCAGCATGCCTGGACAGTCAGTGCATGCTGGGAGTTGTAGTTTTGCAACAGCTGGAAAAGCACAGATTGGAGACCATTATACAATGGTCTCCAAACTGGGGCCCTTCAGATGTTGCAAAACTACAACTCCCAGCATGCCCAGACAGCCAAAGGCTGTCTAGGCATGCTGGGAGTTGTAGTTTTCAGACTCCTAGAAGCAGCAGTGAAGATCTTCACTGCTGCCTCTGAGGACCATATACTTACCTGCCGGTCCCGTCGCTGCTCGTCCACGTGGCCGGTCCTGCCGCTGCTCCTCGGTCCCGCCGCTGCTCCTCGGTCCCGCCGCTGCTCCAGGTAAGGCCGCCGGTCCCCTCGTGTTCCCCCTCTACGCCGCAGGTCCCCGCGAGCCCCTGCAGCCATCGTCCCCCGTTCTGCCCGACTTCCAGGGGTGGGCAGTGCGGGGGATCTGAACTTTCACCCCAGATCACTGTGATTGGTCCACAGGGACCAATCACAGTGATCGCTGACCAGGACCATCAATGGATGGTCCTGGGGGGTGAAGCAGAAGTTGTCCCCTGCTGGAAACAGCGGGACTTTTGCCAGTTAACCCGTGCGATGCTGCGCATCGCCGGGTTAACTGAATGTCATTTATAAACGTCGTGATGCGCGAACGCACTGCACAACCCAGCGTTTATATATGACATTCTGCGGGAAGGGGTTAAGATTTTGATTACATTTACAAGTTAAATTTCCCGGGTGCTCGAAGCATTTACTTTGAACTAATACTGTATGACCACAAAACCCAATATAACAAGGAGTCACATGGCGGCACAATGGCAGAGCCTAGAGGTGGCAGCAGCCTGACGAGACCATATGGCCTCACAAGAGAAAAGATTAAAGATATTTTTGAAAATTTTAGATAGATTAAAATTTTAAAAGTTTAATTTAAGGTGCCAACAGCATAAGGAGACCATATGGTGGCACAATGACACAGCTTGGAGGTGGCAGCAGCATGAGAAGACCATAATCTGGCAGAATAACTCAGCCTGGAATTGGCGGCAGCCAGAGGAGACCATATAGTGGCAGAACGACCCAGCCTGGAGGTGCCAACAGCCTAACAAGACCATAGAGCCTCACAATTGAAAGGATTAAAGATACCGTATATGCCGGCGTATAAGACGACTGGGCGTATAAGACGACCCCCAACTTTTACAGTTAAAATATAGAGCTTGGGATATACTTGCCATATAAGACTACCCCTCCTACCGCGATGTACAGTACCTTGTAGTTCCCCCATATTAAGTAGGCAGTATAGTTCCCCCACATTAGGTAGGCAGCATGTTCCCCCACAATAGTAGGCAGCTCCCCCACATTAGGTGAGCAGCTCCCACACATTAGGTCAGCAGCTCCCACACATTAGGTCAGCAGCTCCCACACATTAGGTCAGCAGCTCCCACACGTTAGGTCAGCAGCTCCCCCACATTAGGTCAGCAGCTCCCACACATTAGGTCAGCAGCTCCCACACATTAGGTCAGCAGCTCCCACACATTAGGTCAGCAGTTCCCCCACATTAGGTCAGCAGCTCCCCCACATTAGGTCGGCAGTTTCCCCACAATAGTAGGCAGCTCCCCCACATTAGGTTGGCAGCTCCCCCCCACAATAGTCGGCAGCTCCCCCCACAATAGTAAGCAGCTCCCCCCACAATAGTCGGCAGCTCCCCCCCACAATAGTCGGCAGCTCCCCCCCACAATAGTCGGCAGCTCCGCCCCACAATAGTATGCAGCCCCCCCCCACAATAGTAGGCAGCTCCCCCCACATTAGTAGGCAGCTCCCCCCACAGACATACAACTTCCAGCCATATAGAGTGTATGGCTGGAGGCTGTATGTCTGTGTACTGCCCCCCACAGTGTTCCGGTCACCGCTCCTCCGGCCCGGGGTTACAATCTACTGCTATGGCCTATGGACCGGAGGAGCAGTGATCGTAACACTGTAGATGACGTTACGCCGGTCACCCACCAGGCCCCGGCCCGCGCTCGTCCTCCTGCGCCTCTATGGTTGTACGCACGGGACGTCACTGACGTCCCGTGCATACAACCATAGAGAGGTGGAGAAGCGCAGAAGGACCGCAGGAGGAGGACGCGCGGCGGCCGGGGAATGGTTAGTGACCCGCGGACATCCTTATGTCCCGAAAATATTTTTCAGGACACAGGGATGTCCGGCATAGGAATACTTATGATTATCTGCCCAGGCCGGCTCCTGTGTGCGGCTGCAGGTTGGGGCCGGCCAGAGCATGTAAAAACTAATTCATGTATATTAAAAACCAGGGTGCCTCCAGCTGTTGTGAAACTAAAACTACCAGCATGCCCGGACAGCCTTTGCCAGTCCGGGCATGCTGGGAGTTGTAGTTTCACAACAGCTGGAGGCACCCTGGTTTTTAAGTATACAGTTATTAGTTTGTACCTGCTCTGGCTGGCCCCCGCCTGCAGCCGCACACAGGAGCCAGCCCGGGCAGATAATCATAAGTATTCCTATGCCGGACCCCAATACCTGGCTTATAAGACGACCCCTGACTTTTCAGAAGAAAATTCGGGGTTAAAAAGTCGTCTTATATGCAGGGATATACAGTAGATTTTTTAATTTAAATTGAATATTTTAAATAGATTACCATAAAAATTTTAAGGTAATGTCCCAGCAGCATGAGGAAACCATAGGCGGCAGGAGGCGGCACAATGAAACAGCCTGGAGGTGGCACCAGCATGAGGAGACCATATGGTGACAGAATGACACAGCCTGGAGGTGGCGGCAGCCTGACCAGACCAAAGGGCCTCACAATTAAAAAGATTAAAGATATTTTTTTAAATTGCATTTGGCCATGTTAACATCCCCCGGATACTTTATGAAAAACTGCCACACTGCAGAATAGCTGATTTTCCCCCCAATAGTCTGCACTGACTGACTGCGACTGCCACCAACTCCAGGGACCCCTGTTCCACTACCTCCTGAGCAGGTAGGCTGTCACTAAGCAGGTGGTCTACCCCAGGCACGTTTGGCTCCACACTTCTCACTGCTGCCACCATGCTGACTCCTAACCATGCTACCACCTTGTTGGCTCAACTGCTGCCTCACAGGCAGCCTGCCACCCTCTTCTCCTGATTATGATGAAACCCCTTCTGCACCCAGCTCCCAAGTGCGATCAGCTTCATCATAATTGAGATGTATCTGCACGTCACTGATGTCCTCCTCAGGTTCCTCAACAGTGTCTGTTTCAGGAGCCTGAATGGTCGCAACACCACCTCCCACGCCACTCTCCTCATCACTATTTGCCCGCATAGCGAAGGAAGTGGGGGATGTCTCCTCCACTTCTTGGCTGGGCAGTAGCTGCTGACTGTCCTCTAGTAGATCGTCCTGACTAAAAAGTGGAGCTGAACCAACAGCATAGGATACTTCTATGGGGGAGGGAACAGCATAGGACAGAGGCAGTTGGAGGGCAGGGACTGCTCCCAGGCCATGCCAACTGATGTTGTGTCTGAGGATCCCACTGACTGTTGACTGGGGATGTCAGATGTCACTTGTGATGAAGTGGATGACCGAGTTAACCAGTCAATCACAGCAGATGGGTTGCTGGTCGAAACACGACCACTAGCTGATACCAGAAGCTCAGGCCTCTCGCTGCGACTCATGCTGCCACTCGTCAGCGACCTCTGCCTGCGCCTGATGACTTTAGGCATCTGCCACTCCTCTGTGCAAGTCCTGGCACTTCTCTGCCTGACATCCTTGCATATATGAGGGGAGGACAATGCGATCCAGTACGCTTAAAACAGTATTCGTCTACAATACCAGCAGGTGTGTACTTTGGGCTGGCCTTTCACAGTAACTAGGCCCTTGAGACTTTAACAGGAACAAAATGGTACACCACTTAGATGTACGCACAGGTTACACTTAATAGAGGACAATACGCTTTTAGTGCTCTGCTCACCCTAACTGGCTGGCTACTATTAGCTTTTCAGTTGTTGTACACACCAGTGCTGCAGCACACAGTCGCTGTGTACTACACCCAAAATTGCACTCTCTCTCTCAATCTCACTCCCTTCCCTGTCAGCCCTTCTAGGCTGGATTTGGTCTTGAGGTGAATCACTGCTGTAATACACACACACAATTGCACTTTCTCTCTCAATCTCTCTCTCCCTTCCCTGTCACTGCTTCTAGGCTGGATTTGGGCTTGAGATGAATCGCTTCTGTAAAAAGCTTTTCTGTGCAACACACTGCTCTCTGTCTCTCTCTCTGCAATAGAATGCTGATGTGAGTGGCTGCAAGATGGCTGCCGATTATATAGGGCTGTGACATCACAGTGGTGGCTGGCTGCTGATAGGCTGCATGTTGCATGTGATTCAGGGTCATCCCGCCGACCCTTGTTCCCACCTTCCCAGGATTCCTTGCCCCATGTCCTCACATGTGTATCCGCCATTTTAGATGCCCTGGAGCCCGGGCCGCACTAAATGTAGTATAATGAAGCGATTCACACGATCGAATTACAGCAATATTCACATTCGTTGCGAATGCAATTTTTCCTGAAATCCGTAACGAATTTGGATTCTTCAGACTCGATTCACTCATCCCTACCTAAATTACAGGCCTCTCTCATCTTTTTAAGTGGGAGAACTTGCACAATTGGTGGCTGACTAAATACTTTTTTGGCCCCACTGTATGTATATATATATATATATATATATATATATATATATATCTATTATATATATATAATCTAAATAAAATTATGCTAAAAAATTTAATAAATAATAAATTAAATATGATATCAAAATAAATATAAAATAAATATATAAATAAATAATATAATTTTTGTTATATATATATAGAGTAAATATATATCCGCCTGAGTGAGGGCGCAAGTGGTTATTATTTCAGGACGTCCGGAGGAAACATGGGGGAGTGCAGATCCCAGTCCTCCTGGGGTTATCCGCTGCAGTGTTCCTACACTTCTACCCTTGTGTATATTGCACTGCAGGAGGATGACAGGCAGCTACGGGTTGACCCTCCCTGCTTATAACTGGTTGGGATGGACAAGAAGGAAAGTGTGGAAATGTCACTGTGCAAAAATACTATAAAAAAAATTTGAATTGCTTTCCTTTCCTAAAAAGTGAAAACAAGTTAAACAATAAATTATATTTACATAGGGTTCCAATGAAAACTATAACTTGGCCTACTAAAAAAACAAGCTACCATATAGCTATGCGAAAAATGGAAAAACTTAAGGGTCTTGAAATTGTTGATGATAAAAAGGGAAGAATTGGTCCTGAAGACCCCAAATTGGCCAAACCATAAGGAGTTAACAATGACGCTACATTTACGTGATTACACGATGCATTATGGGAGGAATTTATAAATATCGTTGATGTGTCGTAAGTTGTCGTAAAAATGGCAAATGTCACCATTTTTGGATTTTGCGGGGGAAAAAAAGGTGACTTTAGTATTAAAGGGGTATACACACACTGTTATTCCAAATATAATTGCTACCTTACCTTCCATCTTTCTTCATTGACAACTTGATGGGTTAATTCATACCATGCAGAGCACTCACTCATGTTACTCATAGATGCTGGAGGCTGCCATGTTATTTCTAAAATTCCCAAAGTGCCAAGGTCCTCAATTTGTATATTAGAAGGTGGGTCGACTAGAAGCAAAAATAACATGGCCAAATAAAAAAGAAATTAATAAATACAAAACATTAGATGCCAACAGTGTTTGAATGAATTTAGGGGATATTGAGGATGCTGAATCCAAACATAACATTTTTATTCCTAGATTGACTGTAGTATTTAAAACACTGAATACCTGTCAAATAATGATTGAACACTAATGCGATCTGGAGTGTCTGACATATGAAAAAGGTTTTTTGGACCTTGGAGAATTAAAAACTAAATGCAGGAAACTTTGATGGTCATTAAATTAATAAAACTCAATGGCCCAGGTTTATCAGTCGGCCAAAAACTGTCTGGTTTTACCTATAACAACCAATAACAGCTCAGCTGTAATTTCTCAGATTGCTCTGATAACATGAAAGCTGAGCTGTGATTGGTTGCTATGGACAAATCATTCCTTTTTTTTTTGACGTTTTTTTTTTTTTTTCTACATGGCACCATTCCTGTAATATGGCTCAAAGTCCTTATTTGTAAATTAGTTCCTTTTGTATATTCAGGGTGTTCCCTAGCCCTTTGGTGCACAGGTATGCCCACCCAGCTGGTCAATGGATGACACCCCTTTATAAATATTCATAAGTCTGCCCTGAAGCACATAGTCGCTATGTCCTGAGATCCCGTGAATGTCAATGCGCATGCGCAGGATCTCAGCTCACGGTAGAGCATCTTCTGCACTATTAGTCTGTGCCAGAAGGTACTCCTAGAAGACCTATTCCTAAAAGCCTGTGATACTGGATTTTTATGTCCTGAATTTCTGGATTTATTCCTTATTCATCTAAACCTTCTGATTAAAAATGCCTAATGGTCCAAACAATCTGATACACTTGTGGATCTATGGATAAATATGTAAGAATGTACATAATGAGAATATTTACCAGTCATCTCTACTGCTAATAAGCACTGAACATAAAGGGCTGAGTACATAAGAAATCTTGATATCCTCTGAAGGCCTAGTCTTTTCATATTAGTGCAGAGGGAGGCATGGTTTAGGTTGCACATTTTGTTCTTTCACAACGAAAATACGGTAACTGGAAAAAAAAAGAAAACAATAAAAAAGCATAAATGTTGCAATACATTTCTTCTTGTGTTGGCATTTTCTATCATGATGGGACATCTATTTTAGGTATTTCGTTGATCAGATCATGTACAGATATAAGAAGCCAAACCTATACATTATACAAGAAAGTTGCCCTCATCAGTTAAGACTTAATATGTGCCTTAAAGGAAAACAGTCATGCAGTTCACCACACTAAACCCAATACACTGGGGGTGACTGACTAATATAAGTACCTTCAGTCTGGAGATATGTCCCACCGAAGATCCGCTTATATCTTTTTTGAATTGCGCATTGGAGGTGGGCCCTGCCGGCTCAATTTGAATATTCATTGTCTGTGACTCCACGCCCTAGTGACGTGGAGTTGCTGGTCATGTGAGCGCTCACGTGACCAGCGACAATGAATATCCAAATTGAGCTGGCCAGCGCGCAATTCAGAGATGATAGAAGCGGATCTTCGGTGGGACATATCTCCAGACTGAAAGTACGTATAGTAGTCAGTGACCTCATCTGTCTCCTGTTCACCCACAGGAGGTCTCCTGTGGACTTTCTTTGACCTACAGAACCACAGAAATTCATCATGGCATAGATTTCACTAGGTGTTGAAATTATTCCATGGGAATATTGGATAGCTTCTTGCAGTTGCCACACATCCAATGAGGTACGGATATGCTCTTAATAGCCTGTTAGTCCTTATCCCAAAGATGCACTATAGTATTAAAGAAGATATTCAGTGCTGAAAAACATCCCCTATCCTAAGGATAGGGGATAAGTTTCAGATCGCGGGGGGGTCTGACCGCTGGGGCCCTACGGGATCTCCTGTATGGGGCCCTGGCAACCCGCGGGAAGAGGGTGTGTTGACAACCACACGAAGCGGCGGCAGACACGCCCCCTCAATACAACTCTATGGCAGAGCTGGAGCTCTGCCTTCGGCAATCTTCGGCTCTGCCATAGCGATGTATTGAGGGGGCGTGTCTGCCGCCGCTTCGTGCGGTGGTCGACATCTGCTATCTGGCCAGTGAGGAGTGGCCATGTACAGGAGGGGCCCTGTACAGGAGATCGCAGGGGGCCCCAGTGGTTTGACCCCCTGTAATATGAAACTTTTCCCTTACCCTTAGCATAGGGTATAAGTTTTTCAGCACTGGACTACTCCTTTAAGATCTGGGGAGTGTGAAGGGAAGGACAACTCGCTGTCATATTCCTGTAACCAAGCAATGACTAAAGGACTCTTGTGGCATGGTGATTTGTCCTACTAAAACTATCTTGGTCCCTTAGGGGGAACTGTAGCCATGAAGGGATGAATACGGTTGACCACATTGCATAGATAAGCCCTAACATCCAAACGTCAAATATTGGAGGACCTACTGTGTGCCAAGAAAATATCTCCCATACAATGTCGTTATGACCACCAGTCTGAACTGTTGACACCGGGAAGTGTTTACTGATCAGTGACTGTTTGTCAGACTGATTCTTCATATCCTTCAATGACCTTTTTTCTTGACAAGTCATTTTTACATCCACAGGATTTTTTCCCCAGTCACAACATTCTACTTATGCCCTCAAAACTATTGCATTAAAAAAAATTCCATAATATTGTAAGTTTTGGAAATCCTGGCACTGATGACGAAGCCTCGTTCTAAGCCGCTCAGATCTCATAATTTTCCCTTTCTAATATGGATTCACACTGAAATTGCTTACTCAATGTTACACTGCAGCATTAATGCAGGGGTCTATTTTACATACAGGGGAAACTCTAGTTGTGGAAGGGTTGTTTAGATATCTGAATAGTAGCTGTTGTCTACTGTGGACAGGCAAGAGCTCTCTTTGGTATTGCCCTTTATAGATCACTGGTATTGCCCTTTATAGATCACTGGTATTGCCCTTTATAGATCACTGGTATTGCCCTTTATAGATCACTGGTATTGCCCTTTATGGATCACTGGGAATCCACTGAAGGTAATGGGTCCCTTTTCATTCCAGTGTGCACCCGGCTTTACTTTCCATAACAACAGTGTTTCTGATCTTCTGTCCCTGAGAACCCTGTAGGTCATTATTCGAGCATGTCCCATAGTGGGAATGAATATGGCTATTTGTGATTTTATGATACATGCTGTCTTTCCAAAGATATTCCACTGTATCCACATCTGTCTTATTATATTGTAAAGCTTGTCCAAGTCATATATAATGATGATTCAGAGATCCGAATTCTACCCATTTTTCTCTTTTCAGTGCTTTGTAGAGAACATAGTAGAGATAGACAACATGGCTCAATATTCCGTGGATGTGACAGGTCATTTCTTAAGAAGTCTATACTAGGAACTATGTGGACGGCAGTTTATAGAGGGCTATTACGACATATAGATCCCTAACCTATTTCTATAAAAATGTTCTATGTCCATATATGTAACAGTGGCAATCGTGCAAGACCAGAGCTCTTAGCCTAAATCTATTCACATTGTTTGTATGTTTACTGTGCATTTGGGTTACTTACAAGTACTCTGGCTTCTGCCTTTTCTGCAAAATCCCACTTATGGGTCTACTAGCTTCTTAAAAATCAGAATGTAGTATGTGTATGAGAGCTTGAGATACTGAAGGGAAATTAGAAAAGACTGATCGTGATGGGAACCTAACTTGTTATAGTGATGGTAAATCCTATGAAATCATTCAGCAGGCACCCTGGAACATCGCCCAGGGGGTTCCTGAGACCCTCCCATGTCGGCGATCGGAGAAAATCGCATGTCAATTCAGACATGCGATTTTCTCCAATTCCGGGCTGATCGGGTCTCTGGTGACCCGATCACCCGGAAAATAGGGCTGATCGGAGTTGTCAGCAACAGCCCCGATCAGCCTAAGGGATAGGAGTGAGGTCGCAAAGCTGCGATCTCCTCCTATCCCCTGCCATTAGTCAGAACGGAGTTCTGACCAATGGCAGCGCAGGACAGGGGGTTGCCATGGCAACCCCCTTCTGCCCGCCCCTGGATGTCGAGGGGATCTGGGAAGAAGATGGAGGCCGTACCTGCAGGAGAAGATGCCTGGGGACCCCCCGATCTTCGCTGGAGCCTGCTGGATCCTGATCAGGTAGGGAATCGACAGTGGGGGGGAATTGAAAGTGAAAGTAAAACGATCTTTACTGTGGCAACCACTAGGAAGGCCAAACTGCAACTCCCAGCATGCCCAGACAACTGTCTGGGCATGCTGGGAGTTGTAGTTTTGCAACATCTGGAGGGTCACAGTTTGGAGACCACTGTTACAGTGGTGCCCAAACGGTAGCCCTCCAGATGTTGCCAAACTACAACTCTCAGTATGCCTCGACTGCCCAGGCATGCTGGGAGTTGTAGTTCTGTAACATCTGTCCCTTCAGATTTAGCAATTTTCATGACATTTTTGAAAATTGCTGCTTTACTTTGAAGCCCTCTAATTTTTTCAAAAAGCTAAAATATGTCCATTTTATGATGCCAACATAAAGTGGACATATTGTATTTGTGAAGAAAAATAAAATGTATTTGGAATATCCATATTCCTTACAATTAGAGAGCTTCAAAGTTAGAAAAATGCAAAATTTTCAACATTTTCATGAAATTTGGTGATTTTTCACCAAAAAAGGATGCAATTAACACCGAAAATTTACCACCAAAATAAAGTAGAATATGTCACGAAAAAACTCTCTCAGAATCAGAATATTCGGTAAAAGCGTTTTCGCATTATTAATTCGTAAAGTGACGGTGGTCAGAATTGCAAAAAAGGCCACAGTCCTTAAGGTGAAAAAGGGCTGCGTCCTTAAGGGGTTAATATCTGCTGAGATTCTCATAAACTTTAGATCAGAACTGTCTCTGACTGTAAAGCAGCATAAGCCCTACTCCACTGCCAGCCGTTCTAAGCACCGTGACCCCAGTAAAGCGACTGTCTCCTTCGGCATCTTTCAGATAAAAATGGAAAGTTCCAAAAATTATCATCTGTCAAAATGCAGGGTGAAAAACAACGATATTTCTATGACCCTGAAGACCAATGTCAGCTGCATACTTTCATGGTTAAAGGAAAACTGTCAGCTTTCTCCCCCCCACACTAAGCAGCGGTACTGGCTGGTAGTGCGGGGGACGCTGATCCGTTTGATCCTTGCCGTGCCCGGATCTGCTGGACCGTTCGGCCGTAATCTTTTATTTTCGGTATATGCAAATGAGGTCTAACTGGCACTCTGACGTCAGTGGCGCTGGCCGCAGCGCCGCCCAGCTCATCAATATTCCTCCCCTTCTTCCGCCTCTCCCTCTTCTTCCCGCTCTGGAAATAAGAGAGAGGGGAGGAATATTGATGAGCTGGGTGGTGCTGCGGCCAGCGGAACTGACGTCAGAGTGCCAGTTAGACCACTTTGCATATACCGAAAATAGAAGATTACGGCTGAACGTCGTGGCAGATCCGGGCACGGTCAGCATCAAAGTGATCAAAGCTGACAGCTTTCCTTTAAAGGACATGAATAAATTAGAAAAAATTATAATAATAACAATAACAATAATACTGTAGGGAGCAGCAATACCAGATGTCCAGAGGAACATGGTTTCGGCAGCATCAGACCCCAGCTGTGCCTGTTATTTCTAGGAAACAGCCCAAACCTATTTTAGCACTGACTAACAAGAACAGCATCAATAAAGCTACTCGTAAAAGTCTATAAGGCTCGCCAATAAATAGTTACAGGGGGAATCCCAATGTTCACTTCTTAACACACTTTAGTGACTGCCGAATCAGTACTGTGCTGTCCTTATATACACACAACCTGCCTTTTATTAAAGGGGTACTCCGGTGAAAAACGTATTTTTTTTTTTTTAAATCAATTGGTGCCAGAAAGTTAAACAGATTTGTAAATTACTTCTATTAAAAAATCTTAATCCTTCCTGTACTTATTAGCTGCTGAATACTACAGTGGAAATTATTTTCCGTTTGAAACACAGAGCTCTCTGCTGACATCACAAGCACAGTGCTCTCTGCTGACATCTCTGTCCAATTTAGGAACTGTCCAGAGTAAAAGGAAATCCCCATAGCAAACATATGCTGTTCTGGACAGTTCCTAAAATGGACAGAGATGTCAGCAGAGAGCACTGTGCTCGTGATGTCAGCAGAGAGCACTGGGCTCATGATGTCTAGAAGAGATCACTGTGTTCCAAAAAGAAAAGAATTTCTGCTGTAGTTTTCAGAAGCTAATAAGTACTGGAAGCATTAAGATTTTGTAATAGAAGTAATTTACAAGTCTGTTTAAACTTTCTGGCACCAGTTGATTAAAAAAAAAAAAAGTTTTTCACCGGAGTACCCCTTTAAACCTACACAGAATATTGCAGCAGAACAATAAAAGTTTAAAAGATACTGAATATGCATTAAAATAATCCTAAAATACATAAAAGACAGACAGTGCAACTACTGGAAAAGGAGAGATGCAATGAGATCCCTGTGCTATTCATATAAACATATAACTCAAGGCAAGGCGCATGTACACCCGCATACTATGTCATCTGAACAGGTAAACATTAACACTATATACCACAGAAGTACAAAAAGTGCAAATACAAGTACAGAGGAGGAGATGTATCAAAACCTGTCCAGAAGAAAAGTTGTCCAGTTGCCCACAGCAACCAATCAGATCGCTGCTTTTATTTTGCAGAGGCCTTGTTAAAAATTAAAGAAGCGATCTGATTGGTTGCTATTGGCAACTGGACAACTTTTCTTCTGGACGGGTTTTGATAAATCTCCTTCATAGAATAGTAGAAAGTGCAAATGCATCATCCAAATAAATAGAATAGACATACAACACTTGTTAAGAATTTTAGGACAAAGCATGGGGAGAATTTCGTATTGGTTTTAGTCTTTATTTTGGTGTGTACCGTATTTTTCGCCGTATAAGACGCACTTTTTCTTCCCCAAAACTGGGGGGGAAAAGTTGGTGCGTCTTATACGTCAAATACACACCTATCGTGGCGGTCCCTGCGCCCATCAACGGCCGGGACCCGCGGCTAATACAGGACATCACCTATCGCGGTGATGCCCTGTATTAACCCTTCAGACACGGCGATCAAAGCTGACCGCCGCGTCTGAAGCGAAAGTGACACTAACCCGGCTGCTCAGTCGGGCTGTTTGGGACCGCCACAGTGAAATCACGGCGTCCCGAACAGCTTACAGGACACCGGGAGGGACCTTACCTGCCTCCTCGGTGTCTGCTCCGGGCCGGGATACCCTGCATGGCGGCGCTCTCCTTCGACGTCATCACATTGTCGCGCACGCCGTCCCGTCATCCAATAGGAGCGGCGTGCGGAGCGATGTGATGGCGGCGACGGAGAGCATGGATGCCGGGGAAGAAGACGTCCGGAGCGTCGGGGACAACACGGGGACGCGGCAACAGCGATGGAGCAACATCCAGGGCAGCGGTGACGAGCGGTGACGGGTCCGGAGCGGCGGGGACACGTGAGTATTACTTCCTATACCAGTGGTCTTCAACCTGTGGACCTCCAGATGTTGCAAAACTACAACTCCCAGCATGCCCGGACAGCCAACGGCTGTCCGGGCATACTGGGAGTTGTAGTGTAGCAACATCTGGAGGTCCACAGGTTGAAGATCACTGTTGGGTTCAGAATATTTTTTTTCTAGATTTTGCACCGATGCGTCCTATAGGGCGAAAAATACGGTATTTTATTGCAGTCTTTCACATGTGCCATTTTTGTACTTATCTTTTGAAAACGTTCTCAACACCAACCTCCCCCGTGATTTCTAGAAAACAGACTAGCTCGATGTTTTTCTCCAGATGTGCTGGCAGTGGTCCTGAATTTATCAACTGCGAATGTTATGAAAATTCACAACAATATAAAGCAAATGGTCCAAAAATTCACAAATCTACACTACCCCAAGCAGAGTTCTAGAAAAAGGCGTTCCTACACTTTTTTTTTTTAAATCTCAGCCTTCTTTAGTGTACTTGCATGAAATGTACTACTCATTATGTAAACTTTTAAAAAATTTGGCTCAACTCTGCAAAATTCTACGCCAAAAAAAAATCATGGAGAAAAGCAACTACACACAGGGACCACTAAATTACCCTCATGGTGCTCAGTAGGTGATAAACTGCTCATTCTCTGGATCAATGGGGGTACCAGTTGTCAGACCCCCAGTTGTCAGCATGTTGTTCTCTATTCTGTGATAACTTATTCTGTGAAATTATCTTTTATGCATCATTGTATCGATACTTTGCTAATGTATGCAGTTTGACTTGTCGGGCACAGGCATGACTAGGTCTCACTTGATCATGGTGTCATATTTTCAAATAAATGATGCGATTTCCTTGGACTTTAGCAATAATTTCATCACTCTTTTCTTGTCATTAGAATAGTAAGTGATGCTTGTATGTGTCATTATACAGGAGTATTCATAAAGGAGTTAATGTGTTAACAATCAATTTACAGTGACCATTCATGGTATGATATTTGTAGGGCAGCATGCATGCTCCTTTAAAGACATTTTGGCCTTACATACTATATTATATTGGTCACATTATTATAAAGCAATATGATACACAGTAATCTACACTATGTGTTACTATAAAGCAACATGATACACAGTAATCTACACTATGTGTTATTATAAAGCAACATGATACACAGTAATCTACACTATGTGTTACTATAAAGCAACATGATACACAGCAATCTATACTATGTGTTATTATAAAGCAACATGATACACAGTAATCTACACTATGTGTTATTATAAAGCAACATGATACACAGCAATCTACACTATGTGTTACTAAAAAGCAACATGATACACAGCAATCTACACTATGTGTTATTATAAAGCAACATGATACACAGTAATCTACACTATGTGTTACTATAAAGCAACATGATACACAGTAATCTACACTGTGTTATTATAAAGCAACATGATACACAGTAATCTACACTGTGTGTTATTATAAAGCAACATGATACACAGTAATCTATACTATGTGTTATTATAAAGCAACATGATACACAGTAATCTACACTATGTGTTATTATAAAGCAACATGATACACAGTAATCTACACTATGTGTTATTATAAAGCAACATGATACACAGTAATCTACACTATGTGTTATTATAAAGCAACATGATACACTGCAATCTACACTATGTGTTATTATAAAGCAACATGATACACAGCAATCTACACTATGCTGTGTATCATGTTGCTTTATAACACATAGTGTAGATTGCTGTGTATCATGTTGCTTTATAATAACACAGTGTAGATTGTTGTGTATCATGTTGCTTTATAATAACACAGTGTAGATTGTTGTGTATCATGTTGCTTTATAACACAATCTACACTATGTGTTATTATAAAGCAACATGATACACAGTAATCTACACTATGTGTTATTATAAAGCAACATGATACACAGTAATCTACACTATGTGTTATTATAAAGCAACATGATACACAGTAATCTACACTATGTGTTATTATAAAGCAACATGATACACAGTAATCTACACTATGTTTTATTATAAAGCAACATGATACACTGCAATCTACACTATGGGGGAGATGTATCAAAGTTGTTTTTGGTAGACGTTTTTTGTAGATCATTTTGGTTGGTCTAAATTTGGAGCAATTTCTCCAAATTTATCAAACTTGTGCAAGCCCCATGATAAATTTCGTGCAATGGTCTAAATCTCCACACAGTTCTATTTGTAGACCTGTTCTACACCTCACAGGAATAGTGGTGTTTCCTGGACGCTGGTCTTTTGTTCTATTGTTTTTCAGGATTCCACTGAGGTTTTTTTTTGTCCACCAGCAAAAACGCCTGAAAAACGGTCCCAGCTTTTCCTGCATTTTGGTAATTTTTCTTGGGGGAGATTTATCAAAAACTGTACAGAGGAAGAGTAGTGCAGTTGCCCATGGCAACCAATCAGATTGCTTCTTTACAAAAATGAAAGGAGCAATCTGATAGGTTGCTATGGGCAACTGCACCGCTCTTCCTCTACATAGGTTTTGATTAATCTCTCCCCTTGTGTTTTTTCTTGCATTTTTGCTGGTGTGCGGAAACAAACATTTTTGTACCCTGTGTGCATTTTTTTCACTGCAGGTACTACTCCATGGGTCGGATGCAGAGCGCCCGCCGCACGGAGTGTAAGGAGGTACGGAGTGATGTATAGCATATACATATACAGGGTGCAGAGCATCACTACTTACCTCCGCCCGCTGTATAGTATACAGGGGGCATAGTGTATCCATGTATACTATACAGGAGCCCAGCAAGGAAAGAGTTAACCCACACTGCAGAGTTAAATCTTTGTGCGCTCTCCTGTATATACAGCCATCTATAGATGACTGTATATACAGGATACAGTAGGCAGACAAGAACAATTGGAGGCTCCCTGTTACATACTGCAGTATGGGCGCACTCACCAGGTGAGATCGCAAATGATGTCCTCAACTTTTTTTTCTCTCATTTCAGATACGTGAATGGGGAGGACTACGTCAGATTCAGTGTATTGCGATGATGACCAGCTTTTTTTTAATGTCAATAAAAGGTTTAATGAGGGCTGTGTGGGGAGTGTTTTTTTTTTTTTTAAATACATTTTTTTTTCAATGCCGGGCTTAGCGTTAGCCACAAAAACAGCTAGCGCTAACCCCCAATTATTACCCCGTTACCCACCGCCACAGGGTTGCCGGGAAGAGCCAGTACCAACAGGCCTGGAGTGTCAAAAATAGCGCTCCTGGCTGGGGTTATTTAGGTTGGGGAGAGCCAGTAACAATGGTCCTCGCCCACCCTGGTAACGTCAGGCTGTTGCTGATTGGTTGGTATCTGACTGACACTGAAAATATGGGGAACCACACACTTTTTTTTATTACAAAAAAAAAAAACAACACATAGGCTTCCCCATATTTTCAGTGTCAATCAGACACCAACCAATCAGCAACAGCCTGACATTACCAGGATGGGCGAGGACCATTGTTACTGGCCCTCCCCAGCCTAAATAACCCCAGCCTGTTACCGCCTAGGCCAAGGAGCGCTATTTTTGATGCTCCGGGCCTGTTGGTAACGGCTCTTCCCGGCACCCCTGTGGCGGTTAGTACCGGGGTAATAATTGGGGGTTAGCGCTAGCTGTTTTCGGGGCTAACGCTAAGCCCAGCTTAGTAATAGATTCTGTCTACAAGACGGCTTCCACTACTAAGCCTGAAATTTCAATTATAAAAAACACAACACATGAAATAAAAAATGGATTTAAAAAAACACTCCCCCACAGCCCTCGTTAACCCTTTTATTGACATTAAAAAAATGCTAGTCATCGTCACACTCCACCGAATCTCAGGTAGTCCTCTGCATTCACTTATCTGAAATGACATTTTTGGCGCTCTCCCCTGGGTAGAGCGCACATAATGCAGTGTGTTCCTAAAGAGGGAGCCTCCAATTGTTGCTAAACTACAACTCCCATCATGGGGGCTGTAGGTAAACAACAGCTGGAGTCTCCCTGTTTGGGAACACACTGCCAAAAAGGCTCTGTTCCCATTATGCAAAACGCATAATGAGAACAGAGCCATACTTACCACCCTGGCTTCAGGCCTGGACTGTGAAGCTCCGCCCCCTAATGATGTCATCACTAGGGGGCAGGGGCGGAGAAGTTGCAAGGGGTCTCAAGAGTGAGACCCCTGAGATCCGTCAGTCTGCCCTTGGACTACTACTCCCATCATGGGAAATTTTGTGTCCCATGATGGGAGTAGTTGTAGTACCGCAGTGCTGAGGGATGGCTCTTACACATCCCCCAGCTGCGAAACTGTATTGTGACTGTTAGGACTACTACTCCCATCATGGAAAGACGCTGTCCATGATGGGAGTTGTAGTCCTCGGGCTGAAGGACAGATCGCAGCAGGTCATTCTCCAGAGACCCGCTGCGATCTGCATTTATTAATTTAAAAAGCCAGCGGCAACACTGCACTCCCCGCCACCTCCTGTATACAGATGTCATCACGATTCATAATCCCCGCCACCGGGAGAGGGGAGCTCTGATTGGTGGAAAGCTATTCACCACTATACACCAATCAGAGCTCCTGTCTTCTGGCGGGGATTATGAATTGTGACAGGTCTATACAGGGGAGCGAGTGGAGCCGCTTCTACAGTACAGTATATAATTGTTATGTGCACTGTACCCCCCCCTCCCAGACTAATACTGACCCCTTCTATAGTATATAATTGTTATGTGTACTGTACCTCCCCCCCAGACTAATACTGACCCCTTCTACAGTATATAATTGTTATGTGTACTGTACCCCCCCCCCCAGACTAATACTGACCCCTTCTATAGTATATAATTGTTATGTGTATTGTACCCCCCCCCCCCCCAGACTAATACTGACCCCTTCTATAGTGAGTGCTGGGACCGCTGTGTGATTGACAGGTCCCCAGCACAAGTGTCCGGCCCCACTGACCTTGTTATAAATCTTTATGATACACACCGCCCATCCTCCTCTTCATTCTTCTCATACCGGAGTCGCGCGGCTTCTGTATCATAGTCTATAGTCAGAGCGCCCCCTCCCGGCCTCCACACTGCACGGGGCTGGGGCCAGACAACGGCAGGGGGCGCTCTGACTATAGTGAAAGCAGAAGCCGCGCGTCTCCGGTATCAGAAGAATGAAGAGGAGGACGGGCAGTGTGTATCATAAAGATTTATAACAAGGTCAGTGGGGCCGGACACTTGCGCTGGGGACCTGTCAATCATACAGCGGTCCCAGCGCTCACTATAGAAGGGGTCAGTATTAGTCTGGGGGGGGGGGGGGGCAGTACACATAACAATTATATACTGTAGAAGGGGTCAGTATTAGTCTGGGGGGGGGGGTGCAGTACACATAACAATTATATACTGTAGAAGGGGTCAGTATTAGTCTGGGGGGGGGGGTACAGTGCACATAACAATTATATACTGTACTGTAGAAGCGGCTCCACTCGCTCCCCTGTATAGACCTGTCACAATTCATAATCCCCACCAGAAGACAGGAGCTCTGATTGGCTAATAGTGGTGAATAGCTTTCCACCAATCAGAGCTCCCCTCTCCCGGAGGCGGGGATTATGAATCGTGACATCTGTATACAGGAGCCGGTGCAGCGCAGTGGAGCCGCATATACCGCCGGCTTTTTAAGTTAATAAATGCAGATCGCAGCGGGTCTCTGGAGAATGACCTGCTGCGATCTGTCCTTCAGCCCCAGGACTACAACTCCCATCATGAACAGAGTCTGTCCATGATGGGAGTAGTAGTCCTAACAGTCACAATAGAGTCCCGCAGACGGGGAATGTGCGTCTCTCAGCGCTCCGGTACTACAACTACTCCTATTATGGGACAGATTCTGTCCCATGATGGGAGTAGTTGTAGTACTGCAGTGCTGAGAGACGGCTCCTGCATCCCCCACCTGCATCTTCCACCGTCTGCCATTTTCTACGAGTCCTTGCTAGCACTCTTAGGTTTAGACTACTTTTCTTGCAAAAAAGCGCAATTGCGCAAAAAAAAACATCTACTTTTTTTTTGCGCAATTGATAAATACCAGTCCACTGGATTAGGTGGTGTACGGTAGACCAAACTGGTGACAACTTTAGAAAACTGTCCACCAAAAAAAACGCAGCTCTATGCAAAAAAAGCGCAATTGCGCAAAATTTGTAGACGTGAAAAATGGTCTAAATGCAATGATACATGTCCCCCTATGTGTTATTATAAAGCAACATGATACACAGTAATCTACACTATGTGTCATTATAAAGCAACATGATACATGGCAATCTACACTATGTGTTATTATAAAGCAACATGATACACTGCAATCTACACTATGTGTTATTATAAAGCAACATGATACACAGTAATCTACACTATGTGTCATTATAAAGCAACATGATACATGGCAATCTACACTATGTGTTATTATAAAGCAACATGATACATGGCAATCTACACTATGTGTTATTATAAAGCAACATGATACACAGTAATCTACACTATGTGTTATTATAAAGCAACATGATACACAGTAATCTACACTATGTGTTATTATAAAGCAACATGATACACAGTAATCTACACTATGTGTTATTATAAAGCAACATGATACACAGTAATCTACACTATGTGTTATTATAAAGCAACATGATACATGGCAATCTACACTATGTGTTATTATAAAGCAACATGATACATGGCAATCTACACTATGTGTTATTATAAAGCAACATGATACACAGTAATCTACACTATGTGTTATTATAAAGCAACATGATACACAGTAATCTACACTATGTGTCATTATAAAGCAACATGATACACAGTAATCTACACTATGTGTTATTATAAAGCAACATGATACATGGCAATCTACACTATGTGTTATTATAAAGCAACATGATACACTGCAATCTACACTATGTGTTATTATAAAGCAACATGATACACAGTAATCTACACTATGTGTTATTATAAAGCAACATGATACATGGCAATCTACACTATGTGTTATTATAAAGCAACATGATACACTGCAATCTACACTATGTGTTATTATAAAGCAACATGATACACAGTAATCTACACTGTGTTATTATAAAGCAACATGATACATGGCAATCTACACTATGTGTTATTATAAAGCAACATGATACACAGTAATCTACACTATGTGTTACTATAAAGCAACATGATACATGGCAATCTACACTATGTGTTATTATAAAGCAACATGATACACTGCAATCTACACTATGTGTTATTATAAAGCAAAATGATACACAGTAATCTACACTATGTGTCATTATAAAGCAACATGATACATGGCAATCTACACCATGTGTTATTATAAAGCAACATGATACACAGTAATCTACACTATGTGTTACTATAAAGCAACATGATACATGGCAATCTACACTATGTGTTACTATAAAGCAACATGATACATGGCAATCTACACTATGTGTTATTATAAAGCAACATGATACACAGTAATCTACACTATGTGTTATTATAAAGCAACATGATACACAGTAATCTACACTATGTGTTATTACAAAGCATTATACAGAGTAATCTACACTGTGGTATTATAAAGCATTATACAGAGTAATCTACACTGTGGTATTATAAAGCAATACAATATACAGCAACGTACAGCAATACAATATACAGCAACATTATAATACACAACAATCTATACTATGTGTTATTATAAAACAATAGAATACACAGTAATCTATACTTTGAGTTTTTATAAAGAAATATGATACACAGGGATGTATACTATGTGTTGTTATAAAACAATACCATACACAACAATCGATACTTTGTGTTATTATAAAGAAATATGGTACACAGGGATGTATACTATGTGTTGTTATAAAACAATACCATACACAACAATCTATACTTTGTGTTATTATAAAACAATATAAGACACAGTAATCTATACTTTGAGTTTTTATAAAGAAATATGATACACAGTAATCTGCACTATATGTTATAAAGCAATATGATACACAGGGATGCATACTATGTGTTGTTATAAAAAAAATACCATACACAACAATCTATACAATGTGTTATTTTAAAACAATATAATGCACAGTAATCTACACATTGTGTTTTTATAAAACAATATGATACACAACAATGTATACAATTTGTTATTAGAAAACAATTCGATACACAACATTCTTTACTTTGTGTTATTATAAAACAAAATGACACACAGCAATCTACACTACACAGCAATCTACACTACACAGCAATCTACACTACATTAAAATACACAACTATCGGTAATTACATTATTTTATTTACCCTATAAATATTTTTTTAAACATTTCTCAAACACTTCTGCATAGCTTCTGCATAGGAAAAAAATGACTTTGCTGTGACCTTGCTCTAGGGTGTACACTTACCAAAAGGTTTATTCTGAATCAGCATCAACTCCGTGTTCTTGCTGCTTCATACTAGAGAGCAGAATAAATATTGAGTCTTAGAAGGTGTGGTCAGAGGAGGGCAGCACATGCTTGAGTCACTGGAGAAGGCTCCTAGGTTTATATCCATTCATTCATTTAGTTGGTGTTATGAAATGATATACAGTGGTCCCTCAAGTTACAATATTAATCGGTTCCAGGACGACCATTGTAGGTTGAAACCATTGTATGTTGAGTCCATAACTCTATGGAAACCTGGTAATTGGTTCTGAAGCCCCAAAATGTCATCCAAAAATAGGAAAAAGTGAGGATTAAAGAAAAATGAGTAGATAACTAATATAGATAAAGCCAATCCTTACATATAAAAGTAAGAAAGATCTGCTGGGAGCTGTAAATCACTGTCTGTGTCAGTGTTTCCCAACCAGGGTGCCTCCAGCTGTTGCAAAACTACAACTCCCAGCATACCCGGACAGCCTTCGGCTGTCCGGGTATGCTGGGAGTTGTAGTTTTGCAACAGCTGGAGGCGCCCTGGTTGGGAAACACTGGTCTATGTAGAGGACAATTGTTTCTTCAGGGTCCTTTACAGAACACGCAATGTCCTAAAAAAGTAAAATGGAGCCGCCCTCACCTGGTGTCCAAAGGAGCAGGTAACCCTGGTACAGGTAAAGAGTACAGAACATGTAATAACTCCCTGTACTGTAGGGGGCACTACCAGACAGGAATTCAGTGCATGCGCTTCAGTACTACAGTGCACGCGCAAATACAGGGGTTTTACCAGTGAATGCCCATTCCAATTGGTCAGTTCTTTCAGCCATTGACATGTTTCACAGATCTGGACTGGCCATAGCATTGTATGTTGAGTCTGGTTTCAGGTTACAAAGGTCCAGAAAAGACCATTGTATGTTGAGGCCATTGTAAGTTGAGGGATCACTGTACAAGGGGAAGAGAAAAGCATTTCATGTGCTGGGGACTCAGGGAGAGCGAGTTCACTCATTATCCAAGTAATCTGCTCGCCTGGGTTAGTGAAAAGAGTCCCAGCCCTGTATACAGTTAAATTATGGTTCTCCTACTGTCCTTGTCTCTGGAACATAATAAATGTTCAGGATCCCTGGGAAGTTGGATGCTTCAGCCATTGGAGGAGAGGCTATATGGGCGTTGCTTACCTCCACACAGTAATTTTTTTTAATGATGGTGAGCGTCCCTGAAGATTTTCTACTAATAGAATGAGTAGTTGATTCTTTCTTTAAAGGAGTACTCCGGCACGCACTTTTTTCCTTTTATCCCGTCCGGGCTGCAAATTAAAGGAAAACAAACTTTCTCTTACCTGCCAACGAGCCCCCAAAGCTCCGGTACAGGTGTTTGGTCCCCGGGCTGTATTCTTCTTACTTCCTGTTAGCCCGGCACGTCACACGGAGCTTCAGCCTATCACTGGCTGAGGCGGGACATCGCTGCGGCCAGTGATAGGCTGAAGCTCCGTGTGACGTGCCGGGCTAACAGGAAGTAAGAAGAATACAGCCCGGGGACCGAACACCTGTACCGGAGCTTCGGGGGCTCGTGGCAGGTAAGAGAAAGTGTGTTTTCTCTTATTTTGCAGCCCGGACGGGATAAAAGGAAAAAAGTGCGCGCCGGAGTACTCCTTTAAAGAGGTACTCCGCCCCTAGATATCTTATCCCCATCTAAAGGATAGGGGATAAGATGTCTGATCGCGGGGGTCCCACCGCTGGGGATCCCGTGATCTCGGCTGCGACACCCCAGTTATCCGGTGCACGGAGCAAACTTCGCTCCGTGCCGGATGAATGGCGGTGGCTCATGACATCATAGTCACGCCTCCCTCTACCCAAGTCTATGGGAAGGGATGTGACGGCCGTCACGCCCCCTCCCATAGACTTGCATTGAGGGGGCGTGACTGTGACGTCACAAGCGGGATGCGGGCGTGACGTCACGAGCCTTCAGAGCGGCACCCGCCGCTCTAAATGAATGCCGGGAGCAACAGGGAGATCGCGGGGGTCCCCAGCGGCAGGACCACGCGATGAGACATCTTATGCCCTATCTTTGGATAGGGGATAAGATGTCTAGGGGCGGAGTACCCCTTTAAGTTAGGCTGACTACCTGACAGTGCTGCTGAATGTAGCATCATATACCTGAGATGTACAGAGCTGCACAGCAGTGTGAATAGTATCTTGGGCAGTGAATACAGTGAGGTCTCTTAATACTGACGCATGTGAAGGATGCATGAGCATAACTCCCCTGTGCAGAAGATTTGTCAACCATCTTATTTAAACCCCAAATACCTGGTCGGATTGGCATTGTTTCCTCACCCTTTTCTGTGCAGAAATTATTATTTTTTCTTCTATATAAACAAGGTGCACTTGGCTCGACTCTGCAGCCTCTCACACCTTTTCCAGCAGACGACTGGCGATCTCACATACTATAAGGGAGTCCACCACTAATACCTGTGTAGATATTTGATTAGATCTTTCCATATGACGACACTGAAGGAATGACGCTCAGCTACAATGTAAAGAAGTGAGTGCACGGCCTGTATAACAGTGTTTAATATTGTGTCCCCTCAAAATAACCCAACACACAGCCATAAATGTCTAAACCCTGGCATTGGCATCAGAATTTATACCAGAATCAACATTCTATCCCCATAAATCTAGTGTCCATAACCTGTAATGTTACATTTTAGATGCTTCCAGTAGGTAAATAACCCCCTCTCGATTAGGTTAAAGCCCCAGTAGGTACATAATTACCCTGTAAGTCAAATGGGCGGACACAAGAAATTTCTATATGTTGTTCATCTTTGCAAAACATTAAAGGGGTACTCCAGCGCTAAGACATCTTATCCCCTATCCAAAGGATAGGGGATAAGATGCCTGATCAAGGGGGTCCCGCCACTGGGGACCCCCGTGATCTTGCACGCAGCACCCCGTTACAATCAGTTCCCGGAGCATATTCGCTCCGGGTCTGATTCCTGGCGATTACAGGGCCGGAGCATTGTGATGTCACGGCTCCGCCCCGTGTGGTCACGCTCCGCCCCCTCAATGCAAGCCTATGGGAGGGGGCGTGACAGCTGTCACACCCCCTCACATAGGCTTGCATTCAGGGGGTGGAGCGTGATATTACACGGGGGTGGGGCCGTGACGTCACAATGCTCCGGCCCCGTGATCGCCAGGAATCAAATAGGGGATAAGATGTCTTAGCGCCAGAGTACCTCTTTAACCTTTTCAATATACCATTATATCAGCTTTTGGCAGTGAAGCTATTCCTGTACACAAAGTGAAGGAATATACAGTAGAATTCCATGAAACAACTTGATAACTTTGGTTTATCTTGGAATGTTACTGATTCTCAGCCAGAAGAATAGATATATTTTTTATGCTTCTTAGCACCTTTAGTAACATAGTTCACAATGTGGTGACTTCTGTGACACGACAATCAGAAAGACACATCCAAGCAAGTCTTCCTGATGTGACAGACAGCACCGACCTTACTGTAGGCCGCCAAACAAATCAGCGTAATTTAGAGAGGCCCTTGATCAGCATTCTCTCCTCCTGTGAAGAGGAAGTTCTTCTCAAAGAAAGGATTTTATTTTAGAGAAATATCTTCAGAGCATGGACAGGAACACGAGCAGGAACAGTGACTTGTAGACAAGATGGCAGCTAGGTCAAAGTGTGCCTCTTTTTTCAACAAACTTGGCATAGATCAATAGTAAAAGCAAATATAAGAAACTTTGTATTATATATTATTAGACCAAAATGCTTATTTCTCCTGTTATCAAGTTTTCCCCCTTCTCTCCGACCATAATGTATTCTACTCTGAGAAATCTGTAATCTGTATTCTCTTACTCCATCCTAGTACACCCAGGAATCAAATGTCAAGCAGTACAAGCCTATGGAGGGGGCGATAGGAGGGAAAGTGCTTGTAAACAGCACAGTGCCAGGAGAAACAAAGAGATAATACAGACAGCTCTGTAAAAGCATTCATTCCCAGGGCTTTAAATACACAGGCTGTTTACGGAGACATAGAAGTACCGGGTTCTCACATATAAACATTAGGCTCCGTCCACCAGCTCTGGGAGAACTAAAAATTACAGATGAAGCCTGAAAAGCTGAAATTTTATACAGGGGATATAATACTAATGATATGTATATCATACAGGGGGTATAATACTGTTGATATGCATATTATATACTGGGGGCATAATATTGGTGATGTTCATATTATATACAGGAGTTATAATACTGGTGATGTGTATATTATATACAGGAGATATAATACTGGTGATGTGTATATTATGTACAGGGGGTATAATACTGGTGATGTGTATATTATATACAGGAGATATAATACTGGTGATGTGTATATTATATACAGGGGGTATAATACTGGTGATGTGTATATTATATACAGGGGGTATAATACTAGTGATGTGTATATTATATACAGGGGGTATAATACTGGTGATGTGTATATTATATACAGGAGATATAATACTGGTGATGTGTATATTATATACAGGGGGTATAATACTGGTGATGTATATATTATATACAGGAGATATAATACTGGTGATGTGTATATTATAAACAGGGGGTATAATACTGGTGATGTGTATATTATATACAGGGGGTATAATACTGGTGATGTGTATATTATATACAGGAGATATAATACTGGTGATGTATATATTATATACAGGGGGTATAATACTGGTGATGTATATATTATATACAGGGGGTGTAATACTGGTGATGTATATATTATATACAGGGGGTATAATACTGGTGATGTATATATTATATACAGGGGGTATAATACTGGTGATGTGTATATTATATACAGGAGGTATAATAATGGTGAGGTGTATATTATATACGGGAGATATAATACTGGTGATGTGTATATTATATACAAGAGATATAATACTGGTGAGGTATATATTATATACAGGGGGTATAATACTGGTGATGTATATATTATATACAGGAGATATAATACTGGTGAGGTGTATATTATATACAGGAGATATAATACTGGTGATGTGTATATTATATACAGGGGGTATAATACTGGTGATGTGTATATTATATACAGGGGGTATAATACTGGTGATGTGTATATTATATACAGGAGATATAATACTGGTGAGGTGTACATTATATACAGGGGGTGTAATACTGGTGATGTGTATATTATATACAGGAGATATAATACTGGTGATGTGTATATTATATACAGGAGATATAATACTGGTGATGTGTATATTATATACAGGAGATATAATACTAATGATATGTATATTATATACAGGAGATATAATACTGGTGAGGTGTATATTATATACAGGAGATATAATACTGGTGAGGTGTATATTATATACAGGAGATATAATACTGGTGATGTGTATATTATATACAGGAGATATAATACTGGTGAGGTGGATATTATATACAGGAGATATAATACAGTACATGTGTATATTATATACAGGAGATATAATACTGGTGAGGTATATATTATATACAGGGGGTATAATACAGTTCATGTGTATATTATATACAGGGGGTATAATACAGTACATGTGTATATTATATACAGGGATATAATACTGGTGAAGTGTATATTATATACAGGGGGTATAATACAGTACATGTGGATATTATATACAGGAGATATAATACTAGTGATGTGCATATTATATACAGGAGATATAATACTAGTGATGTGTATATTATATACAGGAGATATACAAGTGATGTGTATATTATATACAGGAGATATAATACTGGTGATGTGTATATTATATACAGGAGATATAATACTGGTGATGTGCATATTATATACAGGAGATATAATACTAGTGATGTATATATTAAATACAGGGGGTATAATACTGGTGAGGTGTATATTATATACAGGGGGTATAATACTGGTGATGTGTATATTATATACAGGAGATATAATACTGGTGAGGTGTATATTATATACAGGGGGTATAATACTGGTGATGTATATATTATATACAGGAGATATAATACTGGTGAGGTGTATATTATATACAGGAGATATAATACTGGTGATGTGTATATTATATACAGGGGGTATAATACTGGTGATGTGTATATTATATACAGGAGATATAATACTGGTGATGTGTATATTATATACAGGGGGTATAATACTGGTGATGTATATATTATATACAGGAGATATAATACTGGTGAGGTGTATATTATATACAGGAGATATAATACTGGTGATGTGTATATTATATACAGGGGGTATAATACTGGTGATGTATATATTATATACAGGAGATATAATACTGGTGAGGTATATATTATATACAGGGGGTATAATAATGGTGATGTGTATATTATATACAGGAGATATAATACTGGTGATGTGTATATTATATACAGGAGATATAATACTGGTGATGTGCATATTATATACAGGAGATATAATACTAGTGATGTATATATTAAATACAGGGGGTATAATACTGGTGAGGTGTATATTATATACAGGGGTATAATACTTGTGAGGTGTATATTATATACAGGAGATATAATACTGGTGAGGTGTATATTATATACAGGGGGTATAATATTGGTGATGTGTATATTATATACAGGAGATATAATACTAGTGATGTGTATATTATATACAGGAGATATAATACTGGTGATGTGCATATTATATACAGGAGATATAATACTGGTGATGTGTATATTATATACAGGGGGTATAATACTAGTGATGTGTATATTATATACAGGGGGTATAATACTGGTGATGTGTATATTATATACAGGACATATAATACTGGTGAGGTGTATATTATATACAGGGGGTATAATACTGGTGATGTATATATTATATACAGGAGATATAATAATGGTGATGTGTATATTATATACAGGAGATATAATACTGGTGATGTGTATATTATATACAGGAGATATAATACTGGTGATGTGTATATTATATACAGGGGGTATAATACTAGTGATGTGTATATTATATACAGGGGGTATAATACTGGTGATGTGTATATTATATACAGGAGATATAATACTGGTGATGTGTATATTATATACAGGAGATATAATACTGGTGATGTGTATATTATATACAGGGGGTATAATACTAGTGATGTGTATATTATATACAGGGGGTATAATACTGGTGATGTGTATATTATATACAGGAGATATAATACTGGTGATGTGTATATTATATACAGGAGATATAATACTGGTGATGTGTATATTATATACAGGAGATATAATACTGGTGAGGTGTATATTATATACAGGAGATATAATACTGGTGATGTGTATATTATATACAGGGGGTATAATACTGGTGATGTGTATATTATATACAGGAGATATAATACTGGTGATATGTATATTATATACAGGAGATATAATACTGGTGATGTGTATATTATATACAGGAGATATAATACTGGTGATGTGTATATTATATACAGGGGGTATAATACTAGTGATGTGTATATTATATACAGGGGGTATAATACTGGTGATGTGTATATTATATACAGGAGATATAATACTGGTGATGTGTATATTATATACAGGGGGTATAATACTAGTGATGTGTATATTATATACAGGGGGTATAATACTGGTGATGTGTATATTATATACAGGAGATATAATACTGGTGAGGTGTATATTATATACAGGGGGTATAATACTGGTGATGTATATATTATATACAGGAGATATAATACTGGTGAGGTGTATATTATATACAGGAGATATAATACTGGTGATGTGTATATTATATACAGGAGATATAATACTGGTGATGTGTATATTATATACAGGGGGTATAATACTAGTGATGTGTATATTATATACAGGGGGTATAATACTGGTGATGTGTATATTATATACAGGAGATATAATACTGGTGAGGTGTATATTATATACAGGGGGTATAATACTGGTGATGTATATATTATATACAGGAGATATAATACTGGTGAGGTGTATATTATATACAGGAGATATAATACTGGTGATGTGTATATTATATACAGGGGGTATAATACTGGTGATGTGTATATTATATACAGGAGATATAATACTGGTGATGTGTATATTATATACAGGGGGTATAATACTGGTGATGTATATATTATATACAGGAGATATAATACTGGTGATGTGTATATTATATACAGGAGATATAATACTGGTGATGTGTATATTATATACAGGAGATATAATACTGGGGAGGTGTATATTATATACAGGGGGTATAATACTGGTGAGGTGTATATTATATACAGGAGATATAATACTGGTGATGTGTATATTATATACAGGGGGTATAATACTGGTGATGTATATATTATATACAGGAGATATAATACTGGTGAGGTATATATTATATACAGGGGGTATAATAATGGTGATGTGTATATTATATACAGGAGATATAATACTGGTGATGTGTATATTATATACAGGAGATATAATACTGGTGATGTGTATATTATATACAGGAGATATAATACTGGTGATGTGTATATTATATACAGGAGATATAATACTGGTGAGGTATATATTATATACAGGGGGTATAATACTGGTGATGTGTATATTATATACAGGAGATATAATACTGGTGAGGTGAATATTATATACAGGAGATATAATACAGTATATGTGTATATTATATACAGGAGATATAATACTGGTGAGGTATATATTATATACAGGGGGTATAATACAGTTCATGTGTATATTATATACAGGGGGTATAATACAGTACATGTACATATTATATACAGGAGATATAATACTAGTGATGTGCATATTATATACAGGAGATATACTAGTGATGTATATATTATATACAGGGGGTATAATACAGGTGAGGTGTATATTATATACAGGGGGTATAATACTGGTGATGTGTATATTATATACAGGAGATATAATACTGGTGATGTGTATATTATATACAGGAGATATAATACTAGTGATGTATATATTATATACAGGGGGTATAATACTGGTGAGGTGCATATTATATACAGGAGATATAATACTAGTGATGTGCATATTATATACAGGGGGTATAATACTGGTGATGTGTATATTATATACAGGGGGTATAATACTGGTGATGTGTATATTATATACAGGGGTACAATACTAGTGATGTGTATATTATATACAGGAGATATAATACTGGTGATGTGCATATTATATACAGGAGATATAATACTGGTGATGTGTATATTATATACAGGAGATATAATACTGGTGATGTGTATATTATATACAGGAGATATAATACTGGGGAGGTGTATATTATATACAGGGGGTATAATACTGGTGATGTGCATATTATATACAGGAGATATAATACTGGTGATGTGTATATTATATACAGGAGATATAATACTGGGGAGGTGTATATTATATACAGGGGGTATAATACTGGTGATGTGCATATTATATACAGGAGATATAATACTGGTGATGTGTATATTATATACAGGAGATATAATACTGGGGAGGTGTATATTATATACAGGGGGTATAATACTGGTGATGTGTATATTATATACAGGGGGTATAATACTAGTGATGTGTATATTATATACAGGGGGTATAATACTGGTGATGTGTATATTATATACAGGAGATATAATACTGGTGATGTGTATATTATATACAGGAGATATAATACTGGTGATGTGTATATTATATACAGGGGGTATAATACTGGTGATGTGTATATTATATACAGGGGGTATAATACTGGTGAGGTGTATATTATATACAGGAGATATAATACTGGTGAGGTGTATATTATATACAGGGGGTATAATACTGGTGATGTGTATATTAAATACAGGAGATATAATACTAGTGATGTGTATATTATATATAGGAGATATATACTGGTGATGTGTATATTATATATAGGAGATATAATACTGGTGAGGTGTATATTATATACAGGGGGTATAATAATGGTGATGTGTATATTATATACAGGAGATATAATACTGGTGATGTGTATATTATATACAGGGGGTATAATAATGGGGATGTGTATATTATATACAGGAGATATAATACTGGTGATGTATATATTATATACAGGAGATATAATACTGGTGATGTGTATATTATATACAGGAGATATAATACTGGTGAGGTGTATATTATATACAGGAGATATAATACTGGTGATGTGTATATTATATACAGGAGATATAATACTGGTGATGTGTATATTATATACAGGAGATATAATACTAGTGATGTGCATATTATATACAGGAGATATAATACTGGTGATGTGTATATTATATACAGGAGATATAATACTAGTGATGTGTATATTATATACAGGGGGTATAATACTGGTGATGTGTATATTATATACAAGAGATATAATACTGGTGATGTGCATTTTATATACAGGAGATATAATACTGGTGATGTGTATATTATATACAGGAGATATAATACTAGTGATGTGCATTTTATATACAGGGGGTATAATACTGGTGAGGTGTATATTATATACAGGAGATATAATACTGGTGATGTGTATATTATATACAGGAGATATAATACTAGTGATGTGCATATTATATACAGGGGGTATAATACTGGTGAGGTCTATATTATATACAGGGGGGTATAATACTGGTGATGTGTATATTATATACAGGGGGTATAATACTAGTGATGTGCATATTATATACAGGAGATATAATACTGGTGATGTGTATATTATATACAGGGGGTATAATACTGATGATGTGCATATTATATACAGGAGATATAATACTGGTGATGTGTATATTATATACAGGGGGTATAATACTGATGATGTGCATATTATATACAGGAGATATAATACTGGTGAGGTGCATATTATATACAGGAGATATAATACTAGTGATGTGTATATTATATACAGGGGGTATAATACTGGTGATGTGTATATTATATACAGGAGATACAATACTGGTGAGGTGTATATTATATACAGGAGATATAATAATGGTGATGTGTATATTATATACAGGGGGTATAATACTGGTGAGGTGTATATTATATACAGGAGATATAATAATGGTGATGTGTATATTATATACAGGAGATACAATACTGGTGAGGTGTATATTATATACAGGAGATATAATAATGGTGATGTGTATATTATATACAGGAGATACAATACTGGTGAGGTGTATATTATATACAGGAGATATAATAATGGTGATGTGTATATTATATACAGGAGATACAATACTGGTGAGGTGTATATTATATACAGGAGATATAATAATGGTGATGTGTATATTATATACAGGAGATACAATACTGGTGAGGTGTATATTATATACAGGGGGTATAATACTGTTGATATGTATATTATATACAGGAGATATAATACTGTTGATGTGTATATTATATACAGGGGGTATAATACTGGTGATGTGTATATTATATACAGGGGGTATAATACTAGTGATGTGTATATTATATACAGGAGATATAATACTGGTGATGTGTATATTATATACAGGAGATATAATACTGGTGATGTGTATTTTATATACAGGGGGTATAATACTGGTGAGGTATATATTATATACAGGAGATATAATACTGGTGATGTGTATATTATATACAGGGGGTATAATACTGGTGATATGTATATTATATACAGGAGATATAATACTGGTGATGTGTATATTATATACAGGGGGTATAATACTAGTGATGTGTATATTATATACAGGAGATATAATACTGGTGATGTGTATATTATAAACAGGGGGTATAATACTAGTGATGTGTATATTATATACAGGGGGTATAATACTAGTGAGGTGCATATTATATACAGGAGATATAATACTGGTGATGTGTATATTATATACAGGGGGTATAATACTAGTGAGGTGCATATTATATACAGGAGATATAATACTGGTGATGTGTATATTATATACAGGGGGTATAATACTAGTGATATCTTTAAGGTTACAGAGGCCTCTTCTATAAATCATGATCTTAAAGGGGTACTCCGCTTCTAGACATCTTATATGAGATGTCTGATCACGGGGGTCCCATTGCTGGTGACACCCGCGATCTCCGTGCTGCACTCATCGTTCGTTTAGAGCATCAGATTCAGCGCCGGAGGCCCATGATGTCACAGTCGCGTCCTGCTCATGACATCACGTCCATGCCCCCTCAAAGAAGACGGCCGTCACACCGCTCCCATAGACTTGCATTGAGGGGGCATGGCCGTGACATCACGAGCCTCCGCCCCACCTTGCCAGTCATCAGGCACGGAGCAAAGTTTGCTCCGTGCACCGGATGTCTAGGGTGCCGCAGCTGAGATTGCAGGGGTTCCCAGAGGCAGGAACCCCGCAATCAGACATCTTATCCCCTATCCTTCAGACAGGGGATAAGATGTCTAGAGGTGGAGTAGCCCTTAAAGTCCTTTCCATAGATTTTCTATGGGATTTAAGTCAGGTGATTGACTGACTTAATTTTCTTTCTTTGAAACCATTCGAGAGTTCCCTTAGCTATGTGTTTGGGATCATTGTTTTGCTAAGATCAGTTGGGACTGAACCAGATGGTATTAATTTACACAGACATGGGGCTGGATTGCTTTTTAGTAACTGATAGATTTCAGCTGTTGTCTTGGTTTGTCTTGTTGTCTTGGTCTAAATGTTGCCTAAACAAAAAACTATGGCGCAGACCTTCCAGTTGAATAAGTTAATGTGAATTTCTTCACTCATGTCATAGCCTACAGGTTGTGCCCCACAAATGGTCCCAGCTCATTGAGTTCATGAGCCCTCTGCAGCTGATTACCGAGGTATCTCTTTGCAATATGAATAATTCCTAAAGAGACATACTTGGGCTTAGACCAACTATTAGTTGGCTTACTTTAAGCCAGAATTGTGTAACAAAATTGTGCCACATATTTAGGTAATGGTCTCTTTTTAGAGAAGCCCAGTGTCATGGATGGGCAGAAATACAGTGCTCTCTAGTTCTACACAGAACCCCTGTCCCTGCCTATTACGTAGTCGACCTAAACGGTGACTCCACAACTTAAAGCGTTACTGTCATTAGTAAGAATTTTTTTTAAAAAAATGCTTAAATCAGTGTAGTAATGTGCCCAAAAACCTGTATGCATAACAATATGCATGTGTTCATATGTAAAATACCGTTTGACCTATGTATTATTGAAATGTGTCTTTCTGCATGTCTCTCAGAGGCTGGAGGCATTTCCCCTGGACCATGATAAGCTCCTCTCCTCCACCTCCCCTCTCCTGTCATGAGGTCTGCACAAACATTTTTACACTTTCTGCCTAAATGCATGCTCTATATAACTCTAATGCAGCCATGTAAAACTATATGGTGCAAGGACAGAAGAAAAACCTGCATTTTCAAAGCTTTGTGACCAAAGTGTATGATTTTTTTTTTATAACCCTAAAGCAGCCATATGAACCTATATGGTGCAAATACACAAGAAATAAGATTATAAAATCACCAAAGAGAAATCATTTTGCAAAAAAATTATAGTTGAGCACCTTGTATTGCTTGTCACTGTGCATGTGAATGCTTCTCCTGAATAGACTGCAATCTGTCTGCATCTTGTCTGGATCTTACAGGTGTTCTCCTCACACAGTTGAAAGCTGCACTGATACACTGTACTGAGTGAGCAGAAGAGAGAGAAAACCACATCCCCCACTCCCCTTCCCCTGAGAATTTCAGTCCCTTTTCTTGGTAACCAGGACCAAAGAGCCCTAGATACCAGTTTGTTTTTTTTCAAAATTAAAGAAACAGAGACTCCTAGTGGCCATGTTATTAAACATTTATTTCAGATCTTTAGCAATAACAATTTTTAATCAAATGCTTCGTTTTTTAAGGAAGTATTAATTGGAAAAAAGTTGCTTCTAACGACAGTAATGCTTAACCCCTTAAGGTCCTATTCTGACCAATGGCAGAGCAGGACAGTGGGTTGCCATGGCAACCCCCCGTTCTGGCCACCCCTGGATGTCGAGGGGATCCTGGGAAGAAGATGGAGGCCCGGTACCTTACCTGAAGATGCCTGGGAACAGCTGATCGTCGCTGGAGACTGCTGGATCCTTGCTCAGGTAGGGAGGCGACAGTGGGGGAGGGGGAATTGAAAGTGAAAGTAAAGTGATCTTTACTGTGGCAACCACTAGGAAGGCCAAACTGCAACTGTTACAGTGGTGCCCAAACGGTAGCCCTCCAGATGTTGCAAAACTACAACTCTCAGCATGCCTAGACTGCCCAGGCATGCTGGGAGTTGTAGTTCTGTAACATCTGTCCCTTCAGATTTAGCAATTTTCAGGACATTTTTGAAAATTGCTGCTCTACTTTGAAGCCCTCAAATTTTTTCAAAAAGCAAAAGTATGTCCATTTTATGATGCCAACATAAAGTGGACATATTGTATTTGTGAATAAAAATAAAATTTATTGGGAATATCCATTTTCCTTACAAGTAGAAAGCTTCAAAGTTAGAAAAATGCAAAATTTTCAAAATTTTCATGAAATTTTGGGATTTTTCACCCAAAAAGGATGCAAGTAGCGCCGAAAATTTACCACCAAAATAAAGTAGAATTTGTCACGAAAAAATAATCTCAGAATCAGAATGATAACTAAAAGCATCCCAGAGTTATTAATGTTTAAAGTGACAGTGGTCAGATGTTCAAAAAATGGCCGGGTCCTAAGGTGTAAAATGGCTGGGTCCTTAAGGGGTTTAAAGGGGTACTCCCGTGGAAAACTTTTTTTTTAAATCAACTGGTGCCAGAAAGTTAAACATATTTGTAAATCCCTTCTATTAAAAAATCTTAATCCTTCCAGGGGCTGTATACTAAAGAGAAATCCAAAAAGAAATGCATTTCCTCTGATGTCATGACCACAGTGCTCTCTGCTGACCTCTGCTGTCCATTTTAGGAACTGTCCAGAGCAGCATATGTTTGCTATGGGGATTTTCTTCTGCTCTGGACAGTTCCTAAAATGGACAGCAGAGGTCAGCAGAGAGCACTGTGGTCATGACATCAGAGGAAATGCATTTCTTTTTGGATTTCTCTTTAGTATACGGCCCCTAAAAAGTACTGGAAGGATTAAGATTTTTTAATAGAAGGGATTTACAAATCTGTTTAACTTTCTGGCACCAGTTGATTAAAAAAAGTTTTCTATGGGAGTACTTGCTGCTTCCCTAAGCACGTGACATCTCAGAAACATACGTCCACTAATTTTGGTCACAAACCACTGTTCAAGGTCCACGTGCCCCGACCTCCTCCAGTCTTCCTTGTGCACGTGACCTAGTGCCTGTATAGGGGTACTCTGCCCCTGCACTCACTTTGACACACACCTATCACAATAGTATATAGACGTCAGTAAGCAGATAGGCGTCCTTTCATTCATACCATTATGTCCGTATGAACATTTCAACAATAAACATGGGTGGTGCATGATTAATACAAATGAAGGGGAACATACAGCTTGATCCATAGGTATTTGTACTCTATGGAAAGGGAATCATGGATCTAACCATTTCTCAATTGTAGATTATATGTGGAACCCATAAGTGCATATTTTCACAAATGAGCTATCAGTTACCATGCAGGAAATGCAGCCTTTTGTCTGAGCTAGGATAAGGGCAGGATATGCAAGATCTACACAATTAACACAAGAGCTATAGCTGCATGGTAGCTCTTTTCACTGGTGCACAACGAGAAGACCAAGGGAAAATATACATATCATAGGGCTTAGGAAGACAAAATGGAGCCATGTTTCCTGTCCACATGTGGCCCCAAAAGGTTTTAGTTTTTTTTAAATCAATTATATCCAAATCCTATTTTTACAACAGTGAACAAAAGCTTTGTTCTGTTTGCAGTTCATATATCACCTAGATTTTTTTTTTACTGATAAGACCAAGATACTGTTATCTGATTGTAATTTATATTACATTATTTTAGGGGGACTGCAATGTTGCTGTCACGCCGAGCACTCCAGGTCACGCTGCCTCCCCGGAGCGCTCACGGCGTGTTTCTGCTTGCAGCGCTCCGGTCGGCATTGCTGACCGCGAGCGCTGCTCCCTGGTCTCCGGAGGGGACGCGATCCGAGGCACGGGTCGTGCCCGCCCTCAGATCACGCCCCATGTCACTCACCTCTCGCCCCCCGTCTGCTTCCTCTCGGCGCGCGCGGCCCCACTCCCTAGGGCCCGCGCGTGCCGGCTTGCTAAAATTTAAAGGGCCAGTGCACACTAATTGGTGCCTGGCCCAATCACTCCCATTCCTATAAAAACCCACTTCCCCTTCCTCCCCTTGCCGGATCTTGTTGCCTTGTGCCCTGAGAAAGCGTTATAGTGTGTTCCCAAGCCTGTGTACCCAGACCTTCTGCTGTTGCCCCTGACTACGAACCTCGCTGCCTGCCCTGACCTTCTGCTACGTCTGACCTCGCCTCTGTCTAGTCCTTGTGTACCGCGCCAGTCTCAGCTGCCAGAGAGGTCGAGTCGCTACTGGGGAACACGACCTGGTAGTTACCGCCGCAGCAAGTCCATCCCACTTTGCGGCGTGCTCTGGTGAACACCAGTAACTGCTTAGAACTGATTCCCCAGTACGACCCGCGTCATCGCCTCTCTGGCACAGAGAATCCACCTCCAGTGTCCTCACCAGCCACAAGTCCGGACCCTGACAGTTGCCTGAGCAGTTTGCAACAACATTAAGAGTTATGAATTGCAATAAGCCCCATTGACATAGGCTCAATGGTCTAGAACAGACCCTATTCTCAAGGAGGGAAATGTACTCTAGGCATGCTCTGTGACCTGTGCAGAGATCACTCTACAAAGAGGTGGAGGTGTGCTATTGCAATCCTGTCTTATCTATACATCGAAAGTTGTCACCTTTCACAGTAAACCTGCCTTGTGTAGGGAACAAGAGAGGATAAGCTTTGAGCATGACCTATTGTGAATGGCCTGATCCCATCTTATCTATACACTGGTTTTACATTTCACTGTACTTTTGTCTCTGATGATAAGGAGAAGACAGCTACAGAACAAGAAGTGTCAACTTATAATTAGGCCTAGTGGCCAGAATGAAAATTGCAGGATTTTAGGATTATTTTATAATACAAATAGTAAAATGGAAACTTAGTAAAAACTAAAATAAAATAGTAGAATCAGGACAATATCAGGACAATATCCAATATTAGGACATTCCCTTAATATCATTTTGGTTATACTACTCAAACCACCCGGCCACAATAAACATACTCCCTTTTGCTAACAGCTTATTTTGCCATGGAAACTACAGCTGGTAGACATTTTTCTGCAGTTAAAATGCAGTATTTATTGGTGACCATTTACAACTTGGACCATGGACAACTTGGTTTCCATTCTGGCTTATACATAAAGGCCCAAAATCCAAAATGATTCCCTATTAATCAACAGTTGCAGAAAATTTATAGGGGGTCATTGTATTGATTTGTAAAATTAATACATTATGGCCAAAAGGGTTTAATGAAACCATTAAAAGGATGACTATTTAGTGTTCCTTCTAATTTTGTTTTGCCATTTACTATTATTATTTCTTTGGAGTCTACACTTTACTCCCTGCCTCCGCTGTCTGAAACTACGCTAAGGAAACTGACTAAAGCTAAGTCGCAGCAGGGGGCATTACCTGAATCTGCGATCCCAGAAAAACCTTGTGAGCGTTTTGCCTCCTTCTTTCACAACAGCTAAAGGTGAGTGAAATACGTACTTGCAATTGACCATAACTTTTTTACTATTTCCTCTTTTCAAACTGTCTGGGAGCAGGTTGAAACCCAAAACAGACAAGCAAACTGACCCTGTTGAGTAACCATTCCGATGGTGGAATTTCCAAGTTGAATCGGGTGGAAAAATTCAGCTTGGAAATTCCCTTGCAGTATACTCCCAATGTTTTCAATGGTTTTCGCCTGCACCGTGCACAAGGCCGGATTTCTACAGAGGAAACATCTGCCATAGAAATTCTGATTCTAGACTCCGCAGAAAGAATGGACATGTCAATTCTTTCTGTGGAATCCGTCTAAGGAGACGGCGGATTTCCGAGCAGTCCTAGTGTTGGTATAGTGAAGTTTATTGCGAGTCCGTAGTGAACTGCGAGTGCATGCACAGTTAACCACTGCCCTCGCGGCAGCTTTCCCACTGCTCCCTGATTGGCTGGGCCACACACACCTCCCACACACCCTCTCTACCCAGCTCAGGGAGCAGCATAGCATAGGTGTAGCGTAGTCAGCATACTTAGCGTAGATGGAGCATAGTTTTAGATAGCGGAGGGAGGTGTAGTAAAGTTTATTGCGAGTCTACACTTTACTCCCTCCCTCCGCTGTCTGAAACTACGCTAAGGACACTGACTACCGGGGAGCGGACGCAAAGTCTGTAGTAAACTGAGCATGCGTTCGCAGGTTACTACGGATTCGCAGTAAACTTAACTACACCGGCTTCTTCTGCCAATTCCGGCCAAAAATTCTGCCATAAGAATGAGGCCTTAAGATGCCTCTAGAGCAGTGTTTCCCAGTTTTCCTCTGTCTTTTGCAAAAGTACAACTCCCAGCATGCCCAGACAGCCGAAGGCTGTCTGGGCATGCTGGGAGTTGTAGTTTTGCAACAGACAGAAGAACACTGGTTGGAAATCCCTGCTTTAAAGTTAAAGGGGTACTCCCATGGAAAACTTTTTTTCTTAAATCAACTGGTGTCAGAAAGTTAAACAGATTTGTAAATCACTTCTATTAAAAAATCTTAATCCTTCCAGTACTTTTTAGGGGCTGTATACTAAAGGGAAATCCAAAAAAAGAAATGCATTTCCTCTGATGTCATGACCACAGTGCTCTCTGCTGACATCTCTGTCCATTTTAGGAACTGTCCAGAGCAGCATATGTTTGCTATGGAGATTTTCTCCTACTCTGGACAGTTAGTAAAATGGACAGCAGAGGTCAGCAGAGAGCACTGTGGTCATGACATCAGAGGAAATGCATTTCTTTTTTGGGATTTCTCTTTAGTATACAGCCCCTAAAAAGTACTGGAAGGATTAAGATTTTTTAATAGAAGTGATTTACAAATCTGTTTAACTTTCTGGCACCAGTTGATTTAAAATTAAAAAAAAGATTTCCACGGGAGTACCCCTTTAAGAGATTTAAAAAAAAAGTGATAAAATGTTTTATAAATGCACTGATGTACATATTATTAGTGACGACAAGATATACAAGCGTATTGGGAAACCTCGGCAATTTCAATCATCATTCCTGAAAATCTGCTTTCTAGTTCATGCGTGCGTTGAGTAATGTTGCGTTGAGTCATTCGACAATATAAGCCAGAAAAAATAAACTGTCCTACTATGTGCACTGTGTCTGTTCCTCATAATCAGACAATGATTTAGAGGGAAGTGGATGGATCAGTAAATAACTTGAATATCCAATGCAGAATGAAATATTATCATCCTGTTCACCTATCTGTGTTGCTGATTTTATTCTCAATAAATGGGACATTGATCATCTTGAATATCCAATGCAAAATGAAATATTATAGAAGATGCCAACAATAAACTCAAAAAATGATGAAGAGTAATAATGAAAAAAGGAACAAATGGACATCAGGATAATAGACAAATGTCAGCAAGAGAAGGGGGGGGGGGAAGAAAGATGGATCAAAAATAGTTAATTATATATGTAACTAATAATGGAGTAAAACATCCTGTCTTTTATTCAGACCCCTGGGGATTAGAGTAGTAAGGGTCATGATCCAAAAGACTTCTTGCGACAATAATTTCTGTTTGAGGTCACCGCCCCTTTGTGAAAATATAGCCCGTTCTATGCCTTGAACTTGCAGAGTACACATGCTCCCTGGATGTTGCTGGGTACAGTTGGCTGAAATGGCGAGATGTGACGTGTATTGAAATGGGGAATATCAGACAAATGCTTCCTGACCCTGACTTTAAGAGGAGTGGTTGTGCATCTCACATACTGTAGTCTGCACTCTACACAATCACAGACGATAGATTACAATTAATATATTGCTTTATGCTATATGTGGTTCCAGTAGCATAAGAAATAAAACTATTTCCTATTGACATTCTGGAACAACAGATGCAGACAGAATGTCCGTATCCGTAGAATGTCTGTAGAATGTCCGTATCCGTAGAATGTCTGTAGAATGTCCGTAGAATGTCCCAGGATGTCGGAGCCAGGTGGGTGTTAATTTGCTGGAACTAGAAACCAATCTAGGAGATAATAATTGTCCCAGGGTAGGGGCACGTCTGGCAACACATCTGTGACCTCCAGACATGGGAGCCACGAAGGGCGGATCAGTAAGTATCAATGGCATACATTTATGAACAATTTTGTATATTTCTCCAAAAGAAGTACTATACCAAGTGCAAAATATTACCGTTTTTATTTACGATTATTGATGGATCTGTCCCGTCTGGAAGGTCTCGGTGAAATCAATTGATTCCTGTCTTTGCTGCTAGCAATATCTGAAGCCCATTTAAAGTCCACGCTGGATATCCCCGATTGGTTAATCTGCTGTTTATGTCATCCATTTCTCTTGAAAAATCACTGAATTCTGAACAATTACAACGAGCACGAATAGCTTCGCCGATAGGCAAATTTTTTATAAAATGAAATGGATGACAAGAACCAGCATGGAGAGGGGAATTAACTGAGGTCTCCTTTTCTATAAGTAGTAGATATAATTCTGTTAGTACTAGGATCACCTGTAAGAGTTACATCCAGAAAGTCAACAGAAGAAACGTGATATTGGACCGTAAAGCGCAAGTTGTCTGGATTCGAGTTTAGATATAATGCAAACCAGACAAACAGCAGGTCATCTATATATCGACCGTAATACAAAATTGACTGTTTGAACGGATTATTATCTGAAAATAGAAATCTTATCTCCCACCAGCGCATATAAATATTTGTTAGTGATGGGGAGAATTTCGCCCCCATAGCCGCCCCTGTGATCTGCAGGTAATATATTCCATCAAACATAGAATAATTGTGAGAAAGAATATAATCTATAACCTTAATGATGTAGTCCTGTAGATCCCGGGGGTAGGGTGAGTATGTATAGAGAAACCATTCAAGGGCAACGAGAGCCTTATCATGGGGGATCAATGAGTACAATGAAGTAATATCAGCTGTTACCCAGGAATAACCCTCACACCACTTGATGTTATCAACACAATATAACAAATGTATAGCATCCTAAATATATCCAGGAGTGGTGGAAATGAGGGGTTGAAGTAAACCATCCATTCATGTGGACATATTCTCGTTTAAGGAACCGATACCAGCGACAATAGGTTGCATTGGGGGGGGGGGGGGGGGGTGCATTTATGTATTTTGGGTAACGAATGGAATATGGCCGTGGTAGGATGGGATACCAGTATAAACCGGCCTCCTTCTGGGTAAGGAAGCCGTGTTGAATACCATATAGAAATAAATTGCTGAGTACTGGACGACAAATAGCTGTTGGATTTGCAGACAGGGGTCTGTGTGTATCGGTATCAGACAAAAGCGATAAATTGAGCATAAGATTCTGACCTTTGTCTAGCAAGACAACCGCTCACCCATTGTCAGCCTATCTGATGGTTACATCCCCCATATCACGTAATTCCTGTAAAGCATTGCGTTCTGATTTAGATAAATTGTGATGTGTATGACATGTTTGTCTAGACAATGCCAACAATTCACGCTCCACCGATTCCTGAAAAATATCCAGGGTGGGAGTACGTGACATAACAGGATAAAAGGCGGGGTTCCGAGTCTCAAAGCATGATATATGTTGGTCATGAGAAATCTCGTTTCTCATGCTCTGAAGCTTGGAAGAAAAACACAGATCAGTAAATGCAAAACCAAGTGATTGATGAGAAGAAGATGAAACATTTATATTTTCAACATTTGGATTAACATTCATATTACTATTAACTTCACTGGCTGCAGTCAGGTTCACAGAGGTAGAAATATCAAAAAAGTGTCTCTGAATAACAATGTCCCGGACAAATTTGTTAATGTCCATAAGAGTAGCAAATAAATCAAAATTTCTGGTGGGAGAAAACAATAGTCCCCGTGACAATACTGAAATGTGATCCCCAGACAGTACCTTGGCCGATAAATTGAAGATCGGGATAGTCTTTACTCTTTCTTCCTGCAGTGGTAACGGGGCCCTCGCTTGGCTGGCTTGGCTTGGTTTACGGCCTGCTCATCGTTTTTTCCTTGCCGGATAGATGAACGGGTGCTGATTGATGATGGAGTAGATGAGACAGGATAATCAGGTGTGTCCTTGAGTTGAACAGAGTGGCTCGATCCCTCCACAACAGGATCAGAGGATTCGCCCTCAGTAGAACTGAAGTTAACTCTTTGATTGACTTTCGGTTTGCATTTTCTATTTTGTTTCTTAAGGATAGAGCATGGAGTAGATGATTTGTAGTCCATAGATGGCCAGATGTATACATTGTTGGTTTGAAAATCTTGTACATCCTGTAAGAATTTAGACGTTTTAATTTCGGTAATGGTAGTTTCTAGTTTAGACAAGTTTTCTTTAATAGCATTGTCCATCTGTACAAACAGGTTGTGATCTTCGTAACTGGTTACCGATTCTTGTAGCTTGGAGATATTATCCTTCACCTCTTGGAGGGCAGATTCCTCATAGGAGATGATAAGTCGAATAAAGCGATTCGATGAATCGGTAAGGATATCTTCCCACTCTTTTTTAAAATGATAATTTTAGATGGTACTGGGAGATTTCCTGATTCTCAAGCCACATGGAATTAAATGCTGATCTAAATATTTACATAGCGTGGATAAGTCCAAGCATATGCGGGATTCTTGAGTCAAAGCTTGTTCCAACTCATTCATTTTGATGAGATGATTCACTGTATCCTGTTTTTCACAATGTGACATATCCAGTAATTGGGACATTTTATCTGCTCTTGCACGGCGATCTTGCACCAATTGAAGGCAAGTTGTCACGATTCGGCTGGCAGGAGGTGGATCCTCTGTGCCAGAGAGGGATTGGCGTGGACCGTGCTGGTGGACCGGTTCTAAGTTGCTACTGGTATTCACCAGAGCCCGCCGCAAAGCGGGATGGTCTTGCAGCGGCGGTAGCAACCAGGTCGTATCCACTAGCAACGGCTCAACCTCTCTGACTGCTGAAGATAGGCGCGGTACAAGGGAGTAGACAAGAGCAAGGTCGGACGTAGCAGAAGGTCGGGGCAGGCAGCAAGGATCGTAGTCAGGGGCAACGGCAGGAGGTCTGGAACACAGGCTAGGAACACACAAGGAAACGCTTTCACTGGCACAATGGCAACAAGATCCGGCGAGGGAGTGCAGGGGAAGTGAGGTATAAATAGGGAGTGCACAGGTGAACACACTAATTAAGCCAACTGCGCCAATCAGTGGCGCAGTGGCCCTTTAAATCGCAGAGACCCGGCGCGTGCGCGCCCTAAGGAGCGGGGCCGCGCGCGCCGGGACAGGACCGACGGAGAGCGAGTCAGGTACGGGAGCCGGGGTGCGCATCGCGAGCGGGCGCCACCCGCATCGCGAATCGCATCCCGGCTGGGAGAGGTATCGCAGCGCACCCGGTCAGCAGATCTGACCGGGGCGCTGCAATTGCGAGGATGTTGCGAGCGCTCCGGGGAGGAGCGGGGACCCGGAGCGCTCGGCGTAACACAAGTGCTAGTGCTGGTAGAATTAACTTCCATGATGAGAAGTCCAGCAAGGTATCGGGAGTAAAGTAATCCAGGAGCACGATCAGGAAATCAACACAAGAGAGTGAAATGGATGGATCAGCTCACCAGCTAGACGTCCCGTCCACAGCACGGCAGGTGCGTGGCAACACCAAGATCCAAGCTATAGAGAGAATGCCAGCGTGGAAATGATCAATGTCACATTTATTGAGAATAAAATTAGCAACAGGTAGGTGAAAAGGATGATAATATTTCATTCTGCATGGGATATGCTGTGGTATGTTAAGGGTTAAATGTTCCAGCACAGGTGTGCTCCACCTCTTCCTGACCATTTCCCCCACATATAACACAGAGATGTTCACTTAAGGTGTCATACAGGGCCGGACTGGTTGTGAAAACCAGCCCTGGAAATTTTTTTCTTGTTCATAAAAGGTAAAATATACGGTAGTTCCCCCACATTAGGTGCAGTATAGCTCCCCACATTAGGTGCAGTATAGCTCCCCACATTAGGTGTAGTACAGTTTCCCCACATTAGGTGCAGTACATTTCCCCCACATTAGGTGCAGTACAGTTCCCCCACATTAGGTGCAGTACAGTTCCCCCACATTAGGTGCAGTATAGTTCCCCCACATTAGGTGCCGTATAGTTCCCCACATTAGGTGCAGTATAGTTCCCTCACATTGGATGCAGTATAGTTCCCCACATTAGGAGCAGTATAGTCCCCCACATTAGGAGCAGTATAGTCCCCCACATTAGGTTGGCAGTATAGTTCCCCCACATTAGGGACAGTACAGTTCCCCCACATTAGGTGCAGTATAGTTCCCCCACATTAGGTGCAGTATAGTTCCCCCACATTAGGTGCAGTATAGTTCCCCACATTAGGTGCAGTATAGCTCTCCACATTAGGTGTAGTATAGTTCCCCACATTAGGTGCAGTATAGTTCCCTACATTAGGTGCAGTATAGCTCCCCACATTAGGTGCAGTACAGTTCCCTCACAGACATACAGCCATTCAGCCATATACAGGCTGTATGCCTGTTTGCTTGCCCACTTCAATATTCTGACCACCACTCCGGGGTCACGATCTACTGCTATGGCCTATGGGTCGATCGTGACCCCGGAGCTGTGGTCGGAATACTGAAGATGACATGCCGCTGGTCACTTACCATGCACGCTCGTCCTCCTCACTGCTCCGCTCTGTTACTATGGGCGGACGCACGGGACATCCCTGCATGCGCTACCTCCCGGCGGCCCCTGCGTTTTTAAAGTTAACGAGGGGCGGCGGTCGCTGAGAGGTAACTGGGGCATCCTTGTGTCCCGAAAAGATTTTTCGGGACACAGGGATGTCCTTAACGTGACGCAGCCACATCTCAAAGCGGCCTCAGGTCCGGTGGCCCACCAGGAAATTTCCCAGTAGGCCAGTAAGGGCCTGTTGTCATATGGCCAAGAGTCATCATCCTGTTCACCTATCTGTGTTGCTGATTTTATTCTCAATAAATGTGACATTGATCATTTCCACGCTGGCATTCTCTATATATCTTGGATCTTGGTGTTGCCACGCACCTGCCGCGCTGTGGACGGGACGTCTAGCTGGTGAGCTGATCCATCCATTTCCCTCACTTGTGTTGGTTTCCTGATCGTGCTCCCGGATTTCTTTACTCCGGATACCTTGCTGGACTTATTATCACTAGCACTTGCCTTCAATCGGTGCAAGATCGCTGTGCAAAAGCAGATAAAATGTCCCAATTACTGGATATGTCACATTGGGAAACACAAGATACAGTGAATCTTCGGATCAAAATGATTGAGTTGGAACAAGCTTTGACTCAAGAATCCCGCATATGCTTGGATTTATCCACGCTATGTAAATATTTAGATCAGCATTTAATTCCATGTGGCTTGAGAATCAGGAAATTTCCCAATACCATCTAAAATGATGATTTTAAAAAGAGTGGGAAGATATCCTTACCGATTCATCGAATCGCTTTATTCGACTTATCATCTCCTATGAGGAACCTGCCCTCCAAGAGGTGAAGGATAATATCTCCAAGCTACTAGTAATTGGTAACCAGTTACGAACATCACAACCTGTTTGTACAGATGGACAATGCTATTAAGGGAAAACTTGTCTAAACTAGAGACTACCATTACCAAAATTAAAACGTCTAAATTCTTACAGGATGTACAAGATTTTCAAACCAACAATCTATACATCTGGCCATCTATGGACTACAAATCATCTACTCCATGCTCTATCCTTAAGAAACAAAAATAGAAAACGCAAATCGAAAGTCAATCAAAGAGTTAACTTCAGTTCTATTGAGGGCGAATCCTCTGATCCTGCTGTGGAGGGATTGAGCCACCCTGTTCAACTCAAGGACACACCTGATCATCTTGTCTCATCTACTCCATCATCAATCAGCACCCGTTCATCTATCCGACAAGGAAAAAACGATGAGCAGGCCGTAAACACTGCTCCAGCCAAGCGAGGGCCCCGTTACCACTGCAGGAAGAAAAAGTGAAGACTATTCCAAGCACATGGAGAAGGAAAAAGTCGGCACTGCCGCACTCACGTTCAGGCTGGAGTATACTGGATCGCTGCACAATCCGGTCCTATGATGCCATCTTTCCGGTGCTCAGTCCACCATAAGCACAAGCGTTGTCATAGATAAATGAAGAAGTCACAGACGGCACTCACGGAACAGCAAGAAATTTTATTCAGGATTGCTGGTACACACAACAAGAACGCCAGGTAAGTCGACCGGTTTCGCGCTACACAGAGCGCTTACACGTGACCTCTGACTTCAACTAACCCCTCCCCCCTTAAATACACAAAGCAGGTAATGACCTATAAAATACAATCAAATAGACATTACAGGGTTAAAAACAAAAATCTTATGTATAATGTGGGGAGACTGGCATCAGTACTTTCTAATCTACTCTAACAGAGCCTTATAACATATAACGCGGACAACAATTATAATAACGCTAGGTGTGAACATAGACCATATGCTAACAACTTGTACCTACATTATGGGAACACATTAAGATCCTCTCGTAAGTTTAAACCTAGCGGTCCTATGGCATCTGTGAGTATAATCATTTCGGTTTCTTTTTGTATCTCCACCATATTTTAAAGGTGCAACTGTTTTTAATCCTAGGAATTTTAAGTCCTCAATTCTGTTATAATGTTTATTTTTCATATGCTCTATAACCTTAGGACAGCCTTTTCCTGTGATGAGTGAGCGGAGGTGTTCACTAATTCTTTTATGCACTGGTCTTATGGTCTTCCCAATGTAGTACAGACCACATGTACAGACCAGTGCATAATCGATGAAGGTGGATTTGCATGTAATAAAATCATATAGAGTTATATTCTGTAACCCTAATTGTATATTTTTTAGTTTGTATCATGTGAGAACATAAATTACACTGGCCACATTTAAAGCATCCTTGCGGTTTTGATTTTTCTATCCAATTTTTGGATGTATCATCCTGTAATCTTCCTCGTACAATGTGGTCTCTGATGTTCTTAGTTCTGCGAAAAGAAATTAGTGATTTGTTGAGCTGTATTTTACCTAAAATTTCATCCTGCTGGAGAATATGCCAATTTTTGTATATAGCTGACCTGATTTTATTTTTCATGGGACTATACATAAAGGAGAATGTAAAGTTTTTTATTTGATCCTCTGTATCTAATTTTTTTATTATTATACACTTTCTTTTATTGTAACAATTGACTGCGAGGTATTCTTGGTGTAACGCCTCACTCAAGATAGGTACAGGGTAACCCCTCTCTTCTAGTCTGTCCCACAATTGTTTAGCCTGTATTTTGAATGTTTCCGAAGTAGTGTTTATCCGTTTCAATCGGATGAATTGTCCGAATGGAAGTGATTTTTTAACGTGTTGGGAGTAAAAATTGTCATATCTTAACAGGGAGTTTGTAGCCGTTATTTTTCTAAATCCCTTTACCTCTAAGTAATTATTTCTAGCTACAAGTTTGGGATCTAAAAATTCTATGCTGTTATCGCCCACCACACTAGTAAAGTGCATATTATGATTGTTGTCGTTCATGTAGGCGACGAACTGGTGGAACTGGTCGTTACTACCCGACCAGACCACCAGCACGTTGTCAACATATCTGACATAAAGTGCTAGGTACTTCAGGAAAGGGTTATTGGAAGAAAAAACCTTATCTTCCTTGAGGAAACCCCAAAAAATATTTGCCAAAGTAGGTGCCACGGGGGTCCCCATCGCGGTCCCAGATCGCTGGTTAAACCAGCAATTATTTAACTGGAAAGCATTATGGGATAATACAAACTGCAACATCTCACAAATGTAATTAATAAAGACAGAGTTATGTTCCTCCGTTTGGTCTAGTGGACGTCGGACAACCTCCACATGATACAAACTAAAAATATACAATTAGGGTTACAGAATATAACTATATATGATTTTATTACATGCAAATCCACCTTCATCGCTTATGCACTGGTCTGTACATGTGATCTGTACTACATTGGGAAGACCATAAGACCAGTGCATAAAAGAATTAGTGAACACCTCCGCTCACTCATCACAGGAAAAGGTTTTCCTAAGGTTATAGAGCATATGAAAAATAAACATTATAAACAGAATTGAGGACTTAAAATTCCTAGGATTAAAAACAGTTGCACCTTTAAAATATGGTGGAGATAGACACAAATTATTTTACAAAAAGAAACCGAAATGATTATACTCACAGATGCCACAGGACCGCTAGGTTTAAACTTACGAGAGGATCTTAATGTGTTCCCATAATGTAGGTACAAGTTGTTAGCATATGGTCTATGTTCACACCTAGCGTTATTATAATTGTTGTCCGCATCATATGTTATAAGGCTCTGTTAGAGTAGATTAGAAAGTACTGATGCCAGTCTCCCCACATTGTACATAAGATTTTTGTTTTTAACCCTGTAATGTCTATTTTTCGATTTGATTTTATTTTATAGGTCATTACCTGCTTTGTGTATTTAAGGGGGGAGGGGTTAATTGAAGTCAGAGGTCACGTGTAAGCGCTCTGTGTAGCGCGAAACCGGTCGACTTACCTGGCGTTCTTGTTGCGTGTACCAGCAATCCCGAATAACATTTCTTGCTGTTCTGTGAGTGCCGTCTGCGACTTCTTCATTTATCTAAGAGTGAAGACTATCTCGATCTTCAATTTATCGGCCAAGGTACTGTCTGGGGATCACATTTCAGTATTGTCACGGGGACTTTCATTTTCTGAAACATATCTAATTGAGACCAATATATGGAGGGTGGAATTTGACCACTAACTCATAGACTACCAATAGGCAGCCCAAAAAAAAACCTTTCTTCCCATATATCAAAAAAGTGTGAAATTAAAAGTGCAATCTTTAATATTTTAGGTTCGCACTTAACAATGGTGTTTTAAAATATGGAGCACCCTATCGTCCTACTTTTATATATACGTATATAAATTGACCATCCGGTCTAATGGATTGAATACACACTGGAGCGAAGACGAGGTGCCTGCAGAACACCAGCATTCATCGCTATGTAGGACTAGGGAACTCAAAGTTAAAAACTTAACATGGCCCCCCTCGACATGTTTCACTGCCTCAGCAGCGTTATCAAGAGGTAAGCGGGCAATGAGTTAAAAAATGCCATGCAGGGGGTTTTAATACCTCCCCTCATGATGTCACAGGATGTCAGGGCTCACACATTAATAATTCTCCACCAATACCCATCCTAGGTTGAGGATTGGCACTCCAATCGGCCAATCCATGTCTCTACACTAAATCAGCCAATCTCCTGTCTAAGTTCCTCACGCCCAATCACAGGTAAGTATCCCTGACTGGCATGTATATCGGCTAATCCTTGTGAGATCGGATGCCGATGACGTGCTGCGCTAAGTTCTCATGCGCGAAGTAATAGAACAGAGGAGCCGGAGTCCGCCTCATCTGCGTGTGCTCCGTTCTCCGAAGGCATTGGCAAGCTTCCGGTTGCGCACCTCAACCTGCGCCAAAACTTAGAAATCTTTCGGATGCGCCAGGAGAGATGCGCGAAAACATAAACAGTTTATGGAAGACTCATATCAATTAAATGGTAAGAACTTTGTATGTAAAGGAATGTGTATTTTTATAAAGTAATAATACAGGCTCAATTGTATTGGGCTATATTATGATACATTGTTGTGCCTAATAAAAAAAGAGAAGAAAAAACACCAATTGTGGTCTCATTCTTATATTCTACTGAAAACATTTATAAGAATAGACAATGGGGGCAAATATTATTTATTTGTTTAAAGAGTGAAAAACACTTCTCCCTATATCATCTATACGGATGAATATAAATTCATACCGATGAAATTCTAATTACCCAAACTTGAAAGGGATGAGGAGGGGGAGGAATAAGGGTGGAGGAAAACAAAACGGGGGGGGGGGGGGGGCACCATCACTTTATTTCAGGAGTTTGTCACGACACTTAATCACAATGACATAGGTATGCACTTCACTCACGAAATACATGAAAACACTCTAAATTTTTTGGATTTAAAAATTTCCCTGGACTCGAGTGGCAGTATCCATACAAGGATATTCAGGAAACCGACTTCCACCAATAGTTTCCTACAATGGAGGAGTCATCACCCTGCAGCCCTAAAGAGAGGCATTCCAGTCGGGCAATATCTGTGGGCGAAACGGAATTGCTCGTCAAATGAAGCTTTCTTGGCAGAGAGCAAATTGCTGTATCAGAGATTCATTTCCCGAGGATATCCAAAGAAGGTCCTACATAGGGCTTTTGCTAGAGCCAGGGACACACCGAGAAATTAATTACTTACCTCCAATAAAAGATCTGAGACAGCATCAGGACAAAAAACTGAGATGCATAGGGACCTTTGATCAGAGCAACCGCCGGGTAATGGACGTCTTGCGGAAATATTGGCCTATTTTGTTGGCAGATTCTGATCTAAGAGAAGTACTTACCGACTATCCATCAATCACATATAGACGAGGGAGGAATATTAGAGAACATCTAGTCAAGAGCCATTTTTCCGACCCTGTGGGGGGAATGTGGCTGAGGTCAACTATTATTGGTTCATATCCATGTGGCAATTGTTCTTTCTGCCAGATAGTTCCCAAAACAAAGGATTTCATTAAATGGGCACTGTCATGAAAACAAAAAATTGATATGTTGCAGTACTTAAGTACTACAACATATCTCTAATATAGTTTAATTAAAAAAAAGGGATTTTAAAACAGTTTAAAATCACTTTTAAATTCGGCCACTAGGGGTCGACCTCCTAGTGGCCGAATGCATTCTGCAGTGACGTCACTACAGAATTTCGACTCATTTCAGCCGGGCAAATGAGTCGAAATTCATTCACTGCGCGCTGGCTTCCTGTCTGTCAATCAAACAGGCAGGAAGCCAGCGCAGTAAAGTCCAGGAGCAGCCGCCCTGGTCGCACCATGCACGCAGTCTGTACCTCAGCCCAGTTGGAGTCTGCACTCTCTCTGCAGACTCCGGTAACTGAATTGGATTCCCCGTTTCTCCGCAGCTTGCCGCGCAGCGCAGAGTTCGCGGTCCCGGCTTCTTCTCCCCATCTGAGCGACCGGAGGTGAGGGGAGGGGGGTGGGGGCAGGAGGTTGGTATGAATGGGTGCCTCCAGTTGTTTCCCCACTACAACTGCCAGCATGCCCTGTAAGCTAATAGATGTCAGGGCATGCTGGGAGTTGTAGTTGTGAAACAGCTGGAGGCACCCTGTTAGAACTAAGGGCGGAAGTCGCCTCCAGCAGGCATCAGTGACGTGGTGCCTGCTGGGGAAGTCTGCCTGGTAGTGAGCACACTACCAGGCAGACAAAATGGCAATTATTAGTCAATAAATATAAAAATAAAGGCAAGGAGGGGGTTAGGGATAGAAGGGCAATAGGCAGGGACAGAAAAAAAAAGAGGGTTGATGGGAGCTACCCTTTAACCCTATTGATGGACGGAGATATGTGATAAGGGAATTCATCAATTGTCAAACCACTGGTATTGTCTACATTGCACAATGTGGATGCCCCTTGATTTACGTAGGAAAAACTATCCAGCAGTTTAGAAGAAGGATTTCCCAACATATAAGTACGATAAGGACTAGAGCGGATACACCCCTAGCCAGACATTTTTGGTCTCATCATGGGGGCGATTGGTCCTGTTTGAGATTCTTTGGCTTGGCCAGACCACGCTTGGGACCAAGACGTGGTAATCTGGATAAGAAGCTTCTACAGGAAGAAGCTAAGTGGATTCACAGACTGAAATCTATGTCTCCTTCAGGCTTGAATGAAGGATTTACCTTCAGCCCATTTATTTAATTAACCTGCCTTAAAAATGTTTTTCATATATTTTTGATAATTTGAAATTATGGTACTTTTCGTACCAACTACGTCAGGGTCGCATTTAAGCCTTATATGGGTGTCACAGAGAATAAGGGCAGCTCAGGACACACAATTTTACTTGTCAATCCCTACTCCTCTCCTAGCTTCCATGGGCAGTGTGATAACTCCTTATTACAATCAATAATCCAGTCCTATTGTGTTTCTAATATCTCTCTCCCCCCCCTCGTTTCCCTCCCACCCCCCTCCCCCTCCTTCCTTACCTCCCCCTCCCCCCCCCCCCCGTTTTGTTTTCCTCCACCCTTATTCCTCCCCCTCCTCGTCCCTTTCAAGTTTGGGTAATAAGAATTTCATCGGTATGAATTTATATTCATCCGTATAGATGATATAGGGAGAAGTGTCCCTATCCTTTGTTTTGGGAACTATCTGGCAGAAAGAACAATTGCCACATGGATATGAACCAATAATAGTTGACCTCAGCCACATTCCCCCCACAGGGTCGGAAAAATGGCTCTTGACTAGATGTTTTCTAATATTCCTCCCTCGTCTATATGTGATTGATGGATAGTCGGTAAGTACTTCTCTTAGATCAGAATCTGCCAACAAAATAGGCCAATATTTCCGCAAGACGTCCATTACCCGGCGGTTGCTCTGATCAAAGGTCCCTATGCATCTCACAGTTTTTTGTCCTGATGCTGTCTCAGATCTTTTATTGGAGGTAAGTAATTCATTTCTCGGTGTGTCCCTGGCTCTAGCAAAAGCCCTATGTAGGACCTTCTTTGGATATCCTCGGGAAATGAATCTCTGATACAGCAATTTGCTCTCTGCCAAGAAAACTTCATTTGACGAGCAATTCCGTTTCGCCCACAGATATTGCCCGACTGGAATGCCTCTCTTTAGGGCTGCAGGGTGATGACTCCTCCATTGTAGGAAACTATTGGTGGAAGTCGGTTTCCTGAATATCCTTGTATGGATACTGCCACTCGAGTCCAGGGAAATTTTTAAATCCAAAAAATTTAGAGTGTTTTCATGTATTTCGTGAGTGAAGTGCATACCTATGTCATTGTGATTAAGTGTCGTGACAAACTCCTGAAATAAAGTGATGGTGCCCCCCCCCCCCCCCCCCGTTTTGTTTTCCTCCACCCTTATTCCTCCCCCTCCTCATCCCTTTCAAGTTTGGGTAATTAGAATTTCATCGGTATGAATTTATATTCATCCGTATAGATGATATAGGGAGAAGTGTTTTTCACTCTTTAAACAAATAAATAATATTTGCCCCCATTGTCTATTCTTATAAATGTTTTCAGTAGAATATAAGAATGAGACCACAATTGGTGTTTTTTCTTCTCTTTTTTTATTAGGCACAACAATGTATCATAATATAGCCCAATACAATTGAGCCTGTATTATTACTTTATAAAAATACACATTCCTTTACATACAAAGTTCTTACCATTTAATTGATATGAGTCTTCCCTAAACTGTTTATGTTTTCGCGCATCTCTCCTGGCGCATCCGAAAGATTTCTAAGTTTTGGCGCAGGTTGAGGTGCGCAACCGGAAGCTTGCCAATGCCTTCGGAGAACGGAGCACACGCAGATGAGGCGGACTCCGGCTCCTCTGTTCTATTACTTCGCGCATGAGAACTTAGCGCAGCACGTCATCGGCATCCGATCTCACAAGGATTAGCCGATATACATGCCAGTCAGGGATACTTACCTGTGATTGGGCGTGAGGAACTTAGACAGGAGATTGGCTGATTTAGTGTAGAGACATGGATTGGCCGATTGGAGTGCCAATCCTCAACCTAGGATGGGTATTGGTGGAGAATTATTAATGTGTGAGCTCTGACATCCTGTGACATCATGAGGGGAGGTATTAAAACCCCCTGCATGGCGTTTTTTAACTTAGTGCCCACTTACCTCTTGATAACGCTGCTGAGGCAGTGAAACATGTCGAGGGGGGCCATGTTAAGTTTTTAACTTTGAGTTCCCTTGTCCTACATAGCGATGAATGCTGGTGTTCTGCAGGCACCTCGTCTTTGCTCCAGTGTGTATTCAATCCATTAGACCGGATGGTCAATTTATATACGTATATACAAAAGTAGGACGATAGGGTGCTCCATATTTTAAAACACCATTGTTAAGTGCAAACCTAATATAATAAAGATTGCACTTTTAATTTCACACTTTTTTGATATATGGGAAGAAAGTTTTTTTTGGGCTGCCTATTGATAGTCTGAGTTAGTAGACTTTCATTTTCTCCCACCAGAAATTTTGATTTATTTGCTATTCTTATGGACATTAACAAATTTGTCTGGGACATTGTTATTCAGAGACACTTTTTTGATATTTCTACCTCTGTGAACCTGACTGCAGCCAGTGAAGTTAATAGTAATATGAATGTTAATCCAAATGTTTAAAATATAAATATTTCATCTTCTTCTCATCAATCACTTGGTTTTGCTTTTACTGATCTGTGTTTTTCTTCCAAGCTTCAGAGCATGAGAAACGAGATTTCTCATGACCAACATATATCATGCTTTGAGACTCGGAACCCCACCTTTTATCCTGTTATGTCACATACTCCCACCCTGGATATTTTTCAGGAATCGGTGGAGCGTGAATTGTTGGCATTGTCTAGACAAACATGTCATACACATTACAATTTATCTAAATCAGAACGCAATGCTTTACAGGAATTACGTGATATGGGGGATTTAACCATCATACAGGCTGACAAGGGGTGGGCGGTTGTCTTTCTAGACAAAGGTCAGAATCTCATGCTCAATTTATCGGTTTTGTCTGATACCGATACATACAGACCCCTGTCTGCAAATCCAACGGCTATTTATCGTCCAGTACTCAGCAATTTAGTTCTATATGGTATTCCACACGGCTTCCTTACCCAGAAGGAGGCCGATTTTATATTGGTATCCCATCCTACCACGGCCATATTCCATTCGTTACCCAAAATACATAAATCCCCCCCCCCCCCAGTGCGACCTATTGTCGCTGGTATCGGGTCCTTAAACGAGAATATGTCAGCATGGGTGGATGGTTTACTTTAATCCCTCATTTCCACCACTCCTGGATATATCCAGGAAACTGAACATTTGTTATATTGTGTTGATAACATCAAGTGGTGTGAAGGTTATTCCTGGGTAACAGCTGATGTTACATCACTGTACTCATTGATCCCCCATGTTAAGGCTCTGGTTGCCCTTGAATGGTTTCTCTATACATACTCATCCTACCCCTGTGATCTGCAGGACTACAGGGAGCACTTCTACTCTGCAAGTTCAAGGCATAGAACGGGCTATATTTTCACAAAGGGGGGGGGGTTACCTCAAACAGAAATTATTGTCGCGAGAAGTCTTTTGGATCATGACCCTTGCTACTTGGATCCCCAGGGGCCTGAATAAAAGACAGGAAATTTTACTCCATTATTAGTTACATATATAATTAACTATTTTTGATCCATCTTTCTGCTACCTTCTCTTGCTGACATTAGTCTATTATCCTGATGTCCATTTGTTCCTTTCTTCATTATTACTCTTCATCATTTTTTGAGTTTATGGTTGGCATGTTCTATAATATTTCATTCTGCATTGGATATTCAAGTTATTTGCCCAACCATTTATTTCATGATGTTATGATATGTCTATCTCTCTTTTGTATTTATGCAGTGACACTTTCTATGCTGTGGTATGTTAGGGGTTAAATGTTCCGGCACAGAGATGTTCACTTAAGTTGTTATATGACTAAGGGTGGTACATGCCTGAAACGCGTCATCATCCTGTTCACCTACATGTGTTGCTGATTTTAGTCTCAATGAATGGGACATTGATCATTTCCACGCTGGCATTCTCTCTCTGTCTCAGACAATGATCTACTATGGAATGGTAAATATGTTTGATGTAAAGTAACTTTGGATTGTTCTCAATTTTCTGCAGAACCCTCTTTTCTCAGCATGAGGCCATGATCAGCATGTCTACATTGTGCCCCAGCCTATGTAACATTAGTAGAATTTGGGCGATCCATCATTTTCTTGCTTTTCCTGCCTCCTGAGACAAAATACGTTTTTTAGTAAACAATTATGTCACATTCTTGGAAATTCCATTTCAGATCCTCGACGTCTTAAATGACTAGAATTGTGACTAACCACTCAACAAACTTTTTGGGATAGACTGTTGAATGTTCATAGAGGAGAGGTCAGATTGACCTGGAAATGTCTTGTATGGAATAAAGAGTTTATTTTGTTCTTCAGCGTAGTGATTTATTTTGTTCTTCGACGTAGTGATTTATTTTGTTCTGGCTTTGTCAATTGAACAGCTGTGGAGAGGTGGTGCGACGTGCATAGTTACTTCCTGAGGAAGGGCTTGCGGTCAGGACGATACCTCAGTTATCTTGTGTGTTTAGGAACATTGGGGGAGATTTATCAAAACCTGTGTAGGGGAAGAGTGACACAGTAGCAACCAGATTGCTTCTATCATAAAAAAAAAAAAAGAACTCTTAAAAATGAAAAAAGCGATCTGATTCATTGCTAATAGCATAGAAGCTTGCTATGGGCAATTGCAATCTACCTCCAATTGTGCCTCCAATTGCCTGATACACAACATAGCTAAACAGCCAATCACATGACAGCAACTCAATGCATTTAGGCATGTAGATGTGGTCAAGACAATTTGCTAGTTCTAACAGAGTATCAGAAAGGGTAAGAAATGGGATAAAAAGGACTTTGAGCATGGCATGGTTGTTGGTGCCAGATGGGCTGGTCTGTGTATTTCAGAAACTGCCGATCTACTCGGATTTTTACATACAACCATGTCTAAGGTTTACAGATAATGGTATGAAAAAGAGAAAATATCCAGCAAGAGGCAGTAGTGTGGACAAAAATGCCTTGATGATGTCAGCGGCGAAAGGGCAGACTGGTTCGAGATGACAGAAAGGCATCAGTAACTCAAATAACCACTTGTTACAACCAAGGTGTAACGGGTCACGGCAGGTGGTGGATCGTCTGGGCCTGTGTGGATGACGACGTGAGCCGTGCCAGGGAGCCGAGTCTAAGGTGCCACTGGTTTTCACCAGAGCCCACTGCAAAGCTGGATGGTCTTGCTGCGGCACCCAGGTCGCTACCCCTGGCACGACTCGTCCACACAGGTTGCTGAGATGTGGCGAGGCACACAAGGAAACTGGCAAGACGTGGTCAAGGTAGCAGAAGGTCAGGGCAGGCGGCACAGGTGCAGGATAAGGTAACAGAACAAGGATCAGGAACACGGATATCAGGAACACAGAAACACAGTATGCTTTCTCTAGGGCACAAAGGCAACAAAGATCTGGCAGGGATACAAGGGAGGAGCAAGTGCTTATAACAAGAGTACAGGTGAATACACTTAATTAAATGAGTACTGGCCCTTAAAATGTAAGAGCTCCGCCGCATGCACGCCCTAGGAGGCAGGGGCACATGCGCCAGGGCTGCAGGAACAGAAAGATCAGGAATGTGAGTGATGGGATGGGATTTACATATGGGGGGCGCGTCCCGCGATCTGAATCCCAGCCCCGCCAGCAGCGGGGACATGACAAGAGTGCTCAGGGCCAGCGTGTCTGGCCGAAGCGCAGATGTTACAGTACCCCCCCCCCTTTGGTCTCCCCCTCTTCTTTGGCATGCAAAAAGTTCCCCACTACAGGAGACCAAGGGGTTTCTGGAATGGGCAAAAGCTGTAAGGGATTTGCAGGTTTCTGTCGTGGAGACCTCAGTTTTTATAGGTGTCCAACTGGCAAAGAAGAATGTCCCCAATTCAAGATTTTACGTCTGACTTTAACAGGCACAGAATATATCACATGAGGAACATTATGCCTTGGCGTGGAGTCCAATCCTGCAAAATCGGAGGATCTGGAAAGAACTTTGGCTCTGAAGCTTTTATTAGCAGGCCTAAGAGGAGGCATGAGACAGTGATCTTGGCAAAATTTTCCCCAACAAGTGATTTCACCAGATTTCCAGTCAAGTTGTGGAGAATGACATTGAAGCCAAGGAAGACCAGGAAGAAGCTCTGAAGTACAATGTGGTAGCTCATAAAACTACATTTTTCCTAATGTAAATCCCCCACTGGCATGACGATTTGCACCTTACAGTTTAGATTTTGTCCATTAACAGAAGAAATGTAGAAGGGCTTGACAAGACATGTCACTGGAAGACGGTGTTTATGGACCTGGGAGGCACCAATGAAGTTGCCAGTGAAACCACTGTCCAAAAAAGCAGAAGCGATGAAAGAAGTCTAGGCAGAAGTAAACACTTGAACCGGGGTGGTCAAGCGAGGACAGGTAATATTCACAATAAGGGATGCCACTTCTACTTGTCCAAGATGAGAGCATTTTCCCAGATGCGGAGGGCATACAGAACAGTCTTTGAGAAAGTGCTCCATACTGGCACAATATAGGCACAAATTCTCATTGCATCGACGGGATCTTTCATGCTGCTTTAAGCGGAAACGTTCCACTTCCATAGCCTCTTTTGGAACACAGGTGCCAGACAAGGTAATCACCGTGTTCGGGCAGGTTCTTTTTCCAAAAGAAGTTCTTCCTGCCTCTTGGCAAATGGATAAGTTCGTTCCGGTTAGTCGGAGAATCCCATGCAGTGAGAGCATCCTTGAAAGTCCTTTTTGACCCCTTAAGGACCAGAGGTTTTTCTGTTTTTGCATTTTCGTTTTTTCCTCCTTACCTTTAAAAAATCATAACTCTTTAAATTTTTCACCTAAAAATCCATATGATTGCTTATTTTTGCGCCACCAATTCTACTTTGTAATAACGTCAGTCATTTTAACCAAAAATCTACGGCGAAACGGAAAAAAAAATCATTGTGAGACAACATTGAAAAAACGCCATTTTGTAACTTTTGGGGGCTTCCGTTTCTACACAGTACATTTTTCGGTAAAAATGACACCTTCTCTTTATTCTGTAGGTTCATACGGTTAAAATGATACCCTATTTATGTAGGTTTGATTTTGTCGGACTTCTGGAAAAAATCAATACTACATGAAGGAAAATGTATACGTTTAAAATTGTCATCTTCTGACCCCTATAACTTTTTTATTTTTCCGCATATGGGGCAGTATGAGGGCTAATTTTTTGCGCCATGATCTGAAGTTTTTATCGGTGCCATTTTTGCATTGATAGGACTTATTGATCTTTTTATTTATTTTTTCATGATATAAAAAGTGACCAAAAATGCACCATTTTGGACTTTGGAATTTTTTTGCTCGTACGCCATTGACCGTGCGGTTTAATTAACAATATATTTTTATAGCTCAGACATTTCGGCATGCGGCAATACCACATATGTTTATTTTTATTTACACAGTTTTTTTTTACGGGAAAAGGGGGGTGATTCAAACTTATTAGGGAAGGGGTTAAATGACCTTTATTCACTTTTTTTTCCACCTTTTTATGCAGTGTTATAGCTCCCATAGGGACCTATAACACTGCACACACTGATCTTTTACATTGATCAGTGGTTTCTCATAAGAAACCACTGATCAATGATTCTGCTGCTTGACTGCTCATGCCTGGATCTAAAGCACTGAGCAGTCATTCGGCGATCGGACAGCGAGGAGGCAGGTAGGGATCCTCCGGCTATCATGTAATCTGTTCGGGATGCCGCGATTTTGCCACGGCGATCCCGAACAGCTCCCTGAGCTAACCGGCATGGTTTCACTTTCATTTTAGACGCGGCGTTCAACTTTGAATGCCGCGTCTAAAGGGTTAATAGTGAGCGGCACCGCGATCAATGCCGCACGCTATTAGCCACAGGGCCCCCCGTTATAGAACGGGAGCAGACTCAGGACGTACAGGTACGCTCTGGGTCCTTAACAGGTTAAAGGTAGCATACAAGGCCTCGTTGTTCCAAGCAAGTTCAGAGGCAAGTGTGCGGAACTGAACCGAGTAGTCGCCAATGGAGTAGTTCCCTTTGCAGAGGTTCAGAAGAGCCATCTCGGCAGAGGATGTCTCACGCGGGTTCTTCAAATACATTGCGAAATTCTGCTAGGATGGCCGACAGGTTCAAGGAGACTGGATCTCTACGATCCCAGAGAGGTGTAGCCCAGGCTAAAGCTTTTCCAGAAAGTAGGCTGACCACAAATGCCACTTTAGCACGCTCCATCAGAAACAGATCCACCATGAGTTCTGAGTGGATAGAACACTGTGTAACAAAGCCTCTACACAGCTTGGGATCTCCGTCATACTTAGAAGGCAAGTACAAATGAAGCTTGATCCCATCCCGTCACTCACATCCCAGACACAGGAGGTGGCTGCTTCTGTTGCTGTTGCTGTTGTTGCTGCTGAGCGGCAAGAAGCTGTTGCACCATGGCTGAGAGTTGATTCAGTTGTTGCACCTGACGGGCTAACTGCTGCGACTGTTGAGCCACGACGGTGGAAAGATCCGAGACATCTGGCAAAGGCACACCAGCGGGATCCATGGCTGGATCTTACTGTAACGGGTCATGGCAGGTGGTGGATCCTCTGGGCCTGTGTGGATGATGACGTCAGCTGTGCCAGGGAGCGGAGTCTAAGGTGCCACTGGTTTTCACCAGAGCCGCAAAGTGGGATGGTTTTGCTGTGGCACCCAGGTCGCTACCCCTGGCATGACTCGTCCACACAGGTTGTCGGGATGTGGCGAGGCACAAAAGGAAACTGGCAAGACGTGGTCAAGGTAGCAGAAGGTCAGGTCAGGTGGCACAGGTTCAGGGTCAGGTAACGGAACAAGGATCAGGAACACGGATATCAGGAACACAGAAACACAGTATGCTTTCTCTAGGGCACAAAGTTCTGGCAGGGATACAAGGGAAGAGCAAGTACTTATAACAAGAGCACAGGTGAATACACTTAATTAAATGAGTACTGGCCCTTTAAATGTAAGAGCTCCAGCACACGTGCCGGGGCTGCGGGAACAGAAAGACCAGGGAGGTGAGTGACGGGCTGGGAATCGCATGCGGGCGCGTCCCACTATGCGAATCCCAGCCCCGCCGTCAGCGGGAACATGACAAGAGAGCACTCACGGCCGTGTCTGGCCAGAGCGCAGATGTTACACAAGGTAGGCAGAATACTATCTTTGAATGCATAACATGTCGAACCTTGACGCAAATGGGCTACAGCAGCAGGAGACCAGGCCGGTTGTCACTCTTGTCAGCTTAGGATCGGAAACTGAGGCTAATATTGGTAAAGGCTCACCAAAATTGGAAGACTATAAAACCATAAAAACATGAACCCATACTGCCTTGTATCAGTGTGTCAGGCTGGTGGTGGTGTAATTGTATAGGGGACATTTATTTGGCAGACTTTGGGCCCCTTAGTACTAACTGAGCATCATTTAAATGCGACAGTCTACCTGAGTATTGCTGCTGACCATGTCCATCCCTTTATGACCACAGTGGACCCATTTTCTGATGGCTACTTCCAGCAGGATACAATGTTACAAAACTCACATCATCTCAAGCTGGCTTCTTGAACATGACAATGAGGTCACTGTACTCCAATGGCCTCCACAGTCACCAGATCTCAATCCAATAGAGAACCTTTGGGATATGGTGGAACAGGAGATTCACATATGTATCTGCAAATCTGCAGTAACTGTGTGATGCCATAATGTCCAGCACCTTGTAGAAAGTATGCCACGAAGAATGCCACAAAGAATGAAGGCAAAAGGGGATCAGACCCAGTACTAGCTGTACCTAATAAAGTAGCCAATTATTGTATATTATACTTGTGAAAAATTCTCTATACCATGACAAGCTTTATATATATATATATTTTTTTACCGGGCATGTACATAGGGAGTAGATCTTTTTCTGGCCATTATATAACTTGTATTTGGCATTTTTCACTGTACATTTTATAGGCTTATTCCCAATATACCTATGTCTGTATGGGGTATGTTCAGATACTGTGATTTCCTCACATAGATTACTTTACTGCCTATGATATTGGCCCTGGTGTAAGTCTATGAAGGGGAAATCTAGATATTGTGAATGGTGACAAGTGCAATATACCCGTACTCACTGGTGGCCATTTACTAATGTGATACCGTCTCTTTTTTTCTTGGGTTTTGTGCCCAAATTGTATCCCGTGTTCCGCACCTGATTTTGCTAGAAAAAATGTAATAAAGTCAACCAACTCTACATTTTACTCAGAAAAGCTATAATGGGTTGGCTACTGGAGAAAATGGGGTGTGTCCGAAAAAGGGGCGTGCCACAACAATTTAGAAACATTCCACATAAAATGTGGTGAATTTGAACTCTGGAAAACCCGACAGCTCAGAACAATTGTAAAAAAGCAAAATGTTGGGAAAAGCGCCAAAATAGTAAATACCATGGAAAAATTTCTGTTGGGAAAAAAACTACAAAGAAAGCTGCATTTCTCTCATGCAGGGCCAATGTGTTATTTGTGGTTTGTTGCGTAAACATGTTGATCGCATGTGAATAGTTACTTGAATTGACAAATGTTTAACTCTTCCTATAATTGTCAGTAGAATTGTGTTTTATACTTTATTCATGTACTACTATTGCAAATGGTTATTTCAGGAAGAAAAAATATATCATTTTAATTTGACATAAAAAATGCAACAAATATTTAATTTAATTAACAGACAAAATATTAAAAAGAATCACCGCTAGGAGAAAATAGGATAGAGTCACTGAGGTACGAAAGCTGGAAAACAGGTGTATACTAATGCATCTATGGCGCACATTTATCATTGTCTTTAGACTGTTTTTTGTGTCTAAAAAAGGGGCAAAAAAGGCACAAGCAGGGTTTTTTGCGCCTTTTTTGCCCCTTTTTGTTTACACATTTCTGCAGATTTTGAGTTGCAATCCACTGATTTTGGCAATAGACATGATATGGAAGGGATTTATCATTGCGCCTTTTTGTAAAAAGGAGCAAAAAAAAGGCGCAAAGCCACTGAAAAGTCTCTAAAACTCACCAGCCCAGACATGCTGTAGCTTTTTGGTGTATGTGTAGACAGAAATTTCAGAAAATGTGACCTGCATAAAATTTATCAAAGCTCTTTGACCATTTAATAAATTTGGTTCTCCTACACATTATTAGCACACAAAAAAAGGTGTAAAAAATGCTTCACTTGCACTGCAATGATAAATGTGGGCCAGTGGGCCCAAATATACACACTAATTGGATACGACATATGAATAATCCAGGGGAAAAAAAAAACTTAAGACAACATTGGGATACTGTTCACAAATGGTAGTGACATATAACAAAAGTGCATGTGTAATCATGTTATATAATAGATATCCCCATGGATATACCCAATAATGTGCTTAATGCAATAAAAAGTGCATAGAGTGCATACAGCGTAAACACAAGCCGGACCTCAGAGCCCCACTACATCTTACACGTTTCACAAACTTATGTCACATGAAAATTGATATATATATTTTTGTAAGTAGTTGTCCTATAGTGTGTGGTTTCTCTGTAGGCATAGTGTTGCACTGGACAGTCTTTTAGGTATTGCTTCTTCTTTTGGTCATATTGTAATGTTTTCAAGGGGTATTCCAGGATTTTTTTTTTATCTGACTATGCTACAGCGGCTGTAAAGTTAGTGTAGTTCATAATATAGTGTCTGTACCTGTGTGTGATGGTTTTCTCACAATTCTTATGTGATTTTCACTCCAATATTTATTTTTATCAGCATACAAAATTACTGTTGTCTCAGATTTTTCCCAGCTTGCAATGCGGCCGAGACCTGACTCACTAGTCAGCTGATGACAGGGAGCCTGTCTGCTTCAATGGATGGAGTGATCGCTTGGTGGGAGAGAGAACAATCTGCAACTAATGCAACAGCTGTAGGCACCCTGATTGAAAACCACAGGTCTTTTGTTTCAATGGGTGGGGTGGCTGATGTGTGGAAGGGAGGAAAATGGCATTGTGGGATTTGTAGTAAAAAAAAAACATAAGTCAAACAGGAAATACAAGTTCCCAAAAAGCTAGCCACAGTATTATGGTAATCTCACAACATAGCCATTTAGCCCCAAGAAAAGCACAGATCCTTCCTAAGCATGTTCATTACTGTCTGCCAGGTACGTACTAAAATCACCTTATGGTGGATAACCCCTTTAACCCAATTTTCCAGACACATACATAGAGTTTAGTTATAGCTACTTCCTAACTAGTACTTAGTCTAAAGAATAAAAAAAGAAGAGTAAGTTATTGACAGCAAACAAGCAGGAGGAGCCTATGAGGAGCTAATTAACAGCCCCTACCCAGGGTCCCTTGGGATCAAATCCGGTTCCTGCATGGATATTCTACAAATATCCCATGTACCCCTTTACCATGGTCAGAGGGACATCCTTCCTCTTGGGTCTTTGAGAGGAAGAGCAACATCACAGTTGTCAAAGACGTCTTAAAAGTCTAATACCTTAGTGAACCTCCGGTCAGGTTCAGACTACTTTTGCTACCGGGGTGTCACCTCTAAGACTTTAACATCCCAGGAACTAGCTGAGACCATTCACTGTCTCTGGGAGGGTTTATTCTTTACTACCTGCACCAACTGTTGCTGTTTCATCCATGTTGGAACTGTAAGTCATAAATTGTGACTCCATGTATTTACTTTGCTGAAGTTAAGTTACCCAGTGCACTACATCATTTGTGCCCCGTTCCTTCTGGTCCCAGTGTTCCAATGACCACTGCACCCGCGTAACATCTAGGGTACCCCAAAATACTAATGGCCTGGAACTCACAGGCATCATCACTTGTTTGTGATGGGAGGTGTGGTCCAAGGTCAGAGGTCCTGACTACAGCTACCGTGATCCATTTGTGCTAGTGTGCAGAACTACAAGTCTCAGCTGGCTCTGGGCATAACATCTGCACTCTCCCGTTGGCACACTGCACATGCTCTGCACAAAGAGGAAACATATCTTGTCATTATTTAAACAACAAGCTACAAAAACAAGTAATTGGATCTGTTCTACATAAAGGGATTATGAAAGAAAGTCATTTGGTTCAATCCAAAATAATGCAATAAATCGATTTTTTACACTTCAGACAACGTTTCACAATAAAGGAGAACATTATCACTAATCCTGGTCTTTATCTGTGAATGTAGAAAAGATTTAACAAACCGTAAAAACATCTTGAAGTCATGTCTCATCCTAATGTAGTTTAATTGTATGAAGATAAAAATATTTCTCAAGAATTTGTCCATATTTTCACAACTGCAGAAATAGTGGTGTAAAAATGTTATCCCGTTTCATCTCCCATATTATTATGTATTTGTCATAATAAATAGTCTCCAAAGGTGTGGCTATGCAGCAGTGTACGGGTAGGTGGATAGTATTACTCTAGTAAATCCTTTCCAATCTACTATCTACCCATCTGCAGCATAGCCACGCCCCCTGGAGATCATGTGACTTATGGGTGAAATTTATCAAAACCTGTCATCACAAATTTTGGGGCCCCTTACACGGCTTGTAGTCTGCCCCCCCCCCCTTTCCTCACTGTGGCACACAATAGATTTTATCTCAGTATCGGGATTAGAAAAATAAAATAGTATCGCCACTCCATATTAATTCTGCAGTGACTAAATAATACCACCATACTGTAAGGAAATAAAAGTCACTTTACACAGACCAGTATCACTATACCACAATACAAAGGACATATAATTCTGCCACACCATGACCACTACCATTACCACTGACTAAAACTGCTATATTGTTATTGAATAAAAACCACTATACAAAAGATCAATAACCCCTATATAGAAGTAGATTTGAGCTGTACACAGGGGCTGCAGACCATAAAAGTCATTATAGTTACATACTCACAGGGGCGTCTTCTCTTATCGGTGTCGTTCACTTTTCTCTTTCTTCTCCATCTGTCATCATGAAGATTTCTCCCGATCACAACTCGTCTTCACAGAATCTGCCAGACAAACATTTTAGACTTCTCGCTACAGCAAAGTTCTCACCTCTATACAAACTCCCTATATGTATTACACTGCCCCAGATAGTAGTCCCTTCTGTGCCCCTGTATAGTATTAGGCCCCAACATTCTCCTCCTACATTATAATGCCCCCCGTACATTATAATGCCCCTGTACATTACTCTGATACATTATAATGCCCCCTCACATTGCCCCCATATAATATAATGCCCCAGTACATTGCCCCATACAATATAAGCCATTGAAATGGTATCATTTACCTAAAGTGCATAAGTCACTGAGCCGACCCCCTGGGAGACCTATTGTGGCGGGGATCGGCTCAGTGACAGAGCATTTATCTCAGTACATAGATTGGCTCCTTAACCCTCTATCCCATCCTATATTAATGATACTAGACATCTGTTACAAATGGTTAAATAGATGCCTTGGGAGGAAGGATACACATTATGCTCTATAGATGTAGTCAGCCTGTACACCCACATCCCACACGATGCGGGTGTACAGGCAGTGAGGGAGTTTTTGCAACAGACAGACAGGCCTACATCATTTGTTGATTTTGTATGTGGAAGTCTACAATTCATACTCTCAAATAGCACATTAAAATTTGCCGACAAATGGTACAGGCAGGAGACGGGGACCCTATTGGGAACCCAGTTCTCCTGCACTTATGCTAATTTGTTTTTGGCGATGTTTGAAAACAAATATGTGTATACTTCTCGTAATCCCTCTCTGCAGTATATTAAAACTTACGATAGCTATGTGGATGACCTCCTAGTGATATGGTCAGGGTCCAAACTACAATTCACAGAATTTGTTGCCTAATTTAATACTAATATTGTAAACATGGCATTTACTCTTGTATATGGAGGAGATACATTAGAATTCCTGGACATCAGATTAAAAAAGCAGTGATAACAGTATTATTTCAGAGGGGTATAGAAAAGAAATTGCAAGAAACACCCTACGTCATTATGTAGGACAGGATCTCTTACAGAATAAACCTAGGCTTAGTCAAGAAAAACATTTTACATTCATTTTTTAGAATTCTCCTATGAATAGGATAATAGCGTCGATTAGACGAAACTGGTACATATTAGAGGTAGATCAGGACTTAAAAAATGTAGCTTGTAGAAAACCCCTAATTACATATAAAAGAAATAGAACAATAGGTGATGCACTTAAAAGCACAGAAAAAACAGAACAGAATAATATAAACATGTGGCTAGGAGACCTTATACCAAAAGGAAATTTAATTTCTGTAATTTTAACATGGCAACTAAACATCTGAGGATAGGATTGATTCACCACGCTGTGAACGAACTAATAACATGCCGCTCGAAAAACATAGTATATGCTCTTTTCTGTCCATGTGGTTTCTATTACGTGGGGAAGACGGGACGACAACTATTTGTACGGATAAGGGAGCATTTTTACTCCATATGTACAGGTTATCCCACGTAAGAGAGACGCATGCGAATAACCCTGAGGTCTTGCGTTTTGCGTGACTTGAAAAAGTAGAAGCAAAAGCAGGAGAATGCACGGATAAAAAAAAAAAAAAAAACTCCTTCAAAGTAAGTTGCACTGGATGATTAGATCCAATGCAACAGGGTTTAAGGTTAAAGGGATACTCCGGTGGAAAACTTTTTTTTTTTAAATCAGCTGGTGCCAGAAAGTTAAACAGATTTGTAAATTACTTCTTTTAAAAAATCTTAATCCTTCAAGTATTTATTAGCTGCTGAATACTACAGAGGAAATCATTTTCTTTTTGGAACACAGAGCTCTCTGCTGAATCACAAGCACAGTGTTCTCTGCTGACACCTCTGTCCATTTTAAGAACTGTCCAGAGTAGGAGATAATCCCCATAGCAAACATTTTGCTGCTCTGGACAGTTCTTAAAATGGACATAGGTGTCAGCAGAGAGCACTGCACTTGTGATGTCAGCAGAGAGCTCTGTGTTCCAAAAAGAAAAGAATTTCCTTTGTAGTATTCAGCAGCTAAGTACTTGAAGGATTAAGATTTTTTTTAATAGAAGTCATTTACAAATCTGTTTAACTTTCTGGCACCAGTTGATTTATAAAAAAAAAAGTATTCCACCGGAGAACCCCTTTAAATGAGAGGACAGACATAGCAGTGTGCTTTTCAGACAAATTCTTCTTCTGACGTTGAACATCACGTGTGGGGAGTGTAGCCGGAAGTGAATGATCACCTGTAGATCTTACCTGTATATATATGATGCACTGATTCATATAAGGTTGTATGGCCAGAGGAAGCACCTGACAGTGCGAAACGGAGCTTGTTGCCTATCTGTACCCCCCCCCCCGGTATCTGTCCCTCTCCCCAGAATGATTAGCGAGTATTCCGGATAATAAAAAAATCTGAAGACAAGAGATGGTGAGTGGCTGGCTTTAATTTTCCTTCGATTTGTGTATGCCATACAATATAATGCCCGTGTACATTGCCCCCATATATAATAACGCCTCCTCACATTGACCCCATAAATAATAATGCCTCCTTACACTACCCCCCTAGATTATAATGTCCCCTCACATGGCCCCCATATATAATCATGCCCTCTCACATTGACCCCATTTAAGTAATGCCCCCTCACATTGCCCCCATATATAGTAATTCCCCATCACATGACCCCCATATATAGTAATGCTCCCTCACATGACCCTCATATATAGTAATGCCCCATCACATGACCCCCATATATAGTAATGCTCCCTCACATGACCCCCATATATAGTAACATAGTAACATAGTTCATAAGGTTGAAAAACGACCAGAGTCCATCAAGTTCAACCTATGTCCCTAATGAGTCCCTACTGAGTTGAGTTGATCCAGAGATCACCATGACCACCTCCTCAGGGAGAGAATTCCACAGTCTCACCGCTCTTACAGTAAAAAACCCCCGTCTGTGCTGGTGTAGAAACCTCCTTTCCTCTAGACGTAGAGGATGCCCCCTTGTTATAGATACAGTCCTGGGTATAAATAGATCATGGAGAGATCTCTGTACTGCCCCCTGATATATTTATACATAGTTATTAGGTCGCCCCTAAGCCTTCTTTTTTCTAAACTAAATAACCCTAATTCTGATAATCTTTCTGGGTACTGTAGTCCTCCCATTCCACGTATTGCTCTGGTTGCCCGTCTTTGAACCCTCTCCAGCTCCACTATATCTTTCTTGTACACTGGTGCCCAGTACTGTACACAGTATTCTATGTGTGGTCTGACCAGTACTGTACACAGTATTCCATGTGTGGTCTGACCAGTACTGGACACAGTATTCTATGTGTGATCTGACCAGTACTGTACACAGTATTCTATGTGTGGTCTGACTAGTACTGAACACAGTATTCTATGTGTGGTCTGACTAGTACTGAACACAGTATTCTATGTGTGGTCTGACTAGTACTGAACACAGTATTCTATGTGTGGTCTGACTAGTACTGAACACAGTATTCTATGTGTGGTCTGACCAGTACTGTACACAGTATTCTATGTGTGGTCTGACTAGTGATTTGTACAGCGGTAGAATTATTTCCTTGTCGTGGGCATCTATGCCCCTATTGATGCACCCCATGATTCTATTAGCCTTGGCAGCAGCTGCCTGACACTGGTCACTACAGCTAAATTTACTGTTAACTAAGACTCCCAAGACCTTTTCCCTTATTTTAATAACCCTAATCTGCCATATCATATTAGGTAGGCTGCTTTCACACATGTGTATAGCTTATATAAGTCTTGGTCTGACCACAGATATACTCACCTGATACTGTAGCATTATAGATCACTGTGATGCTTTCGGTTTAGGTCCCTAGGCCAACAATCAAGGACAGGACTTTCATGTCTAATACATATACAAACCAGCAGCTGCCAAGGTTTAGAGGGAACAGCTCTTGCAGTGGTTTGGTGGGCTTAAAAATGAATGTCCCTTTGCTGAAAAAGAGCCCCAAAGAGTCCTTTGAGAAAGTCGGGTGACGAAACGTACGTTGGGACGGTGCAGACAGGTACTTAACATGGGTAAGTGAGGGTTTTCAATCATTTCTATCATGTTTTTTGCATATATTGGCGTTCATATGATGTAGCGGGCAGTACTAGACCAGATTAGGGGAGGGTCATTTTGACCCCAAGCCACGCCACATGGCACCTTATATGGAGCCTCTTACCACCTACTTCCCCTGACTTAATACATTTGAACTTAGTGTGATTTATCCTTCTACCTGTCTCACCCACGTGTAGTGGTTGAATCTGTGTTTCATCTCATTTTTATCGCTTTGAATAATACTGCTTTGTCCTCACTTTATATAGTCCATTGTGACTTTTTAAATTGAAGTTGTAATAATAAAATATGCTTATGATTCAGTAGCAACTGCTCAATGTCTCGTTCTTCTTGGTGTTATGGAGCTATACTGATTTAATTGCCATGGACCCCCAGCACATAATATACACAATGGGGGAGATTTATCAAAACCTGTCCAGAGGAAAAGTTGCTGAGTTGCCCATAGCAACCAATCAGATCGCTTCTTTCATTTTTCAGAGGCCTTTTCAAAAATGAAAGAAGCAATCTGATTGGTTGCTATGGGCAACTTAGCAACTTTTCCTCTGGACAGGTTTTGATAAATCTCCCTCAATATGTTGATTACAACACAACAAATAAATATTGGGTGCTGTATTTTCCTAATTAATCTAAAGAAATAGCGGCACCAGCATGCCTTATATAGCACAAAATGGGGGACAACAAGGTCATGGGGCGGGATTACATGATGTCACTTCCAAAATGTAACATGAAAAAAAGAGACAATGGGGGAGATTTATCAAAACCTGTGCAGAGGGAAAGTTGACCAGTTGCCCATAGCAACCAATCAGATTGCTTTCATTTTCAAAAATGAAAGAAGCGAGCTGATTGGTTGCTATGGGCAACTGGTCAACTTTTCCTCTGCACAGGTTTTGATAAATCTCCCCCAATATGAACAGAATAAACATTTCTATCATATAATCACATAGAGATAACATGCAGGGGAAAACACATATATGTTCAGTATAAAATATATTCATATCAGTGGTTAGTACAATACATACTGTTGCCGCATCCCGGTAGCAGTAACTGAAAGTGAGGCTGCACAGTGACACCGCATGTGTTTGTAAACAGATACACCATGTGTCAGCCGCACGGGAGATCTCCATAATAGCGATGTGCTGGAGTTCTCCAGTGGAGCCCGTAACCACAGACACATTGCTATGCATGTGGTCACATGACTCAAGGTAACCAATCACTCCAGAAAGTTAAACAGATTTGTAAATTACTTCTGTTAAAAAATCTTAATCCTTTCAATAATTATCAACTGCTGAAGTTGAGTTGTTGTTTTCTGTCTGGCAACAGTGCTCTCTGCTGACATATCTGCTTGTCTTGGGAACTGCACAGAGTAGGAGAGGTTTGCTATAGGAATTTGCTTCAAAACTGGGCGCTTCCCGAGAAACGTGTCATCAGAGAGCACTTAGAAAAGAACAACTCAACTTCATCAGCTCATAAGTACTGAAAGCATTAAGATTTTTTAATAGAAGTCATTTACAAATCTGTTTAACTTTCTGGAGCCAGTTGATATGTAAAAAAAAGTTTTTTTTTCCTGGACAACCCCTTTAACCCCTTAAGGACCCAGGACGTACTAGAACGTCCTGGCACCCTGGGCTTTAAGGACCCAGGACGTACTAGTACGTCCTGGTGTTTCTCCGGTCTCTGCCGCGCCCCGGGCAGAGATCGGAAGCGGATGCCTGCTGAAATGCTTCAGCAGGCATCCAGGGCAAACGCCGAGGGGGGCCATACCGGGCGATCTGCGGCGATACCGGGCTGATCGGGTCTCTGGGACCCGACCACCCGGTAATTTCGCATGATCCCGGCTGTCACAGACAGCCAGGACCATGCTAATGTATAGGAGCGAGGTGGCAAGCCGGCCACCTCCTCCTATACCCTGCGATCTGTCGGTTAACTAACCGACCAATCGCAGGAGGGGGGGTGGTTACTTCCTCCCGTCCTGCCCGGCCCCTTGAAGTCTGGAGAGGACGGGAGGAAGACCGGAGAACGCGGCGGGGGACAGGGGAGTGCTGGGGACCGGCCCCGGTACTTACCTCGTCCTTGAAGACCCGGATCCCGGCGAGGAAGATGGCGGCGGCGGCGACAGGTGAGTTGATCTTCAGCCGCGGTCGGGCCCTTTACAGCAATGCACGTCGCCGTAAAGCGACATGCATTGCTGTAATGGGACCCTGTAAACTACAACTCCCAGCATGCCCAGACAGCCCTTGGCGTCTGGGCATGCTGGGAGTTGCAGTTTTGCAACATCTGGAGGTCCACAGTTTGGAGACCACTGTGTCCTTCCAGATGTTGCAAAACTACACATCCTCAGCATGCCCTTACTGTCCAGGCATGCTGGAAGTTGTAGTTCTGTAACATCTGGCCCTTCAGATGTTGCAGAACTACAACTCCCAGCATGCCTGGACAGTTTTGGCATACTGGGAGTTGTAGTTTTGCAACATCTGGAGGGCTGCAGCTTGGACACCACTACACAGTGGTCCCCAAACTGTTCTCCTCCAGCTGTTACGTAACCACTACTCCCAATATGCCCTTCGGCTGCCTGGGCATGCTGGGAGTTGTGGTTTTGCAACAACTGGAGGCACACTGGTTGGGAAACATTGTCTGTTTCCTAACTCAGTGTTTCCCAACCCGTGTGCCTCCAGCTGTTGCAAAACTATAACTGCCAGCATGCACTGATAGACTGTGCATGCTGGGAGTTGTAGTTTTGCACCAGCTGGAGGTCCCCCCCCCCCCCCCCTGTGAATGTACAGGGTACTTTCACATGGGCAGGGGCTTACAGTGAGTATCAGGCTGCAAGTTTGCGATGCAGCAAATTTTGCGCGGCAGCTCAAACTCGTAGCGGGAAAAACTCGCTGTAACCCCCCCTGCCCGCGTGACTGTCCCCTAAAAACACTACACTACTAACACAAAATAAAATAAAAAGTAAAAAACACTACATATACACATACCCCTACACAGCCCCCTCCCCTCCCCAATAAAAATTAAAAACGTCTGGTATGCCACTGTTTCCAAAATGGAGCCTCCAGCTGTTGCAAAACAACAACTCCCAGTATTGCCGGACAGCCGTTGACTGTCCAAGCATGCTGGGAGTTTTGCAACAGCTGGAGGCACCCTGTTTGGGAATCACTGGCGTAGAATACCCCTATGTCCACCCCTATGCAAATCCCTAATTCAGGCCTCAAATGCACATGGCGCTCTCACTTCGGAGCCCTGTCGTATTTCAAGGAAACAGTTTAGGGTCACATATGGGGTATCGCCGTACTCGGGAGAAATTGCCTAACAAATTTTGGGGGGCTTTTTCTCCTTTCACCCCTTATGAAAAGGGGAAGTTGGGGTCTACACCAGCATGTTGGTGTAAAAAAAAAAAATTTTTTACACTAACATGCTGGTGTTGCCCTATACTTTTCATTTTGACAAGAGGTAAAGGGGAAAAAAGCCCCCCAAAATTTGTAATGCAGTTTCTCCTGACTACGGAGATACCACATATGTGGGCGCAAAGTGCTCTGGGGGCGCACAACAAGGCTCAGAAGGGAGAGTGCGCCATGTACATTTGAGGTGATTTGCACAGGGGTGGCTGATTGTTACAGCGGTTTTGACAAACGCAAAAAAGAAAAAAAAAACACATGTGACCCCATTTCGGAAACTACACCCCTCACGGAATGTAATGAGGGGTGCAGTGAGAATTTACCCCCCACTGGTGTCTGACGGATCTTTGGAACAATGGGCTGTGCAAATAAAAAATTTTGTACAGCCCACTGTTCCAAAGATCTGACAGACACCAGTGGGGGGGTAAATGCTCACTGTACCCCTTGTTACATTCCTCAAGGGGTCTAGTTTCCAAAATGGTATGCCATGTGGGGGTTATTTTGCTGTCCTGGCACCATAGGGGCTTCCTAAATGCGACATGCCCCCGAGCAAAATTTGCTCTCAAAAAGCCAAATATGACTCCTTCTCTTCTGAGCATTGTAGTTCGCCCGTAATGCACTTCATGCCAACTTATGGGGTACCTCCATACTCAGAAGAGATGGGGTTACAAATTTTGGGGGGTATTTTCTGCTATTAACCCTTGCAAAAATGTGAAATTTGGGGGGAAACACACATTTTTGTGAAAATTTTTTATTTTTTTTTTACATATGCAAAAGTCGTGAAACACCTGTGGGGTATTAAGGCTCACTTAATTCCTTGTTACGTTCCTCATGGGGTCTATTTTCCAAAATGGTATGGCATGTGTTTTTTTTTTGCTGTTCTGGCACCATAGGGGCTTCCTAAATGCAACATGCCCCCCAAAAACCATTTCTGAAAAACGTACTCTCCAAAATCCCCTTGTCGCTCCTTCGCTTCTGAGCCCTCTACTGCGCCCGCCGAACACTTTTCATGGACATATGAGGTATGTGCTTACTCGAGAGAAATTGGGCTACAAATACAAGTATAAATTTTCTCCTTTTACCCCTTGCAAAAATTCAAAAATTGGGTCTACAAGAAAATGCAAGTGTAAAAAATGAAGATTGTGAATTTTCTCCTTCACTTTGCTGCTATTCCTGTGAAACACCTAAAGGGTTAAAACGCTGACTGAATGTCATTTTGAATACTTTGGGGGGTGCGGTTTTTATAATGGGGTCATTTGTGGGGTATTTCTAATATGAAGACCCTTCAAATCCACTTCAAACCTGAACTGGTCCCTGAAAAATAGTGAGTTTGAAAATTTTGGAAAAATTGGAAAATTGCTGCTGAACTTTGAAGCCCTCTGGAGTCTTCCAAAAGTAAAAACTCGTCAATTTTATGATGCAAACATAAAGTAGACATATTGTATATGTGAATAAAATAAAATAAATATTTGGAATATCCATTTTCCTTACAAGCAGAGAGCTTCAAAGTTAGAAAAATGCTAAATTTTCAAAAAGAAAGGATGCAAGTTACCACAAAATTTTACCACTATGTTAAAGTAGAATATGTCACGAAAAAACAATCTCGGAATCAGATTGATAAGTAAAAGCATTCCAGAGTTATTAATGTTTAAAGTGACAGTGGTCAGATGTTCAAAAAATGGCCGGGTCCTAAGGTGTAAAATGGCTGGGTCCTTAAGGGGTTAACTGCTTCTACTCGCTAGATAGCAATTAGTAGGAACAAAGCTGTTACTTGAACCGGGACTTCGAGAGGCGCTCACGTGAAATGTAGTTACTCCAATAAATTAACAACAGAAGAAAAAGGGAACGGAGCACTCACCCGGTCATGTGTCCCAAGCTGGCAGATCGTTACCGACGTGTAGTCATATCTTGGAAGGGAGGCGGTGGATGGTACGGGGGGAGCTCAGACACCGGCCACAGAGCGTATCACGCCACTTGGCTCTTCATCTGTGGTTACGGGCTCCGCTGGAGAACTCCAGCACATCGCTATTATGGAGATCTCCCGTGCGGCTGACACATGGTGTATCTGTTTACAAACACATGCGGTGTCACTGTGCAGCCTCACTTTCAGTTACTGCTATCGGGATGCGGCAACAGTATGTATTGTACTAACCACTGATATGAATATATTTTATACTGAACATATATGTGTTTTTTCCTGCATGTTATCTCTATTGATGAATTGAAACATCGCTGCTTGACATGGGTTGAATAAAAAAAGTCACAGATTTTTTTCACTATTCCTGGAGTGCTGCGTATCTGGTTTAATATATATTGTTTGTGCTGCAAAACCATACATGAAAAATACAACATGTCATACAATAGTTTCAGCATACGTTGGGGTTTTCTGGGGCATTGTAACTTGAAACCAGACTGTACAGACAGTCCAGATCCATGAAACGTGTCAATGCTGTGAAGAACCGACCAATCAGAATGGACATTTCACTGGTAAAACGCCTGTATTACTGAAGTGTATGCACTGACTGGCTGTGTGGCAGTGCCCCCTACAGTACAGGGAGGTACTACATGTTCTGTACACTTTACCTGTACCAGGGTTACCTGCTCCTTTGGACACCAGGTGAGGGCGACTCCATGTTATTTTTTTTTAGGACATTGTGTACTGTACAGGACCCTGAAGAAGCTCCTGTTCTCTACATAGACCGTGATTACAGCTCCCAGCAGATCTTTATTACTTTTATTTTTTATTATTATTATTTACACATACATAAAAAAACAATAACTAACTGTCAGGTCCAAGGCCTGATTATGGAAACATACATGTGTTTTATAATTATATCTGTGTATAAACTAAGACCTGGGGTGAGGGTCATTCAGACTGTGTGTTTGTGTATTGCATTTTATTGGGGGTCTGGCTGTTTGGCATCTTCTCATGAATTTGTGGTCCCATCAAATAATCAAACAGATAAGGGGTCAGGAAGAGAAATGCCCCACCTGGTGGGATCAGACGGGGGGGGGGGGGGGATGAATGGAGTTTCCCCCCAAAGAAGCAGATAAGACTTAAAATGCTGGACTCAACTGTTGTTCATGGCTGTGCCCAAAGCTGACAAGAGCTGGACTCTCACTGACAAGGACGGCTATACCATTATGCTGTAAGAACTTCATTTTTTGTTTCTGAACTTGTCTTGCTAAACTCTTTTATATATTTTTGTAACTGTATGTCATTTGTTCCTGTATTTTTATATATATAGCACTGTGATACCTTTTATCAGATTAAATGTTTAATTAATCAGCTCTGGTCTTTGATCTCTAAATATATGAGCTCACCTTTCTGAAGGAAGCTCTGGTGAAACACGTTTATCTAAGGGTTAATTTGGTGACTTGCTGGGACTAGTAGTGGATACCCAGAGGTCTGGTGGCCTTAACCCTTGCACCATCCCATTCTCTCTAATGTCTTGGCTGGACCAATAGGGTGTGATCGTGACACTAACATATACTTACAAAGCAATAAATAACATCGCCTTAGTTGCCTTACCTAATATTTCAACAATTTACATCCCAGAGATTCCCAAGGAAAAGACAAAAAAAAATGAAAAAATAAAATAAAAGGAGGAATGAGAGGGGAGAGGAGGGGGAGAGAAGGTTGTATAGCTTAAATAACGAATGGCTTAAAGTCCAACCATCTAGACCATGCGTTGGTGAAGGAAATGAGTTTATCATTAGCTATAGCTATAGACCATTCCATAAGGCAATTCTGATGGACTAAATTGACTATAGCTTTAACTTCCGGTATTTCTGTGCTTTTCCACTTTGCCGCTATTTTATTCCTAGCTATAGTCAGACAGTGAACTATAATCGTTGTATCTGATATATCTAAGTCGTCCAAATTTAGATTTTGCAAAGCCACTTCTGGGCCCCAGGGGAAAATAAACCCTATTATTTTACATATCATAGAAAACAATTGTTTCCAAAACTCTTGAATCTGAGGGCACTCCCATCACATATGAAGCAGTGTTCCTACTTGTAAATGACACCGCCAGCACTTGTCTGAGGTGCCTGGGTTCTATATGGAGTCAAGTGCCATCTATGTAATAGCTTCCTGTCTATTTCAAAATGAGCTGCACATTTTATTACTTTTATATGTAAGGATTTGCTTTATCTGTATTAGTTATATACTTATTTTTGTTTAATCCTCACTTTTTCCTATTTTTGGATACAAAGACAAGAAACCACAGAGCGCTCCGTAGTGCAATAAATTAAGGTGAAAATCTCAAACAAATTAGTGAGAAAATTTGCTCACCCCGTAGGTTGTGCTACCAGTCAGGCACAACACTGATGTCAGCATGTAAGTAGAAGTTCCACCATGCAGCCGATCCCACCACCAGGAATTAGGTGTCAAGATACAATAATAAAGCCTCCAACCACTTCAGGGATTTAAATGGCGCAACAAGTGATTAACAGCAATGGTCCCAAGGACACTCAGGCAGTAGAGAGATGAAGTAGTAAAGGAAATTTATTCGAACAACGCGTTTCAACGCGTAAGAGAACTCGAGACATTGAATATCCCAGATAATTGCTCCTTTCTAACTCTAGATATATCAGCCCTCTATTCGAATATTGATGGCACTTTAGGAACCCAGGCAGTTTTATATTTTTTAAAAGCGAGAAATCTTTTTAATCTCTATCAATGAGAGGTTTTAATTCAAGATATTCAGTTTATTTTAAATCATAACTGTTTTGAATTTAATGGTCAGATATTCAGACAAACTAAAGGCTGTGCGATGGGGACTCGTTTCGCCCCTAGTTATGCAAATTTGTTTATGGGGCGATTCGAGTCCCAGTACATTGCGCAGCCCGATTCCCCTTTCTATAAACATATCTATTATTTTAAACGGTATATTGATGATTTATTCATCCTTTGGACTGGGTCACATGAAGAGGCGCTACTTTTTGTAGATCATATTAATGCTAATACAATTGGTTTAAGTTTTATTCCTCATTTTTCAGAGTCATCCGTACAGTTCTTGGATCTTGAAATTTTTAAAACCACTAGTGGATTGATTAAAACTAAAACGCACTTTAAAGCCGTAGATGTCAATAGTTTTTTAAATTTTCAGAGCTGCCATTATCCAAAATGGCTGCGAAATGTACCCTATGGACAATACTTGCGGATAAGCAAGAACTGTACGGATGACTCCGATTTTAAATCCCAATCCTTGGTGTTGCGCCAAAGATTTAGAGAAAAAGGTTATCCCTCAAAAATCTTGACACAAGCCTATAATAGCACTAAAAATTACAGCCAGAAAGATTTAATAACACCAAAAGAAAAATCTACTATGACAGAAACACAAAAGGGCTTGATTAAACATAATTTTTTAACAACTTTTAATTGTGCCTCAGACTCTGTCCGCAAAATTTTGCGGAAACACTGGCCAATTGTACTTAGTGACCCAGTCCTTAAGGATATTTTACCTAAACAGCCACGGATTACTTTCAGAAAGCCCATGTCTCTTCGTAACTTCCTGGCCCCAAGCAAACTACAGATCATAGAACCACTTCCTAAAAAGGTGTCGGATAATTGGACCACTTTAACAGCAGCTAAAAAATGTAATAAGAAATGCAATAAAATAAGATGTCTTTGTTGTAATATTATTCAGAACAATTGTAGTCATTTTAAATCTAATGTTACTAATGAGTCTTTTATGATTAAACACAATGTGAACTGTGAGTCTAACCATGCGGTATACTTGCTGGAATGTCCCTGCAAATTACAATATGTGGGCCGCACTGCTCAAACGGTGCGGTCCCACATGAACACACATAGATTCAATATTAGAAAGGGATTTCCTCTACATAGTGTCTCTCGTCATTTTATGCTAAAACACGATAAAAATCCAGAAAATGTCAGACTAACAATAATAGACATTATTCCATCAGACACTAGGGATCGATTCAGACAGCTTATTAATAAAGAGTCTTACTGGATATTAAAGTTAAAATGCTTATACCCGGATGGGCTTAATGAAATGATAGAGAATACGGTATAATTGCATTCTTTTGTATGCTGCTTTTTTTTTTTTTATTAATTAACCTTATATATTTATTTATCTTTTTCTTACCTTTTTAATTATATTTGTATCATATAGATATTATGTATGTTTTGTTATTTACCTGTAGAAAATAGCTGTGACCTCTTGTCGTTCCGTTATCTTTGATTTGCTTCCGTTTGGATAGCTGATCATGTGGTCCGTGAACGAGATCGGCGTCACTTCTGCCTGGTCAGCTGACCTTGCGTTCCCGGATCGACATGTGAGTCAATTAAGTTACTAATTTTATTGTTCCTTTTCCTATATATATGTATTGTGGTCATTCATTCTATGTGAACCTGATGAAGACGCCGGCTCGGGCATTGAAACGCGTTGTTCGAATAAATTTCCTTTACTACTTCATCTCGCTACTGCCTGAGTGTCCTTGGGACCATTGCTGTTAATCACCTGTTGCGCCATTTAAATCCCTGAAGTGGTTGGAGGCTTTATTATCTTATTTTTGGATGACATTTTGAGGCTTCAGAACCAATTACCAGGTTTCCATAGAGTTATGGTCTCAACATACAATGGTCTCAACATACAACTTGAGGGACCACTGTAATGCAGACACGTTTTAGAAGAATGTAAAGCACCTCATGTTTGTTGCAAACATTTTTTGTCTTTTTCTTTTCAAAAATACACAAACAACACCATTTCTGTGCATACATACACCAATAGTCTTGAGTATAAACAGTGTTTTTCCAGGCATTTTACAACTCCTTTGTGACATGTCTTTTCCTCGGCCCTGTAGTTTTTACTTAAAGATGCGTTTTTTTGTTTGTTGAAGGAGCAGGTGTTATAGCTGGCCAGTAATGTGTGAATGTTTTTGGAGACTCCTCCTCCTTTCTCAGATATGTGAAATATGTAATAAGGATCTTTCACAAATTTGTTGCAATATCAGAGACCAGATTCAGCCATGTCTCCTGAGACAGAAAATGACAATGTATGGTTTGGGAGAAAGGGAGGAGCCAAGGATCTGGAGACAACACTGCACTGAAAATGGAAAAACAACAACACAACTTCCTGTCAGGGGTGAATTATGCAAAAGCATGTGGAAGCCAGTACAATTTGTGATAACACTACATTAGTAAGTTATATATCTTGGGGCAATAGTCTTATTTAAAAACTTAGATACCCCTTTAATTTTTATGTAACCGTAAGGAAATATTTTTCAGAACAAACTTATACCTGGGTAGCTTAAAGCATAAATATTAATAAAACAGATAAATTCGCCTTTGATTGAAATAAAAATTGACTTCTGTGTAAGGTTGTCGGTTCTTGACCTCAGGTGCAATGCATGCAGCTCTATTGTTCTTGAGTGTGAGTGGGAAATCTCTTTGTGTACCTGCTGCCTGTGGTTTGCATGCCCACCATCTGTTTCCTCTGTGTGTGTGTGTGTTTTGTACAATGTTCACAATGTGGAGGCGGGCCAAAGGGGGAGGAGTTATAGGTCTGATGAGCAAGTGACAGCTGGAGTTTCCTGGTAGATGTCTACTACTGTCCCAAAAAGATTGTGCAAATACTGTACATTGGTCCCTCAACATACGATGGTAATTCGTTCCAAACGACCCATCGTTTGTCGAATCCATCGTATGTTGAGGGATCCGTGCAATGCAAAGTATAGGAAGCTGTACTCACCTGTCCCCGCCGCTCCGGACCAGGTCCTCACCGCTCCCGATGCTGTCCCGCTGCTCCGGTGTCTTCTTTGGGATCCTCCGGCTTCTTCCGCATCTTCTGCAGGGTCCGGGCCTCGCTTTCTGGTGACGTTCTTACGCTGCTGCGCCGGCGCGGCATGCGTAGTGACGTAATAACGACACTGGAAAGCGAGGCCCGGACCCTGGAGAAGATGAAGAAGACGCCGGAGGATCGCGAAGTGGACCCGGAGCAGCGGGAATGGGTAAGTGAACCTGTCCGGGATGCTTAAACTGCTATCCGACAGCAGCTTAAGCATTTTGCGCTGTCGGATAGCAGTTAATGCGATGGCCCCGACATATAAAAGCATCGTATGTCGACGCTGACATCGACATGCGATGACATGTCTATTTTATCATATGTCGGTGCCATCGCAGGTCAGGGGGGTTACTGTATTTCCATTATTACTGCCTGGGTGGACAGAAATCAGACAGTATTGTTATAGGCAGAGGAGCAACTATAGGGGGTGCAGCGGTAGAATTCACAATGGGGCCCTGGTGCCTAAGGGTTCACATGGCACATCTGCCCCATAAGAGACCAGTATTATAAATGGCACATGGGCTACAAGTTACGCCTGGTTATGGGGGTATTCCGATTAGAATCCCCTTTCACCTATCCCTCTAACCAGAATACACCTTTAGTTTAACAACCAATAGAGGTTAACTGATGTAAGTGCAGATTAAGATACAATATCAGTAGGATAATCCCCAGTGCTTTACAGTGGTCCCTCAATTTACAATATTAATTGGTTCTGGCATGACCATTGTATGTTGAAACCATTGTATGTTGAGACCAGAACTCTATGGAAACCTGGTAATTGGTTCTGAAGCCCCCAAAATGTCATCCAAAAATAGGAAAAAGTGAGGATTAAAGAATAATAAGTAGATAACTAATAAAGATAAAGCAAATCCTTACATATAAAAGTAATAAAGATCTGCTGGGAGCTGTAATCACTGTCTACGTCAGTGTTTCCCAAGCAGGGAGCCTCCAGCTGTTGCAAAACTACAACTCCCAGCATGCCCGGACAGCCAAAGGCTGTCCGGGCATGCTGGGAGTTGTAGTTTTGCAACAGCTGGGGGCACCCTGCTTGGGAAACACAGGTCTATGTAGAGAACAGGAGCTTCTTCAGGGTCCTGTACAGTACACACAGTGTCCTAAAAAAGTAATATGTTGCAGCCAAGATCCCGGGGGTCCTCAGCGGCGGGACCCCCGCGATCTGACATCTTATCCCCTATCCTTTCGATTCCCCTTTAATGGCGAGAAATAGGTGAACCGCTACCAGTCCTCACCTGGTGTCCAAAGGAGCAGATAACCCTGGTACAGGTAAAGAGTACAGAACATGTAATACCTCCCTGTACTGTAGGGGGCGCTACCAGACAGCCAGTCAGTGTATACACTTCAGTAATACAGGTAAAGAGTAGTACAGAACATGTAATACCTCCCTGTACTGTAGGGGGTGCTACCAGACATCAGTCAGTGCATACACTTCAGTAATACAGGTAAAGAGTAGTACAGAACATGTAATACCTCCCTGTACTGTAGGGGGCGCTACCAGACAGCCAGTCAGTGTATACACTTCAGTAAAACAGGTAAAGAGTAGTACAGAACATGTAATACCTCCCTGTACTGTAGGGGGTGCTACCAGACAGCCAGTCAGTGTATACACTTCAGTAATACAGGTAAAGAGTAGTGCAGAACATGTAATACCTCCCTGTACTGTAGGGGACGCTACCAGACACCAGTCAGTGCATACGCTTCAGTAATACAGGTAAAGAGTAGTACAGAACATGTAATACCTCACTGTACTGTAGGGGGAGCTACCAGACATCAGTCAGTGCATGCACTTCAGTAATACAGGGGTTTTACCAGTGAATGTCCCTTCTGATTGGTCAGATCTTCCGGCCATTGACACGTTTCACAGATCTGGACTCTCTGTAGTATTGTATGTTGAGTCTGGTTTCAAGTTACAATGGTCCAGAAAAGACAATTATATGCTGAAACTATTGTATGACATGTTGTAGGCCATTGTAAGTTGAGGGATCACTGTATAAAGAAAAGTTGTATAAGTGCAGAATACAGATGAGCGGTCATTCTCATGTCTCATTCAGGAGAGGAGCGAATACTTTGTACTTTGAGATCAATGACATTTAAAAAAAAGACATACAATAGATAATACTGGCCAACCCTTTTATTACAAGAGTTACCGATTATGTGTTACCAGTCTGATTACAGTACCATTCATACTTCCAAATTGAAAATAACAAAATGAAATTAATTTAGACTAGAACAATGGTCTTACTGTAAGCCAACAGCTGTTTTTCCCGTTTCCCCCATTTCTTTTCGAGTGATTAATTATGCCCCCATTTCTGGTTGAGTATTTAAAGGGGTACTCCGCCCCTAGACATTTTATCCCCTATCCAAAGGATAGAAGATAAGATGTCAGATTGTGGGGGTCCCGCCGCTGGGGACCCCTGAGATCTCGGCTGCAGCACCCACCTTTTGCGGAAACGCTGGAGGCTTCGCCTCCTGAGCACTGTGACGGGAGATTGTGACGTCACGACTCCGCCCCCGTGTGACTTCACACCCCGCCCCTCAATGCAAGTCTATGGGAGGGGGCGTGACATTGCATTGAGGGGGTGGGGCGTGACATCACATGGGGGCGGAGTCGTGATGTCACGATCTCCCGTCACCGTGGTTGTGAGGCATTAGGATGATAGCCTCCAGCGCTGCCGGAAGCCGCAACAGGTGGGTGCTGCAGCCAAGATCCTGGGGGTCCCCAGCGGCGGGACCCCCACGATCTGACATCTTATCCCCTATCCTTTCGATAGGGGATAATATGTCTAGGGGCGGAGTACCCCTTTAATGGCGAGAAATAGGTGAACCGCTGCCAGACATCCCAGGTATAAGCTTAAAGTGGTACTCTGCTCCTAGACATCTTATCCCCTATCAAGGCATCACAGCTAAGCCCCCTCAATGCAAGTCTATGGGAGGGGGCATGACGGCTGTCAAGCTCCCTCCCATAGACTTGCATTGAGGGGGCAGGGCGTGATGTCATGAGGGGGCGGGGCTACGATGTCACGGGCAACAGTTTGTTCCAAACGCTGAGCAGCGGAGTACCCCTTTAAGATAACCATAATCTAATATGTAGGGTCAGCTTTGGTTGAATAATTAATTTAGTTGTTTCTGCTGACATAATAATAAGCATAAACTATACTCAAGGTACTAAGAAAACCCTGAACTCCATGTTCTGGTCCTGAAAAGGATTTTTGGTTTTCTTCGATGCCAGATGTAGATTGTTTACACACACAAAAAAATAAACGTTATAATAAAAGTTATATCTGAATAATAATATATTTCTGTGGCTAAGTATTCTTCTTACACACAGATAAGGTGCTATGCTAGCGAACAGTCAATTGGCTAGCATACTTGGCTAGCAAGCACTTGTGCCGCCACCAACACAACCAGTGCAGAGCCGGCAGGGTTGACATTTTCGTGCACCCTAGACATGGCGGACTGTTACTAGAGATCTCGCACTGGAATCATTAGTTGCAGATTTTTATTCCAGTAGGTTTTTGAGGGGAAAAAAGAAATTTTTCTGGAATATTCTTAATTCTGTGACCTTTAAAAATCTTGAAGAAATTATTACCATCCAGTCACTAAAGCCAGAAAAAGTAAACAGTACAACAACATCTGCTTATATTATCTTCACTGGAAGATGTAGAGCCTAAAAATGTCAATAGCTTTATTGGCCACATTTTGTATTTGTACACGTGGCATTGTTTTACTCATTCTAATAAAATTACAGAATGTTTATTACATATAAATAAAATCTACAAAATTAGTGCAATATGTGGGTATTAAATAAGAAATTACATTTTTTATGTTGTAAAACATGAGATTTTGTTTTCCTTTTACTTGGTGGCCCCATCTGGAGTAAAACATATATATATATATATATATATATATATATATATATATATATATATATATAGTGGTCCCTCAACATACAATGGTAATCCGTTCCAAATGAACCATCGTTTGTTAAAACCATCGTATGTTGAGGGATCCGTGCATTGGAAAGAATAGGAAGTTTTACTCGCCTGTCCCCGCCGCTCCGGACCATCACCGCTGCCCTGGATGTTGCCCTCCATCGCTGTCGCCACGTCCCCGGGGGGGCCCGATGCTTCGGACGTCTCTGCTTCCCCAGGATCGTCGATGACGTGATGAAGATGAAGGAGAGCGCCGGTGATGCAGGGGATCCCGAAGAGAATGCTCCGGAGCCCTGAGGACAGGTAGGAGGCCATCACCGGAGCACACTGGGCATCGTAAACGGCTATCCGGTGGCAGCTGAAGCAGTCAGCGCTGCCGGATAGCCGTTTATGTGATGGCCCCGACATACAAAAGCATCGTATGTTGATGCTGCCTTCAACATGCGATGGCCTCTGAGAGGCCATTGCGTTGTTGAAATTATCGTATGTCGGGGCCATCGTAGGTCATGGGGGGGGGGGGGTCACTGTGTGTGTGTGTGTGTGTGTGTGTGTGTGTGTGTGTATATATATATATATATATATATATGCAACATCACAGGGCAGGAGCCTTGCTAGGTCTGCAAAAGACCGGGGGCTAGAGCCTATAGCCTAAGCCATGCCCCTAACCACACCACAGTCACACCCCTAACCACACCCTCATTCACACTAAATCGCGCACAGTATACCAGTAGACAAGGAGAAATATTATCACCATACATATTACCGCCATACTGTTAGTGACCATATCTAACCAAAACTAAGACCAATATTATCAATAATACCAGTACAAAAAACAAAAATGGTCAGCATCTCCAAACAAATGAAACGTGCGCAGGTGCACACTGCTAGCTTTGTGTGTTACCAGTAAGAACAAATAACACCATCATACCATGACCACCACATTACCACTGACTAATAACACCATACTTGTTACTGAATAAAATAAACTATACAAAAGACCATATTCCCAAATACATTCACCATACACAGGTAGATATCAGCTGTACACAGGATCTGTATACCATGTAAGTGATTATATACAGGACCATGTAGTGGTATATACCAGCTGTACAAGGGCTCTGTATACCATATAAGTGATTATATTCAGGACCATATAGAGGTAGATACCAGCTGTACACAGGATCTGTATACCATATAGGTGATTATATACAGTGACCATATAGTGGTAGATACCAGCTATACACAGTACAGAAAGACAAAGGAAGTAACAGCACAACTCCAAGGTTTCGGTGTTCAAATCAGGGCTGAAGATTTATTGCACCATAAAACGTAAAGCACTTTATAATATATTATATCTGTGTTAAATGGTGCAAAATATCTTCAGCTCTGATTTGAACACCGAAACCTTGGAGTTGGACACCATAAGTGATTAAGGGTATGTTCACACTTGTGTATTTTCTGCTGGAGATTTGCTGTAACAGATTTTACTACCGCTTAAAGTCAGTGGGCAGCAAAATCTACTACAGCAAATCTGAAGCAGAAAATATGCAGGTGTGAACGTAGACATAAAATTACTCTTAGGGATTTACAGATGGCGTCTTTTCTGATCAGCGGCGTCCTCTTTCCTTTTCTTCTCCATTCGGATCAGACCAACATGACGGCTTCTTCTGGCCAAAACTTCATCTCTTCGGCATCTGCAGGACAAACATGTTAGACTTCGCATTTTTCCAGTGTTCTCCAGTGCCCTCCTCTACATAATCTCTCCATCTATATGCCTCCACACTATAAAAAATGCCCCCTTGGTGTCCTGCTCAGTAAAAATGGGCTTGTGTTTAGCCAAGTAGTTAGGTATGTAACTAGCCAGGTAGTTAGGTAGCCAGTTTTTTAGGTAAGTAGATAGGTAGTCAGGTATGTAGCAAGGCAGTAAGGTAGGCATGTATGTAGATAAATTAGGTAGCCCCGTATGACAGTAGGTGAGTCTTTGGCTGTCTAGGCATGCTGGGAGTTGTAGTTTTGCAACACCTGGAGGCACCCTGGTTGTGGAACACTGCCTTGGAAGCCTTTCAATGCTGTTTTTTTTTTTTTTTACAACCAAGGTGCCTCTAGATGTTGCAAAACTGCAACTCCCAGCAGGCCCAGTCTGGGCATGCTGAGAGTTGTAGTTTTTCTACATCTACAAAGGAACATGGCAGTGGGGTCGTAGTAGGTCAAATACCTTCCTGTTCTGCTGAGCCTCCCCACACTAAGCCTCCAGAATGCTGCGCTCCACTCCTCAGCGGCAAACTGAGGGGTGGGCCGGTGTCTTTTGGCTGGCTGCGCTCACGTGCGCCTGAAGATGCTGGCCCTCCCTGCCACACTTCCCATGAGCCACCGCGCTCTTAAAGCTGCAGTGTAAAATTTAAAAATTTTGGCCCGAAATGAGACCAGGGACTATTGCAAGGACACCAGGGGCTATAGCCCCATTAGCCTCCCCCCTTACGACACCCCTGTCACAGGGGCTGGTCAGTGAGGCTAACCTCAGGGAAACCAGAACTCCCACTACAACAAGCTGTACACTCCTGGAAAATGTTGTGTGTAGCCCGGAAGGGGGATTAAGAGGCTGTGTCAGGAAAACAACCTCACAGAATTACTTGTGCAGATGCTTGATAAGTAAAGGTCCCTATACATATAAGTGACAAGTCATCAAACCCACCATTTTTGGTGGGACCAGACAACCGTTTAATGTGTATGGAGTCCCCTGCTGACTTTCCCCTGATAGATGATAGAGACTGGGCATGTTTGATTTCAACTCTTTATCCCTTTAGGTTTTGGTGAGTAAAGTGGCTACCAGAGCCGGCAGAGGTTTATCTTCCCTTTCCCTCATTCAGAACATATGAAGGTTCAGCCAAGCTAAATGTTCATGTGTATGGAGGGGTTGGAAGGAATAGCTGTTGGGTTAACAAACATTTATCTGATCTCTATTAAGAGTGTTTAGGCATCTTTAGACTTAGGTAGGGAACCATGCATGCAGATGCTTCCAACATTGTTAGCCTAATTTTACTCTTTATCTGCTTGCTGACATGGCACAGATAACCCAGTAGTGTGGCTGATCGCAGGATAACTCTTAGCTGTTTATCAGTGAGGATGTCAGAGCCCCGTGTGGCTGCTGGTAGTGGCGGATTACCCCTGCAAGTAGGCCAGGGGCGGGGTGAGGCAGGGGAAGGGGGGTGGCAACAGCTGGAGGCACAAAATGGGTCGGGGCACCGGTGGATCCGTTACGTGTGACCCTAAAAATTTACTCACCTTACATGCAATCAAATGCCCCAGGATGTATGGACGGAACACCCCTAAAAGGGACAGTATATCTGTGTAGAGATAAAAAATTGAATGAAAGGGACGCAATGAGAGCCATTATAGTTGACTGTGGAGGTGATGGAATAGACTGTAATATGCTCACCTCTAGTAGTTGCGCTCCGAGCACAATACCGATATTTGCCTCATACAAAGGCACGTGTTCTGTTGGGGGAGCAGCCAGGATCAAACCCCTACTCTGAAGTTCTGGGACGAATATGAAGAAGCTGAAGGAAGGAACAAGTCCAGCAGATTGGCACTAACCCCTGGGCATAGAAATTCACTGGAATAATTAGTTGCAGATTTTTATTCCAGTATGTTTTTGAGGGGAAATCCTTCTGAAAAATTATAAATTCTGTGACCTTTAAAACTCTTGCAGAAATTATTACCATCCAGTCACTAAAGCCAGAAAAAGTAAACATCTGCTTATATTCAATGGCGTACCAAGGGGGGGGGGGGGGGTGGCCCGCCCCAGATGGCACTCACAAGGGGGTGCCAGGTGCGGACTGACCCGCCGCCACCACTACTGAGGATCTGGGACACTCGTCCCAGATCCCCAGCAGATAGCGCTACATTCTCCTGTATGCGCGATACACCCACATACAGGAGAAGGCGTCCCCTCTGTGTGAGCCGCATCTGCAGCTTACACAGAGGAGACGTGACCTCCGCCCCCACGCAACACGCAGTACAGGCGCCGATGACGTCACTCATCCGGCGCCTGTACTGTGGAGGGGAGAAGACGCGGGCCCCTGCTGCTGAGGCGATCGCTGCGTGGGATATCAGGTGAGCATCCTTTTTTTTGTTTAATTTTATTTTTTTAACCCTGCCTATACCTATAGGGAAGGGAGGTAGGTCTGCCTATACCTATGGGAAAGGGAGGGAGAGGGGGGTGTAGCTCTGCATATACCTATGGGGAAGGGGGGGATGTAGCTCTGCATGTACCTATGGGGAAGGGGGGTGTAGCTCTGCATATACCTATGGGGAAGGGGGGGTGTAGCTCTGCATATACCTATGGGAAAGAGGGGGGGTGTAGCTCTGCATATACCTATGGGAAAGAGGGGGGGGTGTAGCTCTGCATATACATATGGGAAAGAGGGGGGGGGGTGTAGCTCGGCATATACCTATGGGAAAGAGGGGGGGGTGTAACTATGCCTATACCCTGCAGATGTTAAGAGATCTACATGCCAGTCTTATCCGGACGGAGAAGAAAAGGAAAGAGAACACCGCTGATCAGAAAATACGTAATTGTGAGTCCCAAAATGTACCTGTAATCACATCCTGCTGATATCTACCGCTATATGGCCATGTATATAATCACTTATAAAGTATACAGATCCTTTTTAGTATACTGGTCAGTGCATAGTGGTTTTATTCAGTACAGTATGGCGGTATTATCCAGTTATTGTGTGGTGGTATATATTTACTCCTTGTATACTGTTATACTATTATTGGTCATGAAAATGTATCTACGTTAAAGTATTTCTTACATATATAAATTTTAGTTTATTGTGTGTGGGATTTGGGTGGAATAGGGGCGTGGCAGAAGATTGATGAGCTGCAGAGACTAGCAGGAGCCCTTGCCTTTCTTTTTGTCCGGGGGCCCCGAGTGTTGTCAGTCCGTCCCTGGGGGGAGGGAGGGGGTGTAATTAAGGGGGAGGGAGGGGGTGTAATTAAGGGGGGGGGTGCCAAACAAAGGGTCCGCCACGGGTGCCAAATGCTCTAGGTACGCCCCTGCTTATATTATCTTCACTGGAAGATGTAGAGCCTAAAAATGCCATCAGCTTTATCGGAAACATTTTGTATTTGACAACGTAACAAGATAGATACACCGGCACCACCACTCAAACTGAAATTCCTGCCGTGCTTGACTATTCAAAGTCCAGAACACCTGTATGCGCTGATGACCCCTTATAGGCAGTACAAGATAGTGCTCACGTGTATGGAAAGTTCACAACAGACACGATCACTATGCAAAGTAAGGAAAAGAAACGGAGCACATACCACGTTGAGATGCCTTCATAATCTGTGTTTCTGTATTGCTTCATGTTGGGGTAAGGCGGTACAAAGGTAAGGAGGGTGGACGGGTGCTAGGGGGAACCCTGATGCCATGTGTACAATTTTGTATCTGTACACGTGGCATCATTTTACTCATTCTGATCAAATTACAAAATGTTTATTACATATAAATAAATAAAATATCTACAAAATGAATGCAATATGTGGATATTAAATAAGAAATGACACTTTTCTCATGTTGTAAAACATGAGATTTTGTTTTCATCCTTTTGCTTGGTGGCCCAATATATATATAGTTCAACAAAACAGCAGCACACCGGAATAGATGAAAGCGTGTCAGGCTTTATTCATCAGATGCCACAACGTTTTAACCGTCTCACACGGTCTTTGTCAAGCCAAAGGCTTGACAAAGACCGTGTGAGATGGTTGAAACGTCGTGGCATCTGATGAATAAAGCCTGACATGCTTTCATCTATTCCGGTGTGCTGCTGTTTTGTTGAACTGGTTATCTGTGGGGGCCCTTGACCCAGGCCCGACCAGCTTGCATCCACAAACATCTTCTGGGAGTGCGGATCTTTTTGCGGAATATATATATATATATATATATATATATATATATACACACACACAACTTGACAGGGGGCAGTGGGCATATAAATTAACAGTAACCAAAACTCCAGACAGCAGGTTAATAAATAATAAAATAAGTGAAATGCCACTGCAGACGGACAGGTTTCAAGGGGACAAACCGCTCTTCATCAGATCCTGACGTTCTCTCCTCGAAATCTCTTGATGTTTTTAATGGTATTTAACTATTATTATTTATTAACCCGCTGCCCGGAATTTCAATTACTAATTTTGAATACATCTTTTTCTTCTGCTGGACTTTAGCTATAAGAAAAAGTAGACGGCTGCTGCCAAGAGCAGCTCCGGCACCTGCAGACATGGCATAGCCATGTATAACCCAACGCAGCGCCTACACAACGTACGGAGAAGATGCTGGAGAATGTATCAACAACATTAGCTAAAAAGGTTTCTTCCTGCTAAAAGATTTCCTTTGAAGTAAATAAACACTAACATCATGTCATTTTTAGTCTGATCATTATGTGCTGATGCAAACGTTGCGATAAGAGTTCTAGTGTACTTCTCTACACATGTAAGGATTTATCTTTTGAAAGGTTTGTAGGGGACAAAGTGTAAGTGAGAAGAACATTAAGTTATGAACAGTTTATGACTTATGGTTTGCTTTGTATTCGTCATCTTTACCACAACTAACATTGCTTTTATTGTCTTCAAGCACTGCTGTGTAATATTCTGTAATCATTCATGACTTGGTCTGGAGATGACTGGTTCTTATTGAGGTTGTTGAGCTGTGTATGGAAGCTCACAGGCAAAGGTCCATGCTAGGAAGTATGCAAACTGTATGAAAGAGACTGTAGTAAGAAAAAAACCTTCTTGTCAATCCATGATGAAGGCTACCAGGTTAGTGTCTGATCCATACAAGAACCTTAAAACATGACTTTTATTATTAGCCAAACATAAAAAAGTAAGATAACGAATAGAAGACACGGGACAGCACTCACCATCCAAGTGATCTTTATTTCCAAGCGTTCGGAAGCATCAGAAATAGACCTAGGTGGAGGCGGGGACAGACTGTTTCACGCAATTAGAGCTTCCTCAAGCTGGTGTACACTTAGAGGTACTTAAAGAGGTACTCCACCCCTAGAAATCGTATCCCCTATCCAAAGGATAGGGGATAAGAGGTCTGATCATTAGGGGTCCGGCCTGTGGAACCCCCAGCAAACTCCGGCCTGCACCCCATTAATCCGCACATACAAAGCAAACTCAGAACGCCAGGGGGCCAGGTCAGACATCAGATATCTTATCCCTTATCCTTTGGATATGGGATAAGATGTCTAGGGGCAGAGTACCCCTTTAAGGGTACTTCCTCATTCTAGCCATTGCACTACTACTGAATTTTAAAAGACCATCGCCAAACATTTGTGGAAGACTATCGGCCAAGTTCATCCAGTTAAGGATTGCTACATTTTTTTATCACTGTGTCTGGTCGACTTACTGCACTGCTACCATTAAGGTGAACCCCACTCTCCTGCCAGACATACTACAATGGGTTTGCCCAAGGGGAAATACCATAGCCACCATCATCTGTGCACCACCACCCCACCCCCCACACTCCACCCTTACTGTTGGAAAGGGATCTCAATAACAATTTCCACTTGTGAAAATTCCCTGGGTGATTTCCAGGCTTACACCCAAATCATGTATTGTAAAAATTAACTAGCCTATTAAAAGTATAAACATACACTAGGCCATTGTGAACTTTTCTGAATCATAAATGTACCAATAAAATCAATCATAATTGTACCTGATAAGGAGGTCGGAGTGACCAGGAATTGTATTACAGGTTTATTCTTCTAATAAACAAGTCACATTTTACTATACTTGATTTGGATGTGAGTCTGGCAAGCGCCCACAGGATTCCTGCTAGTAGAGAATTTTTTAAGCTTCTGCCTTGGCATCACGTCAAAGTTTGTATATTCGGATGGAATTAGCATGAGTCATATTATTGGGTCATCCAGTTTATTCCTTAAAGTGTACTTATGTAAAGGCTTGTGGTGGCAAATGTGCTCCAAGTTGCTTCACCCTACCTAAGTGGAATACTATGGCAGAAATGGGTAAATTTATTGCCTTCTTTAAAGGGGTGCTCCGCTGCTCAGCGTTTGGAACAAACTTTTCCGAACGCTGGACCCCGCAGCTCGTGATGTAATAGCCCCGTCCCCTCAATGCAAGTCTATGGGAGGGGGCGTGATGGCTGTCACGCCCCCTACCACAGACTTGCATTGATGGGCGGGGCATGACATTATGAGGGTGGGGCTATGACGTCACGAGCTCCCGGCGCCAGCTCCAGCGTTCGGAAGTTTGTTCCAAACGCTGAGCAGCGGAGTACCCCTTTAAGGCGGGATTTCAGGAAGCAGTTATAGGCGGTTTTTAGACTGACATTCTTTTCCAGTTATATGATAAGCTTGAAGCAGGTCTTTCTATGATCATTCATAGCTTCTTTTGATATTCATAAAAAACGCTGCTATGACATCCAGAATATCCATGTCCTTCTCTTAGTGGCACTGATAGGTGTACTCTGTGCCCAGCTTGTGAAGATGGCACCGGAACAAAGGAAAGTTGCGGCGGTCGCAGCCCAACTGTTCCACGATCTTGCCGACCGTTTGCAGTGGATGTCACTGGATGAAGAGGGGGCCTGCAATCTTCCCCCACTGACCGATGACAATGACGACTGGCAGGATACCTCTCCGGGGGACACCACAGGGACACCTGGAACTCCATCCCCGGTGAGATTGTCCCCTCACCACCGCACCTGGGGCTCATGGGCTGAGATCCCGACAGAGGAATCCACGGCAAGCACACCACCTGAGGCTGTCTTCTCTTCCTCTAGCAGACCTGAACCAGATACCCTTATCTGCCCTGCAAAATGCACGACAGTGCTCACCAAAATTGCCCCAATGGGTTTTTGGGGATGAACCTGACTTTATCCAATATATGCATGATGTGCTTCAACCTCTGCCTGGCAAACCTCTACCATCGGTTCCTTAGGCACAACAAGAAAGGGCCCGCCAGGAGGCCGAAATAGCCAACCTGATGGAACAATTAAAGGCCCGACACGAGAACTTTATGCTCCTAAATATGTACATCTGTCTCTTGAGGAGAGGATCCGCTATCAGGAGAACACTAAGGAGATGGAGGCACTCTTTATCCGCAGATGGGATCATCCCTGAGAAGGGGAGGAGCCCTTGGAACGTCGCAGAGCAACAGTGGCCAAGTTCGACAAGGTCAGTGGTTATGGTACCCTCATTGATTGCCACACCGGCTATACCATCCTCGTAAATCGACGAGCTGTACAGAGGTCATATCTACTTTCCATTCCCTGGAGGTGGGTGAGACAGTTCCAATTCCTGCCACTCCACTGTCATGTACACTAATTCTCTGTTCTTATACGTGTGCCAGATGTTCTGCCTGGCCAGTAGATACTCTTGTTAGCCTAAAAATAATGCACATATTTAAAGGTAACTTAGGAAAGGTTTATCTATTGTGTTCTAGGGATAGGAGCGTGTAGCCAATTGATCCTAGTAGCCAGCTTTATTGGTAGAAAGCCTCGGGAAAGCCAATATACTTCCAGTGTACTAAACAGGTAGCTAATATGGCACAAGTGTATAGTGAGATTTCAATTGTCTAGTGAACCTAAATAAAAATGTAGAGTGAGATTTCAATTGTCTAGTGAGCTAGAGAAAGAAAATGCTAAGTAGGATGTATCTCATGTCACTAATATAATCCTGTTACTAAATTCATGAACTAACCAACCCTGTTCGTGAGTTTACCCAAACCAATGTATGTACACCAAAAGTAAATGTTAAGTAGGTTTATGGGTTGTACTCGACCTTCACTTCATCACTCTGCCTTAGGGGACTGACATTGAGGCCGACTTATCTTAAGTAAGGGGGTTTGTGGTGTCCCGGTACTGTATTGCATCCAGTACCTAGTGTAGAGGTCCCCAAAGTCAGAGTAACTATGTTCAGGTAGGGTTCCGCAGGTGGGACAGCCCCTAGTCGCCTCTCCTTAAGTCTAACTTTAATGTTCATAAATGTATATATTAATAATTATAGCTATATTATATAGAAATGTATAGCACTTACCTTGTTCAGCGTCGCAGGACCTTCGGTCATGTGATAATGCTAGTTACCTCTATGGTATGTTGCAGGACCTTAAGAGGTCCTTGGGTCACGTGTTACCCACAAATCTTTGTAAAGGTGATTGACATCCGTTTGGACCAATTAGCATTGGTCCAGCCCCTGCCCATATAAGGGAGCTGCGTCCAGTGGATGCCGGACTAACAGGATGGTGTGCTACGCAACTTTCAAAGACACGCTAGGCCTCAAAACCTACGGCCTCAGCAGAGCCAAAAATCGTGAGTTTTACTCTCATTCCTGCTAATGCTAGCATGACTACTGGACTGCAACTAATTCCCCTAAATCCAGTGGAACAGCGCAATAGACTAAAAGACTTCTAAAGCTAAAGTCCCAACCATTGTCAATCTCCAAAAGGAAGCTTTTGTATTGATCAGAGACTGTTATGTTAATGAAGTGTACAGAAAATCTTCAGTAAAGTTAACGCTGTTTACAGAAGCTTTCCGGTTGTGGACAATCCATTATTACTCACTACCTCAAACCTATTATCATCTACCTCCCTATTGTTCCTGGGAAGGGCGGCGGTAGGAAAAGCTTTATTGAGGAGCCTTCACCCTGGCGTCACGAATAGCAAGGGTTAACAAGCACCCTATAATACCTGCACAGCTACACTCCCCATACCCTACATCCCCCAGGCACATGTCAAAAGTTGTGATTGCCCCGGGTCTTGGTGACCGGTAATACTTTTTCAAAGTGGAAAATTAAATAGAAAGAAGCATATTTTTTAATAACATGCTATTGGAAAGTTACTCTGCATACATTAATCTATAATACATCAAAAGTTTACCCTTTAACAAATTAAAAAATGTAATGCCCTGTTAGATTGAGGAAAAACAAGATGTAAAAGGAGGTGTGTACGGAGCTGAGGGAGGTGTGTACGGAGCTGAGGGAGGTGTGTACGGAGCTGAGGGAGGTGTGTACGGAGCTGAGGGAGGTGTGTACGGAGCTGAGGGAGGTGTGTACGGAGCTGAGGGAGGTGTGTACAGAGCTGAGGGAGGTGTGTACGGAGCTAAGGGAGGTGTGTACGGAGCTGAGGGAGGTGTGTACGGAGCTGAGGGAGGTGTGTACGGAGCTGAGGGAGGTGTGTACGGAGCTGAGGGAGGTGTGTACGGAGCTGAGGGAGGTGTGTACGGAGCTGAGGGAGGTGTGTACGGAGCTGAGGGAGGTGTGTACGGAGCTGAGGGAGGTGTGTACGGAGCTGAGGGAGGTGTGTACAGAGCTGAGGGAGGTGTGTACAGAGCTGAGGGAGGTGTGTACAGAGCTGAGGGAGGTGTGTACAGAGCTGAGGCACACTGCCAGACGAAGGGTCCAGTTCGGACCAGAAACGCGTTGCTTTCTGTGCTAATAAAACCACGTTTAGACACTGAGAAGGGTCTACAGAGCTTTCTTTACATCAGGACAAGCGCCACCAATGGCCCAACTTTGCTTTTTTCTTGTTACTTACACTGCTGGGACATCACCTTTGCTCCAGAGGACCGTGGCTGCAGACCTGAGACATCACCTAAGGCTATCACAGATGTTGTGCTCTCAGCACAACGAAAATAGGTGAGTGTTACAACTTAACCTGTTTTCATCTGACCTATAAAAATCCTTCACTAGGGGCGCATATCCCTGTTTTTTTCTTCTATCATTTTTATAATTACATAAGGAACACTATATTAACCCCTTAAGGACCAAGCGCCTTTCCACTTTAGTTTTTTCCTTCTTACCTTTGAAAAAATGATAACCCTTTCAATTTTGCACCAAAAAAAACATATGCTGGCTTATTTTTTGCGCCACCAATTCTACTTTGTAATGACATCAGTCATTTTACCCAAAAATCTACAGCGAAACGGAAAAAAAATGTATCATTTTGCAATAAAATTTATGAAAAAACGCCATTTTGTAAATTTTAGGGGGTTCCGTTTCTACACAGTACTTTTTTTGGTAAAAATGACACCTTCTCTTTATTCTGTAGGTCCATACGATTGAAATGATCCCCTACTTATATAGGTTTAATTTTGTCGTACTTCTGGAAAAAATCTTAACTACATGCACGAAAATTAATACGTTTAAAATTGTCATCTTCTGACCCCTATAACTTTTTATTTTTCCGCATACGGGCCGGTATGAGGGCTCATTTGTTGAGTCGTGATCTGGAGTTTTTATCGGTACCATTTTTGTATTGATTGGACTTTTTGATCGCTTTTTATAAAAACAATTTATGGTATTATGGTTTTATTGTGCGTACGCCATTGACTGATATATTTTTACAGTTCGGACATTTATGCACGCGGCGACATCACATAGGTTTCTTTTTATTTACAGGGGGGTGATTTAGACTTTTATTAGAGAAGGGGTTAAATCATCTTTAACTTTCTTTTTTCACTTTATTTTTCATTTATTTTACATGCAGTACATTGATTCAATACACTGATCACTGCCATTGCAATGCATTGATCAGTGTTATTGGCGGTCGAATGTTAAAGCCTGGATTTCAGGCTTGGAGCAATCAATTGCCGATCGGCACCCTCCTGATGCGTCCTAGCTGATCGGGAGATCTCGTTTATCACCGTGATGGTCCTGATCAGCCCGAATGAGCTGCCGGGAAGCTTTCACTTTTGACCCGGCGATCAACTTTGATCGCCGCTTCTAAAGAGTTAATGCTGGGGACATCTGCCTGAACGGCGATGTCCGGCATAAGTCACGGGTCCATGCGGGTGTGATGAGAGTTCAGCTCCTGAGCTCGCGTCATAACCCTGCCGTGCTGCAGCGCTGTTTATAAATGGCATTTTGCGGCAAGAGGTTAAAAGTTTAGTTTGGTGACAGGTACTCTTTAAAGGGGTAGCTAATAACTATTGGAAGGATTAAGATTTTTTAATAGAAGTAATTTACAAATCTGTTTAACTTTCCAGAGCCAGTTGATATATATATATATATATATAAAAAAAGGTTTTGCCTGGAATACCCCTTTAAGATTTTTAAATAGAATAATTTACAAATCTGCTTAAATTTTCTAGCACCAGTTGATTGTTTTCCACCGGAGTAAAGTTTGCACAATATCGCCTACTTTTCTTTTAATAATTAACACCAGATACTGATATATATTCTTTTCTTCTTATCTGTTATTATTTTCAGATTTATTTTATTTATTTTTTGATAATTCCATTTAATATGATTATGAGGGCAGCCATGGTCTGCTTCCAACAACATATTAACATATGCTTTAACCCCTTCCCGCCCAGGGACGTCCAAGTTGCTAGCTTGTTAGCGCAACTGGACGTATGAATATGTCGTAACGATCTCCTGCTCTGTGCGATGCGCTGCAGGAGATTGCTGGCGAGACCCGGCTGTCAATCATAGCCGGGGTCCTGCCACAGCTTCCGAGACCGGGATCGCGACGATCTCGGCAGCATTAACCCCATAGGTGCTGTAATCAGTCCTGATCACTGAATCTAAGGGGTTGACAGGGGGAGCCCACTCACCCTGTCCACCAACGATGATCCCACGATGCGATGTGCAGCCTGTGACATAGGCTGGATCGCACAGGCTGAATGTCAGTGTACACTGACCGTTATACTGTGCTGCAGTACAGATGTACAGCAGCATAGTATAACAGGTAAAAAGTAAAAAAATAAAAAGGTTTTAAACAAAGTAAAAAAAAAAAAAAAAAAGAAAAAACCTTTTCCAATAAAACCATTTATTGTCACCCAAAAAAAAAACTTCCCAACCCTACACAGAATAGGTATTGCCACTTCGGTAATGACTTGCACAATAAAATGATAATTGTATTTATCCCGCACGGTGATGGTTGTAAAAAAATAAACGCAAATTTTGGTCCAATACGTGGAATAAAAAAAAGATCAAAAAGGTAGCATGGATCACAAAAATGGTACCAATAAAAAGTACAGCTTGTCCTGCAAAAAATAAGCCCTCACACAATGGCATTGGACGAAAAATAAAGTTATGGCTGTCAGAATATGACAACACAAAAAAGGGGGGAAAAGGATTTAGTTGAGAAAAGGGAAAAAGAACATAAAAAAGCGATATAAATTGGGTATCGCCATAATCGTACCGACCCACAGAATAAATATAACATCATTTTTACCATACTGTGAATTCCATAAAAAAAATTTTTTAACCCCTTAAGGACTCAGGGTTTTTCCGTTTTTGCACTTTCGTTTTTTCCTCCTTACCTTTTAAAAATCATAACCCTTTCAATTTTCCACCTAAAAATCCATATTATGGCTTATTTTTTGCGTCGCCAATTCTACTTTGCAGTGACATTAGTCATTTTACCCAAAAATGCACGGTGAAACAGAAAAAAAAATCATTGTGCGACAAAATCGAAGAAAAGATGCAATTTTGTAACTTTTGGGGGCTTCCGTTTCTACGCAGTGCATATTTCGGTAAAAATTACACCTTATCATTATTCTGTAGGTCCATACGGTTAAAATGATACCCTACTTATATAGGTTTGATTTTGTCGGACTTCTGGAAAAAATCATAACTACATGCAGGAAAATTTATACGTTTAAAAATGTCATATTCTGACCCCTATAACTTTTTTATTTTGCCACGTACAGGGCGGTATGAGGACTCATTTTTTGGGCCGTGATCTGATGTTTTTATCGGTATGATTTTTGTTTTGATCGGACTTTTTGATCACTTTTTATTCATTTTTTTATGGTATAAAAAGTGACCAAAAATTGAATTTTTTTGCGCGCACGCCATTGACCGTGCGGTTTAATTAAATATATATTTTTATAGTTCGGACATTTACACACGCGGCGATACCACATATGTTTATTTTTTTTTACACTGTTATTTTTTTTATGGGAAAAGGGGGGTGATTCAAACTTTTATTAGGGAAGGGGTTAAATGACCTTTATTAACACTTTTTTTTAAAAAATTTTTTTGCAGTGTTATAGGTCCCATAGGGACCTATAACACTGCACACACTGATCTCTTACACAGATCACAGGCGTGTATTAACACGCCTGTGATCAGTGTTATCGGCGCTTGACTGCTCCTGCCTGGATCTCAGGCACAGAGCAGTCATTCGCCGATCGAACACCGAGGAGGCAGGTAAGGGCCCTCCCGGTGTCCTGCAAGCTGTTCGGGATGCCGCGATTTCACCGCGGCGGTCCCGAACAGCCCGACTGAGCAGCCGGGTCACTTTCACTTTCGCTTTAGAGGCGGCGGTCAGCTTTGACCGCCGCTTCTAAAGGGTTAATACCGCACATCGCCGCGATCGCCGTATTAGCCACGTGGTATTAGCCGCGGGTCCCGGCCGTTGATGAGCGCCGGGACCGACGCGATCCCGCTTCATATCGCAGGAGTCGGCGCAGGACGTAAATATACGTCCTACGTCGTTAAGGGGTTAAATAAACGCCCGAAATTTTCCAATTTGTCACCATGTTTTGGAGTTTTTCACAAAAAATGCTGTATGAATCAACAAAATTTACCACTAATACAAAGTACAATATGTCATGAAAAAACAATCTCAAAAACCCGTCGCTAAGTATAAGCATTTCAGAGGTATTACGACTTAAAGAGAGTCAGGACAGATTTGAAAAATTGGCACCATACGAAACAATATTCTGGAGATGACTCAGATATCTATGGAGAAGTTTTCTAGAGGCATGCTCTGTGACCTGTGCAGAGGTCATTGTGCAGGGAGGAAGAGGAGGAGAGCTGTGACCATCATCTATTGTGACTGGTGGATCCTGTGTGTTATCAAAATATAAGTGACATTATGCATTGCAAACCTGCATGTGATAATAAGGAGACCACCACTGAAAGGATTTCTCAACAGAACAGGAAATGTCTTATTATTAGGCTTAGTGGCCAGTGGGAAAGCTTAAAGGGGTATTCCAGGAATGTTTTTTTATTTGACTATGCAACAGGGGCTGTAATGTTAGTGTAGTTCATAATATAGTGTCTGTACATGTGTGTGAAGTTTTCTCACAATTCTTCTGTGATTTTCACTCCAATATTTATTTTTAGCAGCATACAAAATTACTGTTGTCTCAGATTTTTCCCAGGTTGCAATGCGGCCGAGACCTGACTCACTAGTAAGCTGATGACAGGGAGCCTGTCTGCTTCAATGGGTGGAGGGATCGCTTGGTGGGAGAGAGATCAATTTGCAACTCATGCAACAGCTGTAGGCACCCTGATTGAAAACCACAGGTCTTTTGAATGGATGCAGCTCATTTATGTTTCAATGGGTGGGGTGGCTGATGTGTGGGAGGGAGGAAAATGGAATTATGGGATTCGAGTAAAAAAGAAAAAAAGAAAAAAAAGCTAGTCACAGTATTATGGTAATCTCACAACATAGCCATTTATCCTTAACACAAGTGCAGATCCTTTCTAAGCATGTCCATTACTGCCTGCCAGGTACGTACTAACATCACCTTATGGTGGATAACCCCTTTAAATATTAGGATTTTTAGAAAGATAAGTATTGATGTGGACACTTACATTTTTTTACATTAATCATGACATGACACAGACAAACTTTATTTCTTGGGCAGAGATGCATTTTTAAAGTATCCTGATACATAGCTTAAAATTAATTACCTTCCTTACAGCGGTGGACTGACAACTCATGGGGCCCCCATGTGCCCACCCATATGTAAGCCACACCCACATAGATGCCCCACCCACATACAATAAATAAATACATTGCCTTGCAAAAGTATTCACGCCCTTTGACTTTTTTCATATTGTGGTACATAACAGTCTTAAGTTCAATGTTTTGTTAATCAGAATTTTATGTGATGGATCAGAACACAATAGTCTAAGTTGGTGAAGTGAAATGAGAAAAATATATAAATAAAACTATATAAATAGAAATTGGCATGTGCATATGTATTCACCCCCTTTTTTAGGAAGCCCATTAAAAGTTCTGGTGCAACCAATTACCTTCAGAAGTCACATAATTAGTGAAATGTTGTCCACCTGTTTGCAATCTAAGTGTCACATGATCTGTCATTACATATACACAACTTTTTTTGAAAGGCCCCAGAGGCTGCAACACCTAAGCAAGAGGCATCAGTGACCAAACACTGCCATGAAGACCAAGGAGCTCTCCAAACAAGTAAGGGACAATGTTGTTGAGAAGTACAAGTCAGGATTAGGTTATAAAAAATATCCAGATCTTTGATGATCCCCAGGAGCACCATCAAATCTATCATAACCAAATGGAAATGCAGAGTTGAGGGTAGAAAAAGAGGGGAGGAGACAGACAAACAGCGCAACCTGTGCAGTTATTCCGATGTAAAATTGTCAGATATGTGGGTAACAAGATTGTGCCCACCTGGTAATGTTATGCTGAGAGCATAACATCTAATAGTGTATTCACCCGATTCCGGGGTAGAAGAGAAGGAGCTGCCTGAGGTGTTCCCGTAACAGAATTCCTCGATACAGTGGTCGGAAGCTTGGAAATGTTCCGTATGCACGGCGTGGCAAAAGGACCTCGTTCCGGCACTCTCTTCAATGTTTCTAGTAGCAGATGCACAGGTAGGTATGGCGCAATTACTAAGTAACCGATGCGGACAAAAATAATAAAGATAAGATAGAATTTAATAATAAAATGAACGGACTACGCGTTTCAAGGGGCTGGATCCCCTCTTCCTTAGGTCCAATGATCTTAGTGTTAAATGACGGCAATATATACAGAAAAAGCCCGCGAACAAACGGGCTGGAGTAAAAACCTGGATGTGTCATAGACCTGTCTTGGATCATATCAGCATTACATAAAAAGACAACAAAACGCATATTATAAATGCAGGAATCGGAGAAAAGCAGCATTTACACATTTAATCTCTAGCAGTAATTACTGAAATTCCCGTTGTTGTTCCAGGATAGACCTATGGGTTTCAAACATGTCTTCTAACACCAGTAGGTCACTCATATCCCAGAGAGGAGACTTAACCAAGTGGTCCAGGGAAGGAGAGCTGCGTGCAACAGGTAAGTTGCAGCAGGTATCACTGGGGCTAGAGATAGTATGGGAGACCAATGCACCGGAATATCCAAATGTAATGTGGCCAAATGTGGTGATAGCTGCATTGGCCACATTCTTGTATTACAGGATTGTGCTACAATAAGCATTTGAAATAGATTCTGTTTGTTTTTTGATCCGGCTAGGTGCTATAATGTTCCACAGAGAAGGAGCTCTGCAGAACGTGAGGCCAGGCTTGGTAGGCAAAATCCTTTTCAATTTCTCCCCCGTACCATCAGGGTCTAATACTTCCACTGCTCTTTAAGATCCAGACCCCAGACCAGCAGTCAGAATGAAAACGATTATGGATTAATTCCCACCCCGATCTGGAAAAAGAAAGTTAGAAGAGGAGGACAACACCGTGGATAGTGGCGAAGCAACCTCCCAGTCTGTTATTTCTATAAGAGAAACCACAAATTGTTTTATAAAATCTGCACCTTCCACTATTAAGATTTTCAACCTTTCTAAACATCTTTTAAACGCAGGAGAATTATCCATTTTACAAAAAGGATTATCATATTGCCCTCACTATAACACCCAAAAATGTGATCTCTTTTTAGGTTTACACTGCAACGTCACTTGATACTTCCCAGTACGACTGACAAACCTATACAAATAGAGGATCCCCTTCCGGGTATACACCCAGAGGTAAGACCCAAGTCTAAGTTTTACCCGGTAGAAAGCCAGGGGCATCATCTCAAAACGTTTCAAGATTTGGTTGCAAATGAATTTAGAAATTTACCGGAAACCTTTTCTAATATATCAAAGGAGGGACGTCTTACAAAAAAAGAACTCAGTGCTCTCAAGAGCCTTAAAAAGAACGATAACATCGCGATCCGACCTGCGGATAAAGGGGGGCGGTATTGTGATACAACAATACGAGGACTACAATATTGAAGCATGGAAGATCTTAGGTGATAAAGAATATTATGAACAAATTATTGAAGACCCCTTCCCATTACTACAAAGGAAGATATTACTACTTCTTAATGAAGGTCTAGCACACCAACTTCCATCTAAAATTGTATTCATTCCCAACCCTTCCATCCCTTTTTACTATCACCTCCCGAAGGTCCACAAAAATGAATACCACCCCCCAGGACGTCCTATTATATCGGGAATAAACCGTTCGACATGTAACATATCTCAGTATTTAGATATTATTTTATAACCTTATGAACAGCGCCTCCCGAGTTATTAAAAACGCACTGATTTGCACTTTAGGCGACATCGGATGGGAAGAAGATATTGTATGTGTCACCTTAGATGGAACTGCACTTTACAGTAATATACAGTGATCCCTCAACTTACAATGGCCTCAACATACAATAGTTTCAACATACAATGGTCTTTTCTGGACCATCGTAACTTGAAACCAGACTCAACATACAATGTACAGACAGTCCAGATCTGTGAAACCTGTCAATAGCTGGAAGAACTGACCAATCAGAATGGGCAGTCACTGGTAAAACACATGTATTACTGAAGTGTATGCACTGACTGGTGTCTGGTAGCACCCCCTACAGTACAGGGAGGTATTACATGTTCTGTACTCTTTACCTGTATTACTAAAGTGCATGCATTGACTGGTGTCTGGTAGCGCCCCCTACAGTACAGGAAGGTATTACATGTTCTGTACTCTTTACCTGTATTACTGAAGTGTATGCACTGACTGGTGTCTGGTAGCGCCCCCTACAGTACAGGGAGGTATTACATGTTCTGTACTCTTTACCTGTATTACTAAAGTGCATGCACTGACTGGTGTCTGGTAGCGCCCCCTACAGTACAGGGAGGTACTACATGTTCTGTACACTTTACCTGTATTACTGAAGTGTATGCACTGACTGGTGTCTGGTAGCGCCCCCTACAGTACAGGGAGGTATTACATGTTCTGTACTCTTTACCTGTATTACTAAAGTGTATGCACTGACTGGTGTCTGGTAGCGCCCCCTACAGTACAGGGAGGTATTACATGTTCTGTACTCTTTACCTGTATTACTGAAGTGCATGCACTGACTGGTGTCTGGTAGCGCCCCCTACAGTACAGGGAGGTATTACATGTTCTGTACACTTTACCTGTACCAGGGTTATCTGCTCCTTTGGACACCAGGTGAAGGCGACTCCATGTTACCTTTTTAGTACATTGCTTGTACTGTACAGGACCCTGAAGAAGCTCCTGTCCTCTACATGGACCAGTGTTTCCCAAGCAGTGTGCTGTCCGGGCATGCTGGGAGTTGTAGTTTTGCAACAGCTGGAGGCTCCCTGCTTGGGAAACACTGACATAGACAGTGATTACAGCTCCCATCAGATCTTTATTACTTTTATATATAAGGATTTGCTTTATCTATATTAGTTATCTACTTATTTTTCTTTAATCCTCACTTTTTCCTATTTTTGGATGACATTTTGGGGCTTCAGAACCAATTACCAGGTTTCCATAGAGTTCTGGTCTCAACATACAATGGTCGTCCTGGAACCAATTAATATTGTAACTTGAGGGACCACTGTACAACATCCCTTGGGCATCCAAAGCACACGCACTTTCTTGGAGAAAGATCCGCAGATTCCTGCTGCACAATTGGACTTTTTTATGTTATGTTTACAACTCATTTTAGAGAGTATAACAGAGTCACTTTTAAACAGCTAAAAGACACAGCTATGGGGACCCGTGTGGCCCCCTCATTTACAAATCATTTTATGGGGTGTTTTGAAGAACATTTTATTACCAGTCATCCATTATTTCAAAAAAATTCAGTAATTTATAAACAATATATATTGATGACCTATTTATTTTATGGAAGGAGGATATTCAACATATTGATGTTTTAATAGAGGATATCAAATCGGAATGACTGGGGTATTATACTCACTCCCAATTACTCAAAAACATCTATAGAATTTCTGGACCTGCTTATCTCGCATGAGAAAACCGAGATAATTACAGCTACATATTTTAAGCCAGTTGATTCTAATAGTTACATTCCTTTCCTAAGTGGCCATTATCGGAAATGGCGTGAAAATATGCCCTACAGACAATTCCGTAGAATTAGAAAAAACTGTACTAGGGATGAAACTTTTTTTTAAGCAAGCCGGGATTTTAAAAGCACGTTTTATGGAGAAAGGCTACCCGAAAGAATTAGTGGAAAATGCTCTAACAAAAGCTTCGGCATTAACACAAGACGAATGTCTTCACACAACTCACCTGGATCCACACTGCCCCGAGGAGGAAGGAAAAAAGATACTACCTGCGAAGAAAAAAAAATTAAGAACAATCAGGCTAATGAGAATGCGCTGGTCATACAAGAACCTGATCAAAAATATACCTCAAATTTTGTCACCACATATTCAGGGGGGGCACAAGAGGGTCAAGAATATTTTGGCTAAGCATTGCGAGATCCTGACATCTGATCCCTATTTGAAAAGGATTTTGCCTACCAAGCCTGGCCTCACGTTCCGCAGAGCTCCTTCTCTGCGGAACATTATAGCACCTAGCCGGATCAAAAAACAAACAGAATCTATTTCAAATGCTGATCCACCCCCCGTGAAAAAATAGGGGTATACAAATGCAATCGACCCCGATGCAGATGCTGCCAGACTATAGCAGATTCGAAGAACACCTTCTTTAGTACCCATACAGGGGAAGTTTTTCCCATCAAATTAAATTTATCATGTCAGTCCTCATATATAATATACCTGATTAATTGCAAATGTGGACAACAATATGTGGGGCGTACAACACAGAAACTCCATTGTAGGCTGAACCAGCATCGTAATAATATAAAAAAACAACACATGCTTCATAGTCTCTCTCGCCACATCACTCTAGCCCACAAGGACGGACATATCGAGAACATAAATTCTATCGTACCAATTGACTACATCCCCCCACACATACACAATAGATTTGAAACCCTAGCGAGAAAAGAAATGTTCTGGATTTATAGCCTCCATTCTTTGAAACCATATGGTTAAAATGAAGCGACGGAACTTATTCACTAAATTTATATAAAAGATAAAGGTTTTATATGTTCTTTTCCTTGTATATTGTAGCACAATCCTGTAATACAAGAATGTGGCCAATGCAGCTATCACCACATTTGGCCACATTACATTTGGATATTCCGGTGCATTGGTCTCCCATACTATCTCTAGCCCCAGTGATACCTGCTGCAACTTACCTGTTGCACGCAGCTCTCCTTCCCTGGACCACTTGGCTAAGTCTCCTCTCTGGGATATGAGTGACCTACTGGTGTTAGAATACATGTTTGAAACCCGTAGGTCTATCCTGGAACAACAACGGGAAATTTTCAGTAATTACTGCTAGAGATTAAATGTGTAAATGCTGCTTTTCTCCGATTCCTGCATTTATAATATGTGTTTTGTTATCTTTTTATGTAATGCTGATATGATCCAAGACAGGTCTATGACACATCCAGGTTTTTACTCCAGCCCGTTTGTTCGCGGGCTTTTTCTGTATATATTGCCGTCATTTAACACTAAGATCATTGGACCTGAGGAAGAGGGGATCCAGCCCCTTGAAACGTGTAGTCCGTTCATTTTATTATAAAATTCTATTTTATCTTTATAATTTTTGTCCGCATCGGTTACTTGGTAATTGTGCCATACCTACCTGTGCATCTGCTACTAGAAACATTGAAGAGAGAGCCAGAATGAGGTCCTTTTGCCACGCCGTGCATACGGAACATCTCCATGACCAAATGGAAAGAACATGGCACAACAGCAAACCTGCCAAGAGACGGACACCCACCAAAACTCACAGACCAGGCAAGGAGGCCATTAATCAGAGAGGCAGCACAGAGACCTAAGGTTATCCTGGAGGAACTGCAGAGTCCACAGCAGAGACTGGAGTATCTGTACATAGGACGAAAATAAGCCGTACCCTCCATAGTTGGGCTTTATGGCAGAGTGGCCAGAAGAAAGCCATTACTTTCAGCTTCCCAAAATGTATGGAGGAAGGTGCTCTGGTCTGATGAGACTAAAATGTAACTTTTCGGCCATCAAAGAAAAGGTTATGTCTGGAGCAAACCCAACACATCACATTACCCAAAAAACACCATCCAGTGCAGTTATTCAGCAGCTGGGACTGGGAAACTGGTCAGAGTTGAGGGAAAGATGGATGGAGCTAGATACTGGGATATTCTTGAGCAAAACCTCTACCACTCTGTGCATGATTTGAGGCTAGGACGGAGGTTCACCTTCCAGCAGGACAATGACCCCAAACCAGGGCCGGACTGGGACCAAAAATAGGCCCGGGCATTTTAGAATAAGCAGCCCATTGTGGTCATGGGTATGGCTATGTGGAGGGGAGCCACAAATGGGAGCGGCCAAATGTTACGCATAGTTGGGTATATTAGGTTACATAACAGAAAAAATATAGATATTTTGGGGGAGATTTATCAATTCCTGTCCAGAGGAAAAGATGCTGAGTTGCAACTTAGCAACTTTTCCTCTGGACAGGTTTCGAGAAATCTTCATATTATATATATACCTTAGGCTATGATCAAACTGTATTTTAGACGTATTTCATTGTAAATAGTGCATTGTGACCGTATTTTTTTTTTACATTAATGTGCTTTATGTAAGTCTATGAGAAAATAGTTGTCTGAGCACACATTATGAAAAAAAAAAAAAAAAAAAAAAAAAAAAGGATATGACATTTTTTTTTACAGCCGTGTAAAAGTGACATCGCAGATGCAAAAAATACATCTGCTTTTTTTTTTTTTTTTACATATTGTCCGGCATTTATCATTATGTTTACCCTTTTTTCCCATCTATATTTGGTGCTATTTTGCCGCAAGTGTCCTTTTTAGCATTGTGTTTACCCTTTTTTTTGTCTGTATTTGGCGCTATTTTGGTGCAATTGTCCTTTTTTGCGCCTTTTGGTTTACACATTTCTGCTGATACAGTACACGATATGGACGGGTTTTATGAACTGTGCCTTTTTGTGAAAAGGCGCAAAGAAAAAGGGCACAAGACAGCCAAAAACCTACACAGGCCCAGACTTGACTTAGCTTTTTGGTGTATGTGAAGCGTGAAATTTCAAAAAATGTGACCTGCACAAAATTTATCAAATGCTCCGTGACCATTAATACATTTGGTTCTCCTACACATTACCAGCACACAAAAAAAAGGTGAGAAAAATGCTTCACTTACACCTACAATTAGGAATGTCCCAATACCGATACTAGTATCGGTATCGGGGCCAATACTCTGCATTTGCATGGTATCGGGGACTCGTTTAATGTCCCCAATACCAAGGCCGATACCTGCTGCAGTGCGACCCGTCAAATGCCTCGTTCCCTGCCCTGTTCTGATGTCCGCATCATGATGTCCCATGGAGGAGCATGTGACACACACGTAACTCCACTGCGCCCAGCGTAATGCTACAGAGGAAGCCGAGTGATGTGTGTGTCACATGCTCCTCCATAGGACGCCATCATGCGGATGGGAGAACCCAGAAGAGAAGCGGCAACAGCAGGTGAGCAACTAGCGTGGGGGCACGGTCTACAAAGGGGGGCATGCTGTCTACATAGAGAGGGAGTGCTGTCTACAAAGGGAGGGCGTGCTGTCTACAAGGGGGGGGGCTGTCTACAAAGGGGGGGGGTGCTGTCTACAAAGGGTGGGCGGTGCTGTCTACAAAGGGGGGGTGCTGTCTACAAAGGGGGGGCATGCTGTCTACAAAGGGAGGGCGTGCTGTCTACAAAGGGAGGGCGTGCTGTCTACAAAGGGGGGGGGTGCTGTCTACAAAGGGGGGGCGTGCTGTCTACAAAGGGGGGCGTGCTGTCTACAAAGGGTGGGCGTGCTGTCTACAACGGGGGTGCTGTCCACAAGGGGAGGGCATTGTCTACAAGGGGGACGCTGTCACAAGGGGGCACTGTCTAAAAGAGAGGGGGGCTGCAATCTACAAAGGGGGCTGCAATCTACAGGGGGGCTGCTACAAATGTCTGCAGGGGGATTTTACGGATGGCACATTTTACTGCTGTGTTAACATAGCCTGACTCTTCCAGCAGAATATGGATCAGGGTTGTATAGAGGGTTCTGGAGGAGTACAGGGGGTCAGGGATGGACAGAGGGGTCTGCAGGAGTACAGGGGGGTCAGGGGTGGACAGAGGGGTCTGGGTTGGAGAGAAGGGTCTGGGGGAGTACAGTGGGGTCTGTAGAGTTGTCAACTGGCTGGTATTTTACTGGCACAGCTGGTATTTTTAGTACCATGCCGTTATCTATGTAGAGACTGGCCGTAATCAGATGTATGGGTTTAGCCATAGCAGGATTAAAGGGGTACTCCACTGGAAAACATTTTATTTAAATCAACTGGTGCCAGAAAGTTAAACAGATTTGCAAATTAATTCTATTAAAAAATCCCAATCCTTCCAGTACTTATCAACTGCTGTATAATACACAGGAATTTTTTTTTTTAAATTTCCTTTCTGTCTGACCACAAGTGCTCTCTGCTGACACCTCTATCCATGTCCATGTCAGGAACTGTCCAGAGCAGGAGCTAATCCCCAGAGCAAACCTCTTTTGCTCTGGACAGTTCCTGACATAGACAGAGGTGTCAGCAGAGAGCACTTGTGGTCAGGCAGAAAGGAAATTTAAAAAGAACTTCCTGTGTATTATACAGCAGCTGATAAGCACTGGAAGGGTTGGGATTTTTTAAATAGAAGTAATTCGCAAATCTGTTTAATTTTCTGGCACCAGTTAATTTCAAAGAAAATGTTTTCCAGTGGAATACCCCTTTAATATTGGTGTTCCTGGAGATTCTGCTCCAGGCCCAGTACGCCCAGATAAACAAGGGCCCCCTGACCCAGCCACTCTGCACTTAAAGGGTTACTCCGCCCCTAGGCATCTTAGATGTCTGATCGCGGGGGTCCCGCCACTGGGGACCCCCGGGATCTCGGCTGTGGCACCCTGCTGTCATTACTGCAGAGAGTAAACTCGCTCTGTGCGTAATGACGAGAAATACAGGGGCCGGAGCATTGTGATGAAATGGCTCCGCCCCTTGTGACGTTACGGTCTGCCCCCCTCAATACAAGTCTATGGTAGGGGGGGTGGCGGCTGTCACGCCTCCTCCCATAGACTTGCATTAAGAGAGCAGGCCGTGACTTCATGGGGGCGGAGCAGTCATTATGAGTATGCTCTGTGCAGTAATGATAGCGGGGTGCCACAGCCGACATCCCGGGGTCCCCAGCAGCGGGACCCCTGTGATCAGACATCTTATCCCCTATCCTTTGGATAAGGGATAAGATGTCTAGGGGCGGAGTACCCCTTTAAGGGCTGCAGCCACCTGCAGTCATTTTTTAGACAGCTATGCCGTTTTAAGAGCAGAGCTGTCTGAGCATGTGGTACGTCCTCTGACATGCCTTTGACGTTGCTGCTGCAGTGTCCTGCTTGCTGCCCACCAAAGAGGAGCAAAGCAGCTGCAGAGTCGGGGAGTGTGTGCACTGGGCCGTCCTTCGTCTTCAGTGCTCCACTGTCTACAGCAGTGGTCTTCAACCTGCGGACCTCCAGATGTTGCAAAACTAAAACTCCCAGCATGCCCGGACAGCCGTTGGCTGTCCGGGCATGCTGGGAGTTGTAGTTTTGCAACATCTGGAGGTCCGCAGGTTGGACACAACTGGTCTACAGTATCAGTCGACCGCCCACCTGCCAGAGCCCCCTGGCTGACCGCCACTTAAGGGGAAATAGCTACCTGGGGATCAGGTAAAAATAATTCTGTGGCCACATGCAGGGGGGAATTAAATTTAGAGGTAGAGGCAGAACACATATGGAGAGAGCTGGTAGGCTACAGGCTGTATATAGTATATAACTATTTACCAAACAGGGTGCCTCCAGCTGTTGCAAAACTACAACTCCCAGCATGCCCAGACAGTCAAAGGCTGTGAGGGCATGCTGTGATTTGCAGTTTTCCAACAGCTGAAGGCACCCTGTATGGGAAACACTGGTATATACTAAATAAAGCAAAGATAGTTCTCCAGCTCACCCTCTGTTTCTGCGCTCGGACTGGACTGCGGATAGTCCGTATAACATGCAAAAGAAAAGGGATGTCCAGCGCCAAATTCGTGCAAAGGAACTTCTTTATTGTATCGCCATGAGAAACTGGCCGAAACGCGTCACTGCAACTGAGTCCTTGTCGTTTCTCATGGCAATACAATGAAGACGTTCCTTTGCACGAATTTGGCGCTGGCCATCCCTTTTCTTTTGACTGGTATATACTATATACAACCTAAAGCCTACCTGTTCCCTCTATATGTGTTCTGCAGGCAGGACAAATGTGTGGAATCCCCCCCCCCCCTTTCCCATTTTACAAATAAAATACTGTAAACAAAAATAAACAAACATATTGTTGCCAGCATACATGTCCAAACTATTATTATAATGTGAATTAAATGGCACGGTTAATGGCATAAACATTTAAAAAAAAATGCTTAAAGGGGTACTCCGCCCTTAGACATCTTATCCCCTATCCAAAGGATAGGGGATAAGATGTCAGATGGCCGCGGTCCCGCTGCTGGGGACCCCGGGGATCGCTGCTGCAGCACCCCGCTATCATTACTGCGCAGAGCGAGATCGCTCTGCACGTAATGACGGGCGATACAGGGGACGGAGCATCGTTACGTCATGGCCCACCCAGTCAATACAAGTCTATGGGAGGGGGCGTGGCGGTCATCACGCCCCCTGCCATAGACTTGCATTAAGGGGACGGGCCGTGATGTCATGAGGGGCGGAGCCATGACGTCACGCTGCTCCGGCCCCTGTATCGCCCATCATTATGCACAGAGCGAACTCGCTCTGCGCAGTAATGATAGCGGGGTGCTGCAGCAGCGGGACCCCGGCGATCTGACATCTTATCCCCTATCCTTTGGATTGGGGGGATAAGAAGCCAGGGGCGGAGTATCCCTTTAAGTCCAGAAATGCTTGTACACCTTATATACTAGAAAGGGTTAAACAGAGGTGTCTGGAGGAGGTCAGAGGGATCAGGAATGGATAGAGGGGTCTGGAGGAATACAGGGGGGTCTAGAGGGGACAAGGAGGGCTTAGGGAGGTTAACAAAGGGGTTTGGAAAGGACCTACCGTCTGTCATTTAAATTTCCCTCCCCCCCTCTGGCTGCTCCTGTGAAGCTGAGGAAGGGTTAAACTTGCTGGAATAAATAAACCTTCCTGGTAGGAACACAGGAGCTGCCAGAGATGGGATCCTGTCCTGGGCCATGATTATTTTACAGCTCAGTGGATTACAAGGGCCTCCTCCTCCTTCTCTGTGAAGAGAAAAAGATAAGGAAAGGACGAACTCCCAGCCCTCCTCAGCGGCCTCCTCAGCGGCTGTGCCTCCCCTCTGTCCATGTGTTCACTGAGGAGGAGATTTCTCGCCTCTCTCCCTCACTCTGACCTCCGGAGCTCTTAAAGTGTCAGCCACAGCTCTTAAGGCAGTAGCCTCAGGCTGCGGTTGCATAGTATTTTAGGCAGGCAGGGAAACAGCCTGACCCATGGTTGGCTCGGCCCACTGCGCAAATGCACGATGGACAGTTCGGCCTTGCCCCAAACACACTGCGAAAGCAACACTTTAGTGGTTTAAAAGGGGTACCCCTGTGGAAAACTTATTTTTTCCTTTTTTTTTTATCAACTGGTGCCAGAAAGTTAAACAGATTTGTAAATTACTTCTATTAAAAAAAATCTTAATCCTTCCAGTACTTTTTAGGGGCTGTATACTACAGAAGAAATGCTTTTCTTTTTGGATTTCTCTGATGTCACAACCACAGGGCTCTCTGTTGACCTCTGCTGTCCAATTTAGGAACTGTCCAGAGTAGGAGAAAATCCCCATAGCAAACCTATGCTGCTCTGGACAGTTCCTAAAATGGACAGCAGAGGTCAACAGAGAGCACTGTGGTTGTGACATCAGTGAAATCCAAAAAGAAAAACATTTCTTCTGTAGTATACTGCCAATAAAATGTATTGGAAGGATTAAGATTTTCTAATAGAAGTAATTTACAAATCTGTTTAACTTTCTGGCATCAGTTGATTAAAAAAATAAATAAAATAAAAAAAAAGTTTTCCACGGGAGCACACCTTTAAGCGGAAACATGTAAATGTGTTGGAATGGCCTAGTCAAAGCCCAGACCTCAATCCAATTGAAAATCTGTGGTCAGACTTAAAGATTGCTGTTCACAAGCGCAAACCGTCCAACATGAAGGAGCTGGAGCAGTTTTGCGGAGGAATGGGCAAAATCTCAGTGGTAAAATGTGGCGGCTCATAGAGACTTATCCAAAGAGACTTGGAGCTGTGATTGCCGCAAAAGGTGGCTCTAGAAAGTATTGACTTTAGGTTATGGTGCAACATGCTGGGAGTTGTAGTTTTGGTCAGCTGCAGAGCCATAGGCTGTATCAAGGCATGCTGGGTGTTGTGGTTAATAACTGCAACTCCCAGCATTCCTGACAGCCTATGACCCTGCAGCTGACCAAAAACTACAACTCCCAGCATGTAGCACCATAACCTACACTAGCTGCCGAGCCATAGGCTGGATCAAGGAAGCGTCCGTGTGTTCATACCTGCTGCCCCTGCGCTGCTAATGGGGCCGGCATGATGGTTTCAGCATATAGTGAAGAAAACTGTTTCCTGTAGAGAAAAGTTTCCAAGCAGCTGAAGATAAATGCTGAGTCAGCAAAGCCACTGTGATTGGCTGAGACGCGCACACCTGCCCCATACTGTTGGTTGTTTGGGGGGGGGGGAGGTGCAGTCTCGCTCAGCTCAGTATTTGGCACCAGCTTCCTGGACACATTTCACTACACCCCGATCTCTGCGCCCTCACAGCGGGAAAGAAGCAAACTGTATCCTCGCTATAAGAGCAGAGAGATTGGGACAGAAGCAGAGAACAGAGATGTTGAAAACTGTGTCCCTGCTGCTGCTGTAAAGCTGTGAACCCGATCCCCACAGCTTTCATCAGCCTGGGGGATGTAGAAATGCGTGTCCCCACTGCTGGCTCTCTCCATCCCGATCCCCGCGGATGTAGGAATGTGTGTCCTAGTGCAGAGGCAGGGGAGACCGCTATCCATCACCGCTCTTCCCTGCCTGTGATTACTTCTTCTTCAAATCAGTGTACCCGTGCCTCACTGCTTCCCCTTGATGGTGTCCCCCCACACAGAGGCAGGGAAGAGTGCGATCACCGCTCTCCCCTGCCCCGAGGATGTAGAAAATCTGTGGGGAAGCAGTGAGGCACTGGTACACTGATTTGAAGAAGCAACAATCAGAGGCAGGGAAGAGCGGTGATGGATAGCGTTCTCCCCTGCCTCTGCACTAGGACACACATTCCTACATCTGTGGGGATCGGGATAGAGAGAGCCAGCAGCGGGGACACACATTTCTACATCCCCCAGGCTGATGAGAGCCATGGGGATTGGGTTCACAGTTTTACAGCAGCAGAGAGAGCGAGCTGCAGCAGCGGGGACACAGTTTTCAACATCCCTGTTCTCCGCTTCTCTGCCCCGATCTCTCTACTCTCAGAGAGGATACAGTTTGCTATATTCTGCTGTGGGAGCACAGAGATTGGGGTGTAGTGAAATGTGTCCAGGGCGGAGCAGAGCGAGGCTGCACAACCAATAGTATGGGGCGGGTGTGCGCATCTCAGCCAATCAGAGTGGCTTTGCTGACTCAGCATTTATCATCAGCTGCTTGGACACATTTCTCTACAGGGAACAGTTTTCTTCACTACACTGGGACATTCTTGCGTGCGGGGTGGTGGATGGACCTGGGATGCAATTTGGTCTAACATCATCCTCTGACATCATTCAGACATTACCCACTGACATCCCTTGGTGCTCACTAATATTTTGTGACGGGAGAAAGAACGGAAGAAATCATGCACTATTTCTCCCGTTACTTTCTACCGTCTCAAAATAACGTCCGTTATTAATAACGGGCTATGACGGGTTAAAATGGATAATGGGATTTTGTGACGGCTGTTTAATGTCCGTTTTTAAGGGTTTTGTTTACGGAGCATTATAATTCTATAGTGTGGAAGGGGCCTAAATGATAATTATGGGGGGAATTTATTAAAGTCCTTCACCTATTTTTGTGGTATCAATTTGGCACACATTTTTGTGCATGAACACTTTTGCTCAAAAACTTCCAACTGTTTGAAACACAATATCGCTGGCACTACTTCTGAAATGTACGTCGTATGAAACGAGATCACTTTGTAAGCATGTACTTAAAACAATTAATCTGTATCCTGTGCAAAACAGAAATTCTACAGAAAGGAAAATACAGCTTTAGGGTATGTTCACACTGGTTAAGATGTCCACGGAATTCTCGGTGATTAAATCCGCTCAAAATTACATTTTTTTTCCACGCGGAATTCAGCGCGAATTCCGTGCGGGAAAAAAAACTGCATTTTGCGCGGATTTAATCACCGAGAATTCCGTGGACATCTTAACCAGTGTGAACATACCCTAAAGCTGTATAGGGGGATAGGATGCACAATAAAATGCGCAAATTCTGTGCAAATTCCGCACGGAAGCTGGGCAGACTGCCAAAAATATTTACATTTACTTCTATGGAGTTACGAGCCGAATTCCACATGAAGAAAGAACATGTTCATTCTTCATGCGGAACGGAATTCTGTGACAGAATTCTGCTAGCGGAATTTCCTCAGTGTGAACTGAGGAGAGGAAAGTTAACTACTTACTATGGGGTATGGCACTGCTGAATGAAATGGAGAGGAATAAGCGAGCAGAATTACTCGTGGAAATTCCTCTCCAAACCCTCAGTGTGAACATACCCTTAGAAGACAGGAAGGCAAAAACTTTCACAAGATTCACTGGAACAGCACGGACCTTATACCAAAGAATTATCTAGTAACCTGAGTAAATATATCAGATAACTTCGAAAATAGAAAAAAACATGTTGCCACTAAGTTTTTTGAAAGAGCTTGGGTAACCATACAGTTGTCATTACAAATCATACAATAAATCATACATAGCATGACAGTACAATATACAGTGCAGGTTCCCTACGCTATACATTATACCTCATGCTGCACTAACGTTCCGCTCTATCACTCATTATAGAAAAACAAAGTAAAAGAAAACAATGCATTACAATCTGTGATAGGGGAAGGGTGTTGGGTCTAAGTGGGTAGCGTATTCTTAATTGTAGCTAAGGGAACGGCAGATAGGAATTCTAAATACTATCCCGGATCCCCGATGGACCCTATTCAAGTCAATGGGATCAGTCAGGACCCGATGGAGTCAGTTGTGCTCTGACCTGTTTTGAAGCCAGAGCCAGAATGGAGGGAGCACCTCAGCAAAGTAAACACAGCCTTACTAAAGAAAAGAAATAAATATGCACCCAGTTCGCAATAATATTATGTAGCAGCAGTCTCCAAAATTCCTGCCTCTATACCTATATGATGCTAGGACATTAGAGACACCACTAGTGCTTTAACTCAACAAGACCATGAACACCTGTATGTGATCTTCCAGCATTTAGGGTAAAAGTCCATAAAAAGGTGTAGTCTGTTCTCATAATGGAAATAAGTGTTAATCAGGAAAGCTTCGGCCAGCGGTGTCGGCTACATGTTTCAGCGGATTTGCTTTCAGGGGTGACTGCGGCACCTGCTGTCCTCAGGTGCTTTCAGGAGGGGCATATTAAAGGTTCATTTTAACCTCTGAAAGTTAAGGTGCTATTATATTGCTGTGACACGCTAGTATATGAGGGCCATAAAATGCAATGGGACGTTACAAAAAGACCATCAAAATACATACAAAAATACATAATGGGAAAATATACAATAAAGCTCAGAAACCTAATTTTCAAATTCCATACCCACTGTTTATCCTAGTGAGATATGGTGATGACCTGGAATCTGTTTAAGGGCGCGTTCACACTGAGTAATTCAAGAGAAATTTACTCGAGTAATTCCTCTTGAATTCTCCGCTCCAAATTAATGCGCATCTCCTCTGCCCATTGACTTTAAAGGGGTACTCCCATGGAAAACTTTTTTTTACTCAACTGGTGCCAGAAAGTTAAACAGATTTGTAAATCACTTCTATTAAAAAATCTTAATCCTCCCAGTACTTTTTAGGGGCTGTATACTACAGAGAAATCCAAAAAAGAAATGCATATCCTCTGATGTCATGACCACAGTGCTCTCTGCTGACCTCTGCTGTCCATTTTAGGAACTGTCCAGAGCAGCATATGTTTGCTATGGGGATTTTTTCCTGCCTAGACAGTTCCTAAAATGAACAGCAGAGGTCGGCAGAGAGCACTGTGGTCATGACATCAGAGGAAACACATTTCTTTTTGGGATTTCTCTTTAGTATACAGCCCCTAAAAAGTGCTGGAAGGATTAAGATTTTTTAATAGAAGTGATTTACAAATCTACAATGTGGGTTTGGAGAGGCTCTTGTCAATCAAATAACCATACGACCTGGGCTACCCAATTATATCACCTATACCCAAGGTGATGAAAATAGTTAAATGTAAATAGAAGGTAAATTGGGGCTCAAGGTCTTGAACAAATGGCCATAGAATATAGTTTGATATATAAACAACTATTTATTAATATATATAAAAAACTAGTGGAGATAGGTGTACCACAGGGCCCTTGTGATGCCACCACTCCAACAAGTATAACAATAAAATGATATAGCAAATAATAAAATATTAAAAAATGTGACCACTATAGGAAGGTAGATAAATTCATCTAATTGATGCGCTCGTTTTTTTTCCTTTCCGATTGGCGCAAACTGTACAAATAGCAACTCAATGGCTGTAACCAGTAGCAACCATATGTGAGACTGTCAGCTGGCAGTAGTAAATCTTAATAGGTTCTTTCAGTCCTTAATCAACGATAGATATAGAAAAGGATATAGAAAGTGCTGGCCAGCATAAATATTTTGTTTCAACACATACTTTGAGTTCAAGTCTCTAGCGCAGTCAATTTGTAACAAGTTGTACAGATTTATACTGCTGCAGCAAATAAAGTCTATGATGTTTGTCAACTATGCAAGAGATACTGGTAGTTATGGCAGGTAATTTTGTATCTCACCACTCCCGGGTATGTTCGGTTGCGATCACCTCTGTGATCCCTTCTAAGATACAGTCCTCGCAGTAAGTTGTATACGTATCAGTGGCGGTGGATGCGGGGTCGCGGACCTGCAGCGCCTGCAAGTGGCGTCAAGACAGTGGTCCTGCAGCTCCTACGTCTGGATAGTAGAAGGTGGCGGTGGTCGCCAGATGGTGAATCCGCAGCGCTGCCGCCAGCAGGTAAGTGGCAATGCTGGTAGCGTCCTCGTGGCAGCGAGGCGCGCGTAGAGAAAGTAAGTTGATTGACAGGTATCTCCGCTACTGTCTGGTTGCTTAGAAATGGAATGTAACTATATGAATTCCATATGAAAATGGTCTCAGTGGTCACAGGGGGACGCTGGACGCGTTTCAGGACTGTCTCAGTCCTTTCTTCAGCAGCTATGTATATCAAATATAGGTACTAAGTGTCGGAATATATACCTATAGCTCCTCCTCTACCGTTCTATGATGTCAGATCCAGAGTAAACATTGTAGTATTTAGTAAATTTATCAATGGAATTTGTCAATGGCATTGTTAGAGACTATACAGCATCAGTTACAGACATTAAAATTGGTGTGTATATATATATATATATATATATATATATATATATATATATATATAAATAAATCAAGAGTATCAGATGAGATTATGTTTTACTTGAAATATAGATCATAATGAAATATAAAACTATATAAATTATATATATAATTATATATATAAAACTATATTAAGTTGTGGTTGTGATAGTGTGTGCATATTAATATATAAATAAATTCTGGTTGTGATTGTATAAATATATAAACAAATATATAAACAAATCTACCTAATAGGGAATGTTATAGCCTAAAAATTCAACTTTATACGTATTAGAGTAAGAGGTAATTTATGTGAGCATACAAATTATATTAAAGGAGTCTATGAACTTTCATACAGGTCATGATTATGTATAAATAACGAATACCCTCTATGTATATATGGACCCACATGTACTCCTGAACCAATACAATAATGTGAAGAATATATTGGTATCAGAATATGCACTACAAAAATAAAAAATTAAAAACCTTAAAAATCCAAAGTGATTGGTATGAGGGAAGATGAAAAGGAGAGAGCCCGATAAAGGGTCCGTGATTTACAAATCTGTTTAACTTTCTGGCACCAGTTGATTTGAAAAAAAAAAATTTTTTTTCTTTTCCATGGGAGTACCCCTTCCAATGTTTCTTCCACTGTCCTGTTCACACTGCGGAATTCCGACGTTGAATTCTTTTCCGCTTGAAGAAAGAACATGCTCATTCTTCAAACGGAATCCGCGAGCAGAATCCAGTAGTAGTCAATGGTTAAAAAAAAAAAAAAAATTACGCCCAACATCGTTTTCACACGGAATTCAAGCAGAATTCAAGCAGAATTCAAGCGGAATCCATAAAAGTAGAATTGAATAGCCTCCTCCTTCATTCCTCTTTATTTCCATGTGGGAATTCCGCTCAAATTCTGCTCGATGGATAAAGTGACAGAAGGCAACAATTTCCTGAAACTAATCCTTGTGAATTCCACTTGAATTCCTCAGTGTGAACGCACCCTAATGGTTATAATCACACATGTTAATTGACCAAAATATGATCTTTATAAAGAAAAGCAAATGTCAACATTTAGTCCATAAGGCACCAATGTATTTAAGGTTCAAATACATTTTATTCAGCTACTAAGAGTTTCTGAGAACTGCCTGACGTACAAAACAGCTGTCCCAAATGTACCTCCCATCTGTGTTACTCCATGCTTTATGTATGATATGCACTGTGATTAAATATTTATCAATGTTGTCAGGGGCGTTGCTATGTCTCCTGAAGACCGGGGGATAGAGCCCATAGTCCAGGCCACGCCCCTAACCACACCCTCAGTTATGCCCCTAACCAGACTCTCCTCCTCCAATATACTCACTACTACCAGCGGACAACTGTTAAGTGTTGTTTCAGCAATCACACTCCTATGACCATTATACTGTAACTTACCAAATCCTGTATACTGAGACAAATATTATCAATAATACCAGTATACAAGGAGGAATATTATCCCCATACAAATCACCATCATAATATTACTGACCAAATCCTGTTTACTGAAACCAATATTACCAGTACAAAAAAAAAATTGTCAGCATATTCAAACAATATGAAATTAGTGCACAGTTGCACATTGCTAGTTGTGTGTTACCAGTAAAGTACAAAAAATACCGCCATACCTTGACCACCACCATTATCACTGACTAATACCTCTATATTGTTACGGAAAAGAAATCCACTGTAAAAAAGACCAATATTCCCACATACATTTACTTTATAGAGTGATTATATATAGGACCATATAGAGGTAGATATATGGAATACGGATCCTCTGTACAGCTGGTAAGTAATTATAAACAGGACCATATAGAGATAAATACCAGCTGTAAGCTGTACACAGATCTGTATATCATATAAGTGAATATATACAGGACCATATAGAGGTAGATTCCGGCTGTACACAGGATCTGTATACCATGTAAGTGATTATCGTTACCTCCAGGGACTTCCATGATTACCATTACCTCCAGGTGATGTCTTTTTTGATCAGCGGCGTTCCTTTTCTTCTCTGTCCAGAGTAGACTGCTATGTCAATTCTTCCAACCAAAACTAATTTCTTCAGCATCTGCTGGATAAGCATGTTAGACTCTTGCCCTACCTACACAATCTCCCCATCTATAGGCCCCCAAATTGCAATAATTCTCTTCTTGGTGTCCTTCACAGTAAAAGGGCAGGTAGGTAGGTAGCCAGGTAAATAGGTAGGTAGATCACGAAGCCAGATATGTAGGTAGGTGACTAGCCAGGTAGGTAGGTTGCTTGCTAGGTAGTTAGGCAGCCATGTATGAAGGCCAGGTATGTAAATAGTTAGGTAGCCAGGTATGTAGGTAGGTAGCAAGATATGTAGGTAGTTAGATAGCCAGGTATTTAGGAAAGTACACTGCTCAAAAAAATAAAGGGAACACTAAGATAACACATCCTAGATCTGAATGAATGAACTAATCGTATGAAATACTTTCATCTTTACATAGTTGAATGTGCTGACAAAAAAATAACACAAAAATTATCAATGGAAATCAAATGTATCAACCCATGGAGGTCTGGATATGGAGTCACCCTCAAAATCAAAGTGGAAAACCACACTACAGGCTGATCCAACTTTGATGTAATGTCCTTAAAACAATTCACAATGAGGCTCAGTAGTGTGTGTGGCCTCCACGTGCCCGTATGACCTCCCTACAACGCCTGGGCATACTCCTAATGTCCTGGACAGCCTGTGGTGCAATGAAGTGAGACATGATGTCCCAGATGTGCTCAATCGGATTCAGGTCTGGGGAACGGGCGGCCAGTCCATAGCATCAATGCCTTCCTCTTGCAGAAACTGTTGACACACTCCAGCCACATGAGATCTAGCATTGTCTTGCATTAGGAGGAACCCAAGCGCACCAGCATATGGTCTCACAAGTGGTCTGAGGATCTCATCTAAGTACCTAATGGCAGTCAGGCTACCTCTGGCAAGCACATGGAGGGCTGTGCGGTCCCCCAAAGAAATGCCACCCCACACCATTACTGACCTACCACCAAACTGGTCATGCTGGAGGATGTTGCAGGCAGCAGAACGTTCTCCACGGCGTCTCCAGACTCTGTCAGGTCTGTCACATGTGCTCAGTGTGAAACTGCTTTCATCTGTGAAGAGCACAGGGTGCCAGTGGCGAATTTGCCAATCTTGGTGTTCTCTGGCAAATGCCAAATGTCCTGCACGGTGTTGGGCTGTAAGCACAACCCCCACCTGTGGACGTCGGGCCCTCATACCACCCTCATGGAGTTTCTGACCATTTGAGTGGACACATGCACATTTGTGGCCAGCTGGAGGTCATTTTGCAGGGCTCTGGCAGTGCTCCTCCTTGCACAAAGGCGGAGGTAGCGGTCCTGCTGCTGGGTTGTTGCCCTCCTATGGCCGCTTCCATGTCTCCTGATGTACTGGCCTGTCTCCTGGTAGCGCCTCCATGCTCTGGACAGTAGTGTTGAGCGGCATAGACCATATTCGCGATATTTCGCGAATATATGGACGAATATTCGTCATATATTCACAAAATTCGCATATTCGTAATATTCGCGTTTTATTTTTGCATATGCGAAAAATTTGCGCAAATTCTCGAAAATTTTCATATGCGAAAATTGGCATAAACAAAAATTAACATAAGCGAAAATGCGCATATGCGAAAATTAGCATAACCAAAAATTAACAAACGAAAATTCGCATATGCGAAAATTAGCATATGCTAATTTTCGCATGTAAGAAAATTTGCACGCCAGTCTCAAACAGTAGTATTAGAGCCTTCTTTACATCACACAAGCTGGAAGCAGAGAGGGATGATCATTGTGATGTGTACTGTGAAAAAAAAAAAAAAAAAAACGAATATTCGTAATTACGAATATATAGCACTATATTCGCGAATATGCGATATTCGCGAATAAAATTCGCATTGCGAATATTCGCGAGCAACACTACTGGACAGTATGCTGACAGACATGGCAAACCTTCTTGCCACAGCTCGCATTGATGTGCCATCCTGGATGAGCTGCACTACCTGAGGCATTTGTGTGGGTTGTAGACTCCGTACCATCAGAGTGAAAGCACCGCCAGCATTCAAAAGTGACCAAAACATCAGCCAAGAAGCATAGGAACACCACCAGAGTGGTTACCACCTGCAGAACCACTCCTTTATTGGGGGTGTCTTGCTAATTGCCTATAATTTCCACCTGTTGTCGGTTCCATTTGCACAACAGCATGTGAAATTGATTGTCAATCAGTGTTGCTTCCTGAGTGGACAGTGTGATTTCACAGAAGTGTCATTGACTTGGAGTTACATTGTGTTGTTTAAGTGTTCCCTTAATTTTTTTGAGCAGTGTAGTTAAGCATCCAGGCATATTAGTTAGGTAGCCAGGTAGTTAGTCAAGTAAGTAGCCAGCACCCCCTCCATCCAGTAGCGGATCCAGAGTCTAGTCTCGGGAGGGGCACTATCAGAGTATTTTGTGTTAGCGGACAGAAAAATAGGTGTTTCTTACGGAAGTTACAGGTAGATAATGTCCCCAGGAGGTAGTGGCCCCTAGTAGATCATGCCCCCAGGTAGGTAGTCATGCCCTCTGTAGGTAAATCCACCAGATCGCTGCCCCCTGTATGAAAACCTCCAATGTAGGTAGCCCTCCTATTCATTTGTAGTTTGTCCCCATATTAGCTAGGCAGGAACATAGTAGATAGTCCTTCATATTAGGTGTAGCCAGCAGAGGTCCTCCACAGTGGGTGTAGGCAGCAGAGCTCCCCCACAGTGGGTGAAGGCAGCAGAGCTCCCCCACAGTGGGTGTAGGCAGCAGAGCTCCCCACAGTGGGTGTAGGCAGCAGAGCTCCCCCACAGTGGGTGTAGGCGGCAGAGCTCCCCCACAGTGGGTGTAGGCGGCAGAGCTCCCCCACAGTGGGTGTAGGCGGCAGAGCTCCCCCACAGTGGGTGTAGGCAGCAGGGTTCCCCCACAGTAGGTGCAGGCAGTTTTTCCCCCTCCCCCCAGTAGGTGTAGGCAGCAGTTTTTCCCCCAGTAGGTGTAGGCAGCAGAGTATTTCCACCCCCCCTCCCAGGTGGGAAAAAAAAAAAGCTCACCTGATGTTGCGGTGCGGTGGGTGGTGCGGCGCGGGGCGGTGCGGAGGGCAGGGCATTATTGGATTATTGTCATGGCAATTGGCGATACCGATAACTCCCAAAATCGGGAATATCGGCCAAATCGATAATCGTCGATCCCTAGTAACGGTAGCATACATTTTTCACTAATGCCACCGCAGCTTTAAGACATCGGCAGCCTGAGACCCGGAGCTATGGCCCCATTAGCCCCCGCCTAACGACGCCTCTGAATGTTGTTGTCTGTGCCGCTTTATCTTTTTATACTGTTAGAAAGAAATACCATGTTTCAGTATCTGGCTCTAATTCAGAAAAAATAATACATTCCTTTTAAATTAATGCACAGTGTTTAATGTAAAGACTACACATCTCAGAATTCCAATTGCAAACTGTGTGTAGAACAATAAGGAAATGCCAAGACATTTCAGAATGCAGCATTGGAGTAATAGTACAGGCTGTAAATAATGTAAAGATAGGGTCTATTCACATGTACACTGGGGATCAGATTTAAAACTTTTCACGTCAAAAATGTTGCCGCAAAAAAGTTTACACCAGATATTCAAAGTGTTTTACATGAGAATTATGCAAGGTTTACACTAGTTACACTAATTTTTCAAAAGTGGGTGTGGCTATGCAAATTTAATGTTTTACATGATATTTTCAAAAGGGTGAGAGTCCATTTTAGGCCTCTTTCACAATTCCCTTTTTTTATTTGCAGTTTGATGGGTTTGAAATTTTGATGGGTCATAACGGCCAATAACTGGTCCAGATGGACCCCAATATAGTCAATGCAGTCCGTCGGGCACTGTTATTCTAGAAGAGAATAGCGGGAGAAAAAGACGTTGCAAGCACAATTTTTTTCCTCTGGCTATTCTCGATCCTACCGGCAGTGTGAATGTAGCCTAAGATCAAAAATTTCACACCACCTTTTAACTAGTGTAGACATCACAGAAATGGTTGTCATTTTTCCTAAGGATTAAGATTTTTTTTTTTAATAGAAGTAATTTACAAATCTGTTTAACTTTCTGGCACCAGTTGATTACATTTTTTTTTTTCCAGTGGAGTATCCCTCTAAGCAGCACGCTTATTTAAAGTGTCAAGTCAAAGACAGGAACATTTTAAGAAAGAATATATTAGTCATAATACCCTGAGGGACGTTTGATGGTCTGAGTAGACATAAGCGAGCCTAGTGTTTATGTAACTGGGTTATGTCTACTTGAGGTGGAACTAAGTTTACTGGAATGGTTTGTAGGTAGGGATGTTTAGGGCAATGGAAAAATAAAGTTAAAAACATCTTTTAATGAAGGGTTGAAGTCTATATCTACAGAGATAAGCCTGTATCATTGGAGCTAAGACAGGCCAGTGGTTTGTATCTGCAGAATTCTGGCAGTACTGGCTATGTGGTCAAAAAGGCTGGAATTTTCTTAATAGCGTTCAAGCAGAATGCAGTACAATGGGGACTCTGAAGAGTAACAAGGAAAGTCACGTTTCTACAGGTCAAATTCAAGCTCGGGTTTAGAAACATGGGTCTGCTTGTTTTCTCCAAACACAACATCACTCTTGTCCATATGCTGTATCTGGTTTTGCAGCTTACCCCAGTAGTGAATATAGCAGAGCTGCAATACAGACACTGAGCTGACACAAGACACTATTGGAAATGCACAGTTCTGGGATCAAGTCACACAGTAGAGTGTCTCCATTAGAAGTCGTAAATTAGTTTAACAGGGAATGCACAGCCGACAAAGATGTAAGTGAAGGGCCACACAATCATTGAGCCAAGGGTCATGGGTCTACCCATCTGAAAGAACCCTTATGGTGCCCATAGACCTTTATGGGTTTGGTCAAATGTGTAATTCAGCCTCTTTACTGTCCACTGACATCATCTGTCGGTGTAGAGTAAGGAGGCCACTATTTGCCTTACGCAGTTATTTAAAGGGTGAGTCGGGATAGATTTCTGGAGTGACATACCGCCAAAGTAGTCTGGCGGTGACTTCTCCCTCCCAGTAGAGAACACATGCACATTCAGCCATGCCAAATGGTCAGGTGTATGGGGAGGTCAGCTGAACATTTGATCTGCTAACAATTGTATAATGTATAGCCCTTTTAGTTAATAGAGATACATACATACATACAGTAACCCCCCGACCTACGATGGCCCCGACATATGATAAAATCGACATACGATGGCCTTTCAGAGGCCATCGCATGTTGATGTCAGCATCGACATACGATGCTTTTATATGTCGGGGCCATCGCATTAACTGCTATCCGACAGCGCAAAATGCTTAAGCTGCTGTCGGATAGCAGTTTAAGCATCCCTGGCAGGTTCGCTTACCTATTCCCGCTGCTCCGGGTCCACTTTGCGATCCTCCAGTGTCTTGCGCATCTTCTCCAGGGTCCGGACCTTGGTTTCCGGCGTCGTTATTACGTCACTACGCACGCGCGCCGGCGCAGCAGCGTAATAACGTCACCAGAAAGCGAGGCCTGGACCCTGCAGAAGATGCGGAAGAAGCCGGAGGATCGCGAAGACGACACCGGAGCAGCGGGACAGCATCGGGAGCCCCTGGGACAGCATCGGGAGCGGTGAGGACCTGGTCCGGAGCGACGGGGACAGGTGAGTACATCTTCCTATACTTTACATTAAACGGATCCCTCAACATACGATGGATTCGACAAACGATGGGTCGTTTGGAACGAATTACCATCGTATGTTGAGGGACCACTGTAGATACAATTATAACAATGTAAGTTAGTTAAAGTCAATGGTCAAGATGGCTGACCAAGGATGTCATAGCAGTAACAGCCAAGTCTCAATCTCCTTTAAAGGAAAACGGTCACCCGCACTATAACACAATACACCGGGTTATTGTGCGGGAGAACAGGACACCGGTGCCAGGTATCGGACTGCTATACCTACCTGCAGTCCGGAACCCCGATCCTCCGAGGGTCCTCCTCTTTCAGCGCTGACTTGCGCTCTGGAGGAGGGCCCGCCGGCTGGATTTTAATATACCTAAGCGCTGGTCACGTGAGCGCTCATGCCTACTGAGTGCTCACGTGACCAGTGCTTATGAATATTTAAATACAGCCGGCGGGCCCGCCTCCAGAGCAAAGTCAGCACTGAAAGAGGAGGACCCTCGGAGGATAGGGGTTCCGGACTGCAGGTAGGTATAGCAGTCCGAGACCCTGCATCGGTCTCCTGTTCACCGCACTATAACCCGGCGTATCGTGTTTTAGTGCGGATGAATGGGTGACCATTTTCCCTTAAGCCCAATGCCTAGAAAAGGGTGACAATACAAATCATAAGGCATTACTATAGGTGAAGTAACAATATCAGCTGCTGTGGGTCCCAGTGGTTAAGGGAGCCCATTCAAGTGCAAGGACATTGCACTTTTTTTTTAGGGAATAAGTTGGTTCTTGGGGACCATCCCATCTGCTATTGGGACCCATCACCCTTGATACATATCCACTGACAATAGGCCTAGTATATGGATTCCTGAAACTCAGGATGGTGTTGGACAGCGCTGACATTTGGACAGGATCTCTCATTACAGCTTTGCTCACTGCGGAATTGTCTTATTGCTTGAAATGAAATAAAATACTTGGCTTCCTTAAGGGGTATTCAGATTATTTCATTCTTTGTTTTTAAGAGACTTAATAACATTTCTTTGGAAGCAACATGTGTTTTTTCAGCTTCTGCAGAGCTTTAAATAGTGTTTGTTTTTTGGCAGGAAACAAATGGATTTGTAACTGAAAGTTACAAAATACGGAACTAGGACAATAGGACACATGCTGAATCTTGATGTGGATTTTACCATTGATATTTGCCAAAGAAAACAGAGCTTGTCCAAACCAGTACAACATACCAGTCTGTGGCTGTATAGCCCCATACACAGCATCGTTCTATCATAGCCAAATATAAAACTTTATTGCCAGTTTGTGCTACAGTAGCTCTTTTGTGGGATTGAACCACACAGGTTAGCCTTCCTGACCCATGTGCATCAATGAGCCCTAGACATCACTGATCATATCGCCAGTTCATCATTTGTCCTTCCTTGAACTGTTTTTGGTAGGTACCAACTACTGCATACTGGGAACACCCAACAAGATCCGCAATTTTGCAGATGCTCTTACCCAGTCGTCCAACAATCTCAATTAGGTGCTTGTCACAGTCACTTAGATCCTTTGCTGGCCATTTTTCCTGCTTACAAAACATCAACTTTAAGAACTGACTTCACTTGCTACCTAATATTTCCCACCCTCTCAATGACAGGTGCAATTGTATTGGGGTAAAAATTTTATTAGGATAGAGGATAAGAGGTCTAATCGCTTCATTGTTCATGACGTCATACCACGCCCTCTCCATTAATGTCTATGGGAGGGGACGTGATGGCTGGTAAGCAGCCGCCACGCCTCCTCCCATAGACACGAATGGAGGGTGCGTGGCGGCTGTAGATGGCAGTCATCTGGCACGGAACCAAGTTTCGCAGAGGTCCCCAGTGGCGGGATAGGGGAAAATATGTTTATTGGCGGAGTACCCCTGTAATCTCATGCCTGATCAGTTCATATGTATTCAACGTTCCATAGATTTAGATATAGGATATGTGCAGATCCACACCATGAATGTACCTGTAACTAAGCTTTTCGATAAACATACTGAAAGGTTTTGTCTGAAATGGCATAGCTGTTCTGAGTGGGTTTTACAGCATTGTGACAAGGGGGCCTGTCATCTGTCGGTAGAGAGTAAGGAGGCCGCCATACACCTTACACAAGTGGTCTCAAACTGTGGTCCTCCAAATGTTGCAAAACTTCAACTCCCAGCATGCCCGGACAGCCGTTGGCTTTACTTGCCTTTAATGGCTTTAATACAGCCTTTAATGTTGTGTCCCTCCAAAATAACTCAGCACTAAGCCATAAATGTCTAAACCTTGGCAACAAAAGTGAGTACAACCCCAAGTAAAAATGACCAAGTTGCCTAAATAGCCATTTTCTTTCTCTGGTGTCATGTGACTTGTAGTGTTACATGGTCTCAGGTGTGAGTAGGGAGCAGGTGTCTTAAATTTGATTTTATCGCTCTCACACACTGCTGACGTTGAAGGGGTGGGTGTGTCCGCCTGTCAGTGTTCAGTACTATACGCCACAAACTGCATCAAATTGGTCTGCATGGCAATAAGAGAAAGCAAAAGAAAGCTCACTATTTGTTAAAGACAAGTAGATTAAGGACCATGCATTACTGGAACCATGTCCTGTGGTCTGATGAGACCACAATAAACCTATTTGGTTCAGATGGTGTCAAGCTTGTGGGGCAGTAACCAGGTGAAGAGTACAAAGACAAGAGTATCTTGCCTACAGTCAAGCATGGTTGTGGGAGTATCATGGTCTGGGGCTGAATGAGTTCTGCTGGCTCTGGGTGCTACAGTTCATTGAGAGAACCATAAATGCCAACATGTACTGTGACTTACTGAAGGAGAGCACGATCTCCTCCCTTTAGAGACTAGGCCGCAGGGCAGTATTCCAACATGATAATGACCACAAACACCTCCAAGACCACCACTACATTGCTAAAAGAAACAGAGTAAAGGTGATGTGCTGGCCAAGCATGTCTCCAGACCCAAAACCTATTGAGCATCTTAGATATGTCCCCCAGAAGATCCTCTGCTAAATTCAGTGAAATGCATGCAGGGGGCGGGGCTTCACCAGCTCAATTTACATATTCACATTGTCTGTGACTCTACTTCACTAGGATGTGTAGTCACAGACAATGAAAATGTAAATATTCATAATATTCATATTTGCCCTAAAATGGTTGTCAAGCTTCATAATACAAGGGTACCAGAATTTAAGTAAAAGTTTTCCTTTAGAAAAGCCAACATGAGCCAGCAAGAATGCAACCAGAGTAAAAAAAAAAAAGAAAAAACTTAGGGAAAAAAGTTAACCATTATTTTAGTCTGAATTTTGTCACTACTTTTATTATCACAGCTTGAAAAATTAAGGGAAAATTTACCATAAACTCCAGCAGGATACATTTATTAAAGATATTCTTCCCCAAATTCTATCCTCACTTATAGATATGCTCCTACCTTGAAGAAATTGCTGGCTCCTAGCCTGCTGATACATCACCTGAAGAAGAATAAGAAGAGATTACAGAAACCTGTAGGGAGTTTTAGAAGTAAAAAGTCTGTGCTGCAAAGAACATGCGATTAGCAGTTTTACATCCTACTGAACAGGGAAAATATTCAATATAAAAAGTGATCTCACCTGTCAATCAAGCAATGTAATCTATCTAATCAGATGCTGCTGCTGTCTACAATATTTTGAAAGAACTACGCAACCAATACATTGTAGACTGAAAACACACACACAAAAACATTAAACAATAAATTTATCCTGTGTGGTGTCTCCAGACACTGTACTACTGCACATCCCAATAAATCAAATCCTATTACTATTACAACCATAGGTCATATACAGAGTCTGTATCTAATAGATTTGAACAATTGCAAAAACAAGATGTTTTCTGGATTTATAAACTCAATACGTTAGTTCCCAATGGATTTAAGGAGGTAACTGGAACAATCCTTTATTATTAGGCAGTAAATTATTCCCTGCTATTTAGTTTTTATACATAAATGTTTCCAGATTATTTTTTTTTACAATGTAACTACCAGTGTCATACTAGATGTGGGGCTGGTAATGCGCAATAGGAACAGCTTCTTATTGCTTGCATTTATAATGTGTTTACCACAGCACATTTTATACATTTTTATGTTCTCTACAGACATATAGTTTATTAAATTTTTGCATTTACCTCTGTGTTGCTGTCATAGTATTATTATATATTTATATATATAAATATATAATATATGTATTTTTGTGCACATTTACAACCAATAACTTAGCTTTATGTAAATTTTTTGTATGGGTCGTTTTCTTTCATCCCGACAGGTAAAGTGACGTCACCCAGATCGGGCAATTGTAAACCTAAATATAAAGTTTTGTTATAATCATATTATAGAACAAATACTCACTTTATATTTATCTTGCACAATTTATTAATGTAACTCAGTCCAAAAACGTGACCTTTAAACCAAGAACTGAATTACTGTATACAGGTATATATCAAAAAGCTTTGTATATTGTCATTGTCACCTTCCAGACCAAAAAAAAAATGTTCTGGACTCATGACGTCTTCCTTTTATGCAATGAATAGAGTTTATGGTTACTTTGACCTTGGATGCATGAACGGGCTTGTTGAGGTAACTCTTCAGGTCATTGATTTGCAGTATTTGGAGGTCATTTGCAGGACACATTCGGCTCTGTACCTTTGTATGTGCCAGTCAATGATATAGTGTCTATAGTCTTGTGCATACAGCATGAGCAAATCATAAAGCAGAGCTCCCATTCCATAGTTATTTATTTATTACCTTACATTTCAGGAATTTTGGAATAACATTAAACCTATGTTTTTCAGCAGTTTTCATAAGGGCTGGATAGTTCTTCCCATATAATGTAGTCCGCACTGACAGGGATAGGTTATAGGTTGCAAATTCCAATTCCTTTCAGGGTTGGAGACCCATCCGGGACAAAGACCCCCAACTAGGGTCACCCTTTTAAAACTTCACTTTTATTTATTATATTAATATTTAAATCAAATTATAGTGCAAAAATAATACAAAAAGAAGTGTGTTTTAAAAGCACAATATATGGGATTGGATTGGTCCAATAATGGTTCCACTAATTTAATTTTCACTCAAGCTCTATGTTAGGGACTCTTTATCCCATTTATCTGGGTCCTAAGACTCCAATTTTTAGCGGTCCACACCACATAGAGCTTCCTATATTTTTTAATGTCTATCAATTCCCATTATTGCTAGTCAAAATTAATTACTCCCTAGCATCCCCCCGACGTTTCGCTGGAGAGACACAGCTTTATCAAGGTATAGGACACTTTAGTCTCTCCAGCGAAACGTCGGGGGGATGCTAGGGAGTAATTAATTTTAACTAGCAATAATGGGAATTGATAGACATTAAAAAAATATAGGAAGCTCTATGTGGTGTGGACCGCTAAAAATTGGAGTCTTAGGACCCAGATAAATGGGATAAAGAGTCCCTAACATAGAGCTTGAGTGAAAACTAAATTAGTGGAACCATTATTGGACCAATCCAATCCCATATATTGTGCTTTTAAAACACACTTCTTTTTGTATTATTTTTGCACTATAATTTGATTTAAATATTAATATAATAAATAAAAGTGAAGTTTTAAAAGGGTGACCCTAGTTGGGGGTCTTTGTCCCGGATGGGTCTCCGACCCTGAAAGGAATTGGAATTTGTGATTTAAATACCCTGGGTACCCTATGGGGGACTTTTGTGTATATGAGGTTATAGGTTGATGACAAAAGAGGAACGATGGATGTGCAGGTCAGTGCGGTTTTCTAGAAGACTTTACGGACTTTCACATTGCAGCCACTATGAGAGAATCCATCCTTTACAGATCCCCAATTGTTTCCCACAGGAAAATATTTAGTCATTAGAACCTTATCAACTAACAAAGTGCGTCTTGTAGCATTTCCCTTATCAGTTAATAAGAAAGAAAATGACTCCTGTCTCCGGATGTGTGTGTGTCTGTGAGAGGATTCAAAAACATTTCCAAAGAACTCAGAATGTTTTCCTAGGTAAATGAATAGGCAAAATAACAGTTGTGCTAATACTAGAATGTTGTTCTAGCAAATGACAACATTCCTGCTATATAGAATATTCTGTTTATTCAAGACACCCGGGAATCTAGTATCACCTCGCCAGATACTGCACAGTAATCCATTTAAAAGGGAACCAATCATCAGAATTTACCCTATATAACGCTGGCAAAGCATTATATAGGGTAGAATCTTTATTCTCACCATCCCCAGGGGACACTCCTACCTGCGGGGAGGGTGAGGCTATGAACTTATAAACTAGTCTCCGCCGTGCCTGTAAGTAGTCGGCTGGGCGGGGAGCTTCTCTCACATAGTTTATCCATGGGCCACGTCATCGCTTTGCTCACTGAACAGACGGAGCAGAGCAATGATCCTCATGGGACTACTTACGGGCGCAGCGGTGACTAGTTTAGAAGTTCATATCCTCACCAGCCCTGGGGGATGGTGAGGATAAAGATTTTACCCTATATAACACTTTGCCAAGTGTTCTATAGGGAAAAATCTGATGATTGGCTCCCTTTAAGAGGAAATGTACAATCTCCTTGTTTACCAGCTGCATTTCGATTACTAGATACTGCACCAAAAGTATTTTGTCAAACAAAAAACCCGTTTAGTTACATTTAGGGTACTTACTGCTTTAAAAAAACCAACAAACAAACAAAAAACCTTCTAACAGGCCAGTCATAGCAACATGTCAGAAGTGTTGATTGTTTGGGAGCCCAAGATCCCTACCAGTTGATAGTATGAACGGACCGCTGCACTTCAGCATTGTACCTGTTGGCTTCAGCTCAGAGGATGGTGTATGGGTTCACAAAAAGTCTATGGACTTTAAAGGACTCAGGGTTTTTCCGTTTTGCACTTTCGTTTTTTCCTCCTTACCTTTTAAAAATCATAACCCTTTCAATTTTCCACCTAAAAATCCATATTATGGCTTATTTTTTGCGTCACCAATTCTACTTTGCAGTGACATTAGTCATTTTACCCAAAAATTCACGACGAAACGGAAAAAAAATCATTGTGCGAAAAAAATCGAAGAAAAAACGCCATTTTGTAACTTTTGAGGGCTTCCGTTTCTACGCAGTGCATATTTCGGTAAAAATGACACCTTATTATTCTGTAGGTCCATACGGTTAAAATGATCCCCTACTTATATAGGTTTGATTTTGTCGCACTTCTGGAAAAAATCATAACTACATGCAGGAAAATGTATACGTTTAAAAATGTCATCTTCTGACCCCTATAACTTTTTTATTTTTCCACGTACAGGGCGGTATGGACAGGACTCATTTTTTGCGCCATGACCTGGAGTTTTTATCGGTACGATTTTTGTTTTGATCTGACTTTTTGATCACTTTTTATTCCTTTTTTAATGGTATAAAAAGTGACCAAAATACGCTTTTTTGGACTTTGGAATTTTTTTGGCGCATACGCCATTGACCGTGCGGTTTAATTAATGATATATTTTTAAAGTTCGGACATTTACGCACGCGGCGATACCACATATGTTTATTTTTATTTACACTTTTATTTTTTTTATGGGAAAAGGGGGGTGATTCAAATTCAAACTTATTAGGGAAGGGGTTAAATGACCTTTATTAACACTTTTTTTTTACTCCTATGCTGATCACTGGCATGTATTAACACGCTTGTGATCAGCGTTATCGGCGCTTGACTGCTCCTGCCTGGATCTCAGGCACGGAGCAGTCATTCGTCGATCGGACACCGAGGAGGCAGGTAAGGGCCCTCCTGGTGTCCTGCAAGCTGTTCGGAATGCCGCGATTTCACCGATCGGCGATGTGTGGTATTAGCCGCGGGTCCCGGACGTTGATGAGCGCTGGGACAGACGCGATGTGATGCGGGGTAAATATACGTCCTGTGTCGTTAAAGGGTTAAAGCTCACACCAGCAGAGGAAACAAATGGCCACTGTGGGTCTCAGCACCTGGACCCTCGCTTATCAAATCTTCTGACATGTTCCTATGACACATCAAGTTTGTAACTAAAGCAGTGATGGGACAGTCAGTCAAAATATACAGTGGTATAATGACTCACAATTGACGTCTCCTCTGTAGTCATTCTTTTTCTTCTTCATCTGGTCCAGATGCCAGGACTTTCTCCAGCTACATAATCTTCTACAGAGTTTGATGCCCGGAAATCATTGGTTCCTCACTTTGTCAGCAAATCCTCATCCTCTGTATGAAGAGAATAATCATAACCCCATCAGACACTGTGCCCCCTAAATATAACCCTGCCAGACATTATTTCTTCTGTTTGGGAGAATCCCACCCCTGTACGGTCCTCCCCCAGACCACTAAGTCCCCATCTTTTCCCTCCTCCTGCAGATCCCTAAGGGCTCTTCCACACTGTGGACATTCAGTCAGCTAAATGCTTGCAGCCGACCCTGCTAAAGCCATTGGTGGTAGGACCACACGGACATGCTTATTCTATATTGATGGCAATGCAGTCCAGCGGAATTCAGCCCAAAGAATGAAAACTTTCATTTTTTGGGTAGACGTTCATTCCCCTGCAGAATTCCATTTAAAAGAATTGAACACTTTTCCGTCACCCCCACTCCCTCCCTCACCTTGTAGAGGAGGCTCGGTCGGTAGGCTGCAGTGGTGAGCAATGCACTGGATTCTCCTTCCTGCTCGAATCGGAGCAGCCAGGACAGGGAAATGTCTGACATCAGGGGCGTGCCTAAGCACGATCGTCTGTTACTCTTAAAGCGGTAGTATCCATGTCCAGGCTCACTGTGGCTGGGGGTCTGGCCTGGAGTGAGGCCCCCCTTCAGCGGGATCTGAGAAGGGGTCCTACCGGTAAAGGGGTGGTTAGTGTAAAGAGAGCGGCCAGAGTCACATTTGTTTATTAAAAAATCACAATTAAAAAATAATAAAGTCTGGCTCCAGGGCAGATGGGCAGTCTGGCCAACCAGGCAAATGCTGAGGAGTCAGATTGTCAGTCTGGTACCAGTAGGTACGAACGTTGACTAAACTAAAAGAAATAATGTGGACTAAAAGAATAGAAATAAAATAGACTAGTTCTCAAGGACTAAGGAAGTTGGAATGCAATATATAAATTTAAGTAAAATTTAGAAATTCTAGATGACTGACAGATAAATATATAATAGCAAAGAGGATTACAGGTTGGGGCTGGTTAAAAGTATAGTAGATGTGATACAATATAATGAATGGTATAAGGGAGTGATGAACTGACAGATGATAGAAATGAAGTATAAATCAAATTAAAATTAGAAATGAAAAGGAAGGTGCCATAAAAAAAAAGGAAATTTTTTATTTTTCTTATTTTATTTTACACTAAAATTGTAAGACAAAAATTTTAGCTAATATTTATAGGGAGGCATTTAAAATATTCTCTTTTCACAGCAGCAATGCCACTTTTTCAGAGGTTTATAAATACAAATTTCAGAAACAGCAATTTTTGAAGAGCAATTTTCTTCCCTGGAGTACTAAAGAAGTCAACAATCAAGACATTTAAATGAAATGGATTGAATTTTATTCATATAATATGTACAGCCTTATTCCAGACATACATGCAAAATTAATTAGAAAGTGTTCTATTTACAAACCAAAAGAAGTAAATCAGGTAGAGTAACATAGAAAAGTTGGAAGCATCCACAAAATTATTTTTTTCCTTTCAGAATGAAAAAAATCTACAGCGTTCAAAAGTACTTACATAGTAATTAGACTGGCAGTATTACAAATATTTACATACAGGAAAAAAATAATAAATTAAAAATTCAAAAGCATGTTCCACACGGACAGCATTTGTCTGCAGTGAAACAGGGCTGTGCTACTCAATAAACATTTCATTTACTGTAATAATCAATTTCTGCACCAGAGCAGACAGATACTGGCAAGATGATGTTCGGTAGCGGATCTTAGAACTGGATCTGTGTTCATACTTAACAACGGAGATGGTATCAAAAGGAGCACTGCAGCCATAGACACTTATCCCCTATCTGCAGGGACACGCCGCGATCTCCCGTATGGGGACCCGGCATTACAGCGGCCATGCGAGGTCAACGCGCATGGTTGACCTCACTGTAGTCGACAACACGTCCCCTCCATACAGCTCTATGGGAGAGGCAGAGACGGATGAATGCTGCATTTCCCCCTTTCTCATAGATACACATGGATGGGGCATGTCGGCCGCAGAATCATGCTGCGGTCGGCACGCCTCCTGCATGAGGTCTGCGGCAAAGCCCTGGCCCGCTGTAATGTACAGGTGATTGCAGTACCCCACTGCAATCACCTGTACATTACAGCGGGCCAGGGCTTTGCCGCAGACCTCATGCAGGAGGCGTGCCGACCGCAGCATGATTCTGCGGCCGACATGCCCCATCCAGCATTTGGACCCCCTGCGATCAGACACTTATCCCCTATCCTATCCTATGGCTTGAGACCTCCTTTATTCTATTTAGTGATTGATGAAATTTTGTAATCAGAGACAATCTGCAAGTCTCTAATATATATGATGTTTTTACATATATCTCCTTTGCATATACTGAATATAAAAATGGCATGTATGTACTTAAAATTTAAACGAGAAATTATTTAAGATTTATACACTATTTTTAAAACTGGCCACATAATAACTAGAGTAGAAACTAAAGCTTTGTGATTGTGCGGGTTGTACATATTAGCATTTCTCTGCCCTGTGGTGGCAGATATTTTAGTAAAAAAGTGATAGGAAGTGCAGCCATGGTTGTCACTTGTGAATGACCTTCCTCACAACCTATTCCCCTTAAGTTACAGTAAAATGTTCAATAGGTTATTGAGAAATGGCAATGACAAGCAATATGGCTGCCCCACCCATTATCACTAAAGAAATTACTATTGTAACAAAATAGAAAAACAACAATTTTGTAAGTTAATAATTAACAAGTTTTGGCAGTGGCTCCAAGTGATTTACTAGTATATGGTCAATGTAACAAAAAAATAAATAAAAAATAAATAGGGAAAAAAATTTACGGTGCTCCTCGGCTTGGGATTGGCTTAATTATAAAGCTAACTCTTCATCAGGATTCATTTCTATTAGAATTTGGCGATCCTCTGCTGGCTGGTACAGCAGCAACAAACTTCCCAGTGGTCATATTAGGAGTTTTCTTCCCCTTGATACATCAGAAACAGGACTCATTGTTTGCTAAATTTCTAAAAGAGCTCAAAGAGGGGAAAGGTATAAGTGGGAACTGATGGAACATATTGAGGCTAAAGGGTTAACTCACTAAGACAGCATACTGGAATCATAGAGGTATGTTTCCTGCTAACAAATAGTGGCTCTCGCTCTGACCCAGTGATTCATACGAATGGCCACTATGTAATACTACATTTCCCCTCCAGCAGGCGATGTCATGTATATGTCTGGCTGGCAAAAGCTTACTTGGCTAGGTAACTGTATAGCCTTAGATACAAGGCCGAGGAGATTGGGATGTCCTTTTATTCACAGATATATACTAATATGCCTCAGACTTATACCATAAAGCAATGGTGGACAGGACCGAAACATGTCAATATTAAATGTTATCCTATTTGATCTTAATGAAATAGTCGAATGTCTTTTGATTATAAAATAAATACACAAAGCTGCATGCATTTGTCAAAATACTTTGTGATGCAAATTTTAGGTCTCTTTAAACCAGCACATTTCTTACGCCAAGTTAATAGAAAGTTGGGCTTTTTTTTTTTTTTTTTACAAAAATAATATTAAAACATAAAATATGTTTATATTGGGTCCATGAGGTCATGGATGGGCACTGCACAAAGCACAACTACAGCTGAAAATAGAGAATATTCAAAACATTTCAAAGGAATTTCACTAGAACGGAAATAGTTATAGCCAGGGTTTCTATGGTAAAGGAATACAATGAGAGCAGTTGCTTGCACAATTTTTTCCAGTCCTTAAAATTAGGTTAAAAAAAATATGTATCCGCTTTAATACATCAGTACAAAATTTAGAAGAAACTACATAAAATGTCAATTCAATTGTATGCACTGTCAGCAAAAAGTGATTCCTTAGATAAGATACTTAACAATGACAAGGAGTAAACTTCTTAGAAGAATTAAAAGTTAGGGTGGGTTCACACTACGTTTTGTCCCATACGGGAGCGCATACGGCAGGAGGGAGCTAAAACCTTGCGCTCCCGTATGTGACCGTATGCGCTCCCGTATGCCATTCACTTCAATGAGCCGACCGGAGTGAAACGTTCGGTCCGGTCGGCTCATTTTTGCGCCGTATGCGCTTTTACAACCGGACCTAAAACCGTGGTTGACCACGGTTTTAGGTCCGGTTGTAAAAGCGCATACGGCGCAAAAATGAGCCGACCGGACCGAACGTTTCACTCCGGTCGGCTCATTGAAGTGAATGGCATACGGGAGCGCATACGGTCACATACGGGAGCGCGAGGTTTTAGCTCCCTCCTGCCGTATGCGCTCCCGTATGGGACAAAACGTAGTGTGAACCCAGCCTTACTTCTTAATTACAATGGAATGTCCCTAGATGTCAGAGGTAGTGACAACCAAACCTCTAAGTGCAAAATGTGTGCAGGGATATGTTGCTTCCCTTCCCAAATAATTGGAAATTTGTGTGATGCCTAGTGCAGGGTCTGAGTAAGCAATGCATAACACACCAAAGAGTATGACAGGGTCCTGAACTGTCCCCTCCAGGCTTGTACTAGGCATAGCGCAGTGTATCAGAGTTACTTTAGTGTTAACGGTCAGTCAGGTCCATATTAAACCCACCTTTAACATTTCTAGACAGCCGTAGAGTGATTTAGAGTCGCCTAGTGATAAAATAGACATTAATAATCAATCATTCATGTTTGAAGCACAACGTTGATGTTAGTCCAGCGGCAGGATTAGTGTTTAAATGGGCACTGTCAGATTAAGAAACTTTTTATATGTTGTACATCTTGGCAAAACATTACACTTACCAATATACGTCATAAGAAAATTTTAATTCATTTTTAAATGGATATCACAATAATATATATATATATATATATATATATATATATATATATATATATATATATATTTTGTGATGTGTGTATGGAGCACAGGCAAGGACAAAGCCCAGTAGGTGAGCGTGGACTAGCACTCCTCTGTGCTCTCTCCTGTCCTGGCTGAAAACAGAGGATGGGGTTACAGAACAGCCTGTATTGATGAGAGAGAGAGAGAGACCTAGGACAGTACAGCAGACTCAGGGGTGCAGAGTAAGGACACACTCCCTCCAGAGCACAGCAAGACAAAACCAAGTGAGCAACAGAAAGAAGGTATTTGTGAGAGAACTATAGGTACACGTAAGAATTATATGTACATGATCAGGATTAGGTACTGAGTGACATAACTTTTTTGGTGGGATATTAGAAGTACTCTTTAAATCTCTTGGGAAATTCAAAGCCAGAGACTTGTCTGCTGCTCAAGTGATCAGGATACAGATTAGCCAGAAGACTATGCAAGTATTTGGGACTTCCAGTATATCTGCATGGTGTTTGTTTTAGCAGCAGGGAAGTCTCCGGCTACCAAGTTGTCAGGAGATTTGAACACTTATTACCCTGCCGCCGGCCCAACATTAGCGTTGTATTTTAAGCTATACTTGTGGCCATGGATTACTTTTATTTTAATCTTTTAATAATGTAACTGGTTTGAACTATATTTGATATTTTATTTTTGCAAAATTCTACGAAGCCAGAGTGTTTTAAAGAGGTAGCAGTATGTTTTTCACATTGTCAATACAGCTCTCGATATGGCTTTAATACAGCACAACCCAAATACTGTGTTCATGGAATTAACTTAAAAAGTAGAAGAAAACTAAAGGAAATAAACATTAGGCTAGACTCATATGACTGCACATTAGGCTACATTTGCGCAGGGCCTAACTATCTGTTTAATTGGTATGGGCCATTGCTCTTGATTCAATAGAATTAGGAGGAAGGCTGCAGTAGCACGTGGGACCATATTTTCTTTATTTTTAAAAGGGTATTCCAACTTACAACACTTATCCTCTATCCACACTTATCGAGAACAGGGACCTAAATCTTCCGTGGGAATGAAGCAGCATGTCACGGATGTGCAAGGCTGCTTCATTGTCTACGGGAGCATCAGAGATAACCGAGTACATCGCTCAGCTAGGACTCTGGTCCCTTTTCTCAAAATTGCAGAGCATCAAGACGGTCAGACTCCCCACAATCTGACACTTATCCCCTATATTTCCGTCTTTTGACTGTGTATGTGGGCACCACGGTTCTGTCACACAGCAGAATGGCATAGTGAACCGATGCTGGACCCCCACCATTTAGATATCATCCCGAGGATAATGTCGTAATATATTTTTATAGCTGTAATCAAATTAGACTTCCGATGAGGTTTTCATTTATTTAAAATAAAATATGATATGCTTTGGTTACTATGGGCAAATCAGACAATTTTGTATGTTTACCTAGGGGGAAATTTATCAATGTTTTTGTGGAAAAAAAAACTCTTGAAAATGTAAGCACTTATTTGCGCAAAATATTGCGGCTTCTCCAGTTTTCTGGTATGCATTCAAAATATTGAGGGGAAAAAACAAAAAATAAATCTTTCCATTGTATAGTTTTTTTTCTCTTTGTCATTTCCACTTCTGGTTTTAGCAAAAAATACTGACCAAAATACTGCGTGTGACCCTAAGGGTAAATAGGGGTATATGTTGTGAACGATTTTTAACCTGAGTGATAAATAGCTGTGGAATGGCATTTACTCCTTATAGTTGCACTCACATTTATAGACTGTATAGCTAGCATTAACCCTTGCTGGTCTACTGTGGGAACAGCTTTTGTGAAATTACCACGACATACATAATCTGCACAGCCCCTGACCCACAATGCCCGTTTCTTCTGTGTGCCGATTCTCTAGTACAATGCTGTCCAGTGTGCCCCCAACTATTGCAAAGCTACAATTCCCAGCATGCCCGGACAGCCAAAGGCTGTCCGGGCATACTGGGAGTTGTAGGTTTGCAACAGCTGGATGCATACTGTTAGGAAAACAATGCTTTAGTGTGTCCTATGACATGTAGCTTGACACTGCTCTCCTGTATGTAAGAGTTGACAGAGAAACCCATCAAAAGGCTACATATATGTAGACTCTATACTGTGAGTTACGAGATGGAAGTTATGTCACTGACCACTTGCTGCACTCAGGACTCAGCAAGTGCAGTGATAAGACTCCACCCACTGTCTCTGCAAGACCAGAAGGATCATGGGAAATGTATGCTGCATTAGGAGAGCCATATTAGAGGGAACATAAGAATCAAGATGGCAGACAACTGATGTATGCCACATGTCAACTAAAATAGGTAAATACAATGGCCTCTACTTTACTGCGTCATAGATGCACTCTGGGTATTCTTGTTAATAGAGACAATGCCCTCAAGAATATTAATGTTTGTTAAAAGGGGTATTCTGCATAGCAGCATTATTTCAGATTGTGCTGCCCCCACTATGCACAAAAAAAAATAAAAAATACCACACACACTCACCATGCAACTATCCAGAATGCCCCTTTAATCCTGGAAAGAACTGGTATAGACCTTTGTACTCTACTGACCCTAACTGCATATCTCCCCCATCATGCACTGTTGGGCAAGTGTGTATAGGTCATGGGAAGATTAGAGGGACAGTCAAGTACAGGCAGCTTTAGCCAGAGTCGCTACTAGAAGGCATGAGCAATAAAAAAGGGCCCAGGACAGTGTGAACACTAAATACGGCCTTGACTACTAACAGGTTTTCATATGACTGAATTACAATCTGTAATCCTGCAACATTCCCATGAGGATGCTATTACTGAATCTGTAAGCCTGCAACATTCCCATGAGGATGCCATTAGTGAATCTGTAAGCCTGCAACATTCCCATGAGGATGCCATAAGTGAATCTGTAAGCCTGCAACATTCCCATGAGGATGCCATAAGTGAATCTGTAAGCCTGCAACAATCCCATGAGGATGCCATCAGTGAATCTGCAAGCCTGCAACAATCCCATGAGGATGCCATCAGTGAATCTGAAAGCCTGCAACATACCCATGAGGATGCTATTAGTGAATCTGTAAGCCTGCAACATTCCCATGAGGATGCCATCAGTGAATCTGCAAGCCTGCAACATACCCATGAGGATGCTATTAGTGAATCTGTAAGCCTGCAACATTCCCATGAGGATGCCATAAGTGAATCTGTAAGCCTGCAACATTCCCATGAGGATGCCATAAGTGAATCTGTAAGCCTGCAACAATCCCATGAGGATGCCATCAGTGAATCTGCAAGCCTGCAACAATCCCATGAGGATGCCATCAGTGAATCTGCAAGCCTGCAACATACCCATGAGGATGCTATTAGTGAATCTGTAAGGCTGCAACATTCCCATGAGGATGTCATAAGTGAATCTGTAAGCCTGCAACATTCCCATGAGGATGCCATAAGTGAATCTGTAAGCCTGCAACATTCCCATGAGGATGCCATAAGTTAATCTGTAAGCCTGCAACATTCCCATGAGGATGCTATAAGTGAATCTGTAAGCCTGCAACATTCCCATGAGGATGCCATAAGTGAATCTGTAAGCCTGCAACATTCCCATGAGGATGCCATAAGTGAATCTGTAAGCCTGCAACATTCCCATGAGGATGCCATAAGTTAATCTGTAAGCCTGCAACATTCCCATGAGGATACCATAAGTGAATCTGTAAGCCTGCAACATTCCCATGAGGATGCCATAAGTGAATCTGTAAGCCTGCAACATTCCCATGAGGATGCCATAAGTGAATCTGTAGATAAATATATTTCACAAAAGGGGTTACCAGGAGGAAGGTAATTCATGAACAACAAAAGCACGTGAAGGCAAGCTCCTTGCCTGAATGACTTTTTATAATACTCCGTAGTTAGATTCTATGTATAAACAAAAAATAAAGAACAAGTTGAGTAACTCTATAAATCATCTGCTTTTCTTATCTTGTATCACTTGATGTTTTATTGGCCGTTCAGCTAATATGTCAGTTATATACTTAGAACTAAGCTGCTTAGTTAGACGCCTGACAGCACAAACGAAAAACACCTGCTGTCTGATACTATCGAAAGGCGACCTTGCCAAGTTTCATATAAACATTCATTCTTCTCCTCCGAAATCCTCAGTGTTCTGTGCCATTATTTTCTGTGCCCAATACACCAAGGATGGGCTCACAAATATCCGGAGCCCGGCTCAGTGAACAAATAAAATAAAACGGAGGACAAAGTGTATCAGTTGTTTAGGCTCTGGTGTCCATTATATCTAAATGGCGGAACGCAGCAAGTTACATTCTCCTGTCTGGCACTCATGCGGCGTGTCCAATGATCCGGCACTAAACTAGAGATGCCAGATTAATGTGAACTTTCCTATTCAAATGAATGTGATCAAGTCTGTCAAGAGTGCCTAAAAAAAGATGAGCTGCATGTGTATATATAAATAATATATAAATAAAAATGTTCCCTTTAAGGACATCACAAGTTCTATTTAAACCAGCAGAATTTTAAATGTGTATTGACTACAGTATAAATAAAAATGGAGAAGCCAGCATGAAAACAGTAAAGCAAAGGGTCTGCAAAGTCAACTTTGCATTTCGCTTTGGACAGGTTATCTCACTAAAAAAAGTATTTATCGCCTATCCACATAATAGGTAATACATATGTGCTCTGTGTGAATGGAGGGGCAGTGCTCCACTCCATCCCCTGCTATCTCTATCAGTCCCATCACAGTGTATAAAGCAATAGTGACACACGTGTACCGACTGTCACTGATCTTGACACTGCTCAGGGTCCCAGTGAACACACATTTAACATATCCTGTGGATAGGCGATAATGATTTTAGTGGGAAAATCCCATTTCCATTTTTTTTATTTCTTCTAATTATTGCTAACAATGGCAGCAATGAATTTATGATACCAAATTACAGATTGACTAAAATAAAAACAAGTGTGTCATTTGTATTATTGACATGAATTTTCATCAGGTACATGGGGAATGGAAAAAGTATGAAAAGCGTGTAACCTTGGCCGACTTTATCCATTATAGATAACTAAATCAGTAAATGCAAAAAAAAAAATAATAATAAAATAAAGTGTTCCTGTCATTTAGAAAAAGTTTGACACATCAGACAATTATGTCAAAAGTTTTGATCACTCGCGGTCTGGGTGTTCAGACCCAGACTGATCTGTTTGACGTGTCTAAATGACAAGGACACCTTAAAATACATAAAGTCTGTAATATATTTTATTATCAGAGAATTCTACATGATGAGCTAAGGCGAAATATGGGTGTAGCCTGCTAACATCTTTCAGAGTCACAACAGAATACATATTCTCATAGTTTGCTGCACTTTCAGTGATGGCATAAGTTAGTTCAGGTTTCCTTACTCATAAAAAGGCTCTACTGTTTTAAAACACAATTGTAGCTTAAAATGAATAAAAATTATTTACAATCAAAAACCAGTGATCGCTAAACAACAATAAAATACCCAAATTCTATGCAAAAAGAAATCCAAATAAATACGTGAAACCCTGTTCATTTCTTAACACAAAACAGACATCACAAAGTCTCAATTTACCTTGCAGAAATTTTGGAATTTATGACGTCAGGGACACAGGCACTTCACATGTAAACAGTCTACAACTTAAGAGATTTTGGCACCAACTCAGACTATAAAAATAATAGTTAAAAAAATTACAAATATATACATATAGAAAAAAAAATGAAAAATTAAGTCAGTATCATCTTGTAGCATTCACAAAGTCACAAAATGAAAATACTGAGATGCCAAAAAAGGATATAAAAATTACCAGAAGTGCAATAAATAATCCAATATCTAAGAACAGATTCTACTGGTTCATAACAGAGCGCTCAGAATATTTACACTTAACTAGCAGAAAACTACAAGCACTAAAACGTGTTAAAGTAACAGCTGTATGTAAAGTGAATGCTCGTCCTTAAATGACATTTACTGATTCAATTCTATTAAAGGGATAGTCCAGCAAGAAACTTTTTTTGTTTGTTTTCTTTAAAAATAGGCTCAAGCTGCTTGCTAAAAAAAAAAACAACTCTGTAGTTACCCTCCCTAACTCCTGTGCATCCAGTCTCCGCTGCGTTACACTTTCTGGTGCTGGGGTCGCACAAGGAACTGCTGCTCAGCCAATCAGTGACCGCAGTGGTGTCCTGCCAGTGACTGACCCCAGCACCAGAAAGTGGAGATTAGGAAACTTAATAATGGAGACGGCAGGGGAGCGAGGGAGGCAAGTACAGGTTTGTCCTTTAAGCAGGCAGCCTGGGCAAAAAAACAACAACAACTTTTTGCTGAAAAACCTCTCTAATACATCTTTGTAGTAGTTAGAAAAATAAATGGCATATTAAAGATTTATTAGGAAATGAACCCCAAAATGTTGGCCATTTTACTTGCGTTACAAAAGGTGGTCATTCACTTTATGCAGCAATAAAAGGAAATTCCAGAGTTTAACAGATGTAGGTCTAAAGTGTCTAGTCATAGTCATTAAAAGGGGTTTTCTTACAGAGATTCTTTTTTTTAAATATTTCACCCATAAGAGCCACATTCATTTCTGCGATTCACCATGATTTTATAGGAAATAACTGAGCAGCTGTCAGACCTTCATCGCCAGAACTCCTGTGTTGCAATTTTGGCAAACCCTTTTAATGGCAGCAATAATAATTTTGGTCTAGAACAGCTGTTTACCAGTTGTATTTCACTGAAGCGAAAAATATAAAAAACCTTCTTAAAACCAATTTTGGAGCTCCATTGTGACACTAGGATATTGCTGGCAGGACAAGCTGAAACAATGGGTGGGTTGTCCTTCTGCCGTGTCACCAATGTATACTGCCCGCAGACAATGAATGTAGCTCTAGCCTTGGGGCATATTTATAATGATCTTTAGTAGGGTATCCTTAAGACAAAAAAACTGAGCCTCCCTAATATTCTTTTAAGTCTGATGCATCTGCAAGGCTTTTACACTGGGGAGATTCGATCATCTATTCCAGCTGCCTATCCAAAATCAGAAATTACCTGAAACTATATTGATGTCAGTTCAGAACCAGTCTGTATAGTGGAAGAGATTTTGGAATTATTTTAAAACTAACACCTGATGTATTAGTCCATATTACCAACACTCTTGCCTCTCCATACTGTGTGTTAAGGAATATACTTGTATACATTCACCTACACACAAAACATGCATTCACAGATATGCAGTCCGTGGTATTTTACAAATCAAGAGCACTGATAAAAATAGGTTCAGAAATGAAAAAAAAAAAAAAAAAAGTAAAAATAACGTCACTGGAATTCAATATATTCAGTGAGTGGACAGTAGCTGTGCACAGCAGTTCACATGTTAGGGCTAACATGACTTCAGAAGGATAAGTCTTGCCGGAAAAATCCACTATTGAGGCTTGAGAATGAGCCATAGGGACGTCAGTGCTTGTGATAGTAGGCTTTCATGGCAATTCACACTGAAGAAAGTTGGGAAGTTCTCAGTAAGGGAAGTTCTAATAGTGCTTGTACTGTGACACCAACTTTCACCAGCCCCCTCTCTTCTAAGATATGATGGGGTAAACACAGCCTGTCCTGGAACACAAGACAGAATGAGATCATTTACTGTAAGGCTGCAAGTAATATGTAAAAGGTCTTACACAGAAAAGAATGCGTGACATATCAACCAAACACAATGAAACCAATGCTACAAAGGCTCTCTGGAGAGGGGAACAAACCCATGTTAATTGGGCACTGTCACATACGTAAAAATTTTGATATGTTGTAAAGCATGTATAACCAATAGGTTTCACCAAAACATCATTCTTTTGGTGGAAATCAAAGTGGACTGCATTGCAGTCATTAAGGACGGCGTATGTCTAATGGGTCATGGCACCTGCCTCACAAATAATTTACCCCCAGAATATCTCCAGGCAGAAATTCCTTAGTGTTAATAGGCAATCACGGCAACCTCTGTTGTCAGATTCTTTAGACAGAAGATGGTGCATGCTCCAAACACTTATGTGACGCTGTGCTGAGGCATTAAGGGATCGTAGCAAAAGCACAAGAAGAAAAAAGCAGGTACCATGAGGAAAATGTGGTGTTGAATGGACAACTTCTTAAACTTACTTGTGGGACTCCAAGCTTCTTACAGGCCTCCAGAAAGTTTTCTACATTACGCCTGCATTTTGCCATGCTGAGCTTAGGCTTAAAAAAACAAAAAAACAACATCTGTTATATACTGAACAGAAACAAGACCCCAGGCATTGCTGTTACACGGAAACAACCTTCATATTCTATATTATAGCAGTGATCATTTTTGGTATTTTAATGGCAGCATGGTTTTCTTGAGTATTCCCAGTGCAAGTACTTAGAAGGTGACCCCCTCAATGACTGATCAGTAGGTTTCTCACTGATACCTAGATCTAAAGGTAGATCTTAAAGGGGTACTCCGGTAGAAAACTTTTTTTTATCAACTGGCTCCAGAAAGTTAAACAGATTTGTAAATTACTTCTATTAAAATATCTTAATCCTTCCAGTACTTATCAGCTGCTATATGCTCTAGAGGAAGTTCTTTTCTTTTTGATTTCTTTTCTGTCTGACCACAGTGCTCTCTGCTGACACCTCTGCCCATGTCAGGAACTGTCCAGAGTAGGTGCAAATACCCATAGCAAAACTATCCTGCTCTGGACAGTTCCGGACATGGACAGAGGTGTCAGCAGAGAGCACTGATCAGACAAAGGAAATTCAAAACAAAGAACTTCCTCTGGAGCATACAGCAGTTTATAAGTACTGTAAGGATTAAGATTTTTAAATATAAAGTACGTTACAAATCTGTTTAGCTTTCTGGCACAGTTGGTAAAAAAAAAAAAAAAAAAAAAAATGTTTTCCACTGGAGTACCCCTTTAAAAGCTGTATTGTGCTACCTAACATAATACATCACCACAGATGGCACAAACTAGTATTAAGTCAATCTAGAATAAAATAAACACACATGGCGAAAAAGGGTAAATACATTGTTTTACTGAAGTAGAAACTCTGGGATTACACTAAATAATTCAAAGAGGTAAGTAGTAGATTACTCTGAATGGTTTTCATAATTTTTATAGATCTGCTTATTTTTGAAGATGCCTCTTATTTCTTGCCTCAAGCAGTATCCCCATCATTAAGACCCTTAGGGGTTATTATCAGATACAGATAAAGTAGTATTTCCCAGATGATAAAATTATAGCATATCACTATTATATGTCATTATGGTGGAGGCCCAAGCTAAGACCCCCACCCCCCCCCCCCCCACACTGACCCTAAAAAAAGAGGGGACAGCAGTGCTGATTTGGCAATGCAGTTAATTCCCAGTCTTTCCCTGACATTGGCGCCTGGCTGACTGCTGTGCAGGGGAACAATAGCGAAGGACCATTTAACCCCTAGAGGACATGCAAGGTTCATGTACATTGCTGGTGTCTGGGAGCGGAGCTTGCTTCAAAGATGACTGATGACTGCTGACTGCTATCAGCAGAAACCATTCACAGTAAATGACCAACATCACCGATCACCGTTATGTCTTCTACAATGCGAGGAGGAATAAACTAAAACGCAAAAAAGGGGTCTGTGTCCTTAGAAGGTTAAGTGAATGCTTCAGCTTGCAGTTCCCTGCAAGGACAATTGCAGACTATACTGTAAGCAACAACCACAAGGCTATGTTCACACTGCTTAATGTTCCCACTAAGTAATGGTACTTTGCTCTCAGGTTTTGCGGAATGAATGAACAGTGGCAAAAATTCTGCTGTCTGAACTGAGTAGCAGAATTCCCATTGAAATCAATGAGAGACTGCTGTAAGTGGAATCCACACTTAAAGGGGTATTCCGGGCAAAAACATCTTATCCCCTATCAAAAGGATAGGGGATAAGATGTCTGATTGCGGGGGGCCCGCCGCTGGGACCCCCGCGATCTCCCTGCAGCAGCCTGCATTCTATGCGTAGCTGCGTCTGTAGTTTCAGAAACCGCCGGGCTTCCGAGACGGGGACGTGACGTCACGCCACTTCCCCTAGTTTCATGTCTATGGGAGGGGGCGTTGCGGCCGTTACGCCCCCTCCCATAGAAATGAATGGAGGGGCTGTGGCGTGTCTGATCGCCCCCCGCGATCAGACATCTTATCCCCTATCCTTTTGATAGGGGATAACATGCTTTTTCCCGGAATACCCCTTTAATTTTGTTGTGGAAATTCAGTGCAGAAAACATATAGAACTAAAGGCTTTGTGTTTGTTACTTTTTATATCAGCACTGCTTTCCCTTCTTTTTCAGGCTCATTGGGAGTGACCAAAGTGATGACATATCCTAGAGATATTCCAACACTTCAGGACATGGAAAATCCCTCTTAGCTGGTATCTGACATCATCCACTAGGATCCTTCATGACGACATCTTTGCAAATAAACACTTAAGATCGTATAAATAATTTATGTACAAATAGTCCCAGTTACCAGAGTCTGGAACAATCCACAGCTGCTTACAGAGAAAAGCCAAGAAGACAGAGGAAGTAAAAGAAATCAGCGATTACCATTCACAGCATCCACCTTCCAGCAAAGAGAGGGAACCCGGAGCTCAGTGCAACTTCTAACACATTTTTTAATCCTTAATGTTATATTGAAATAGTATTGCCTTTTCTGTGGTTTATAATTAAAGGAAACCACCTAACCTCCCTACCCCCCAAATCCATTTAAATCTTTTTGGCTAGGGTCTCTCTTACCATAATCACAGCTCTTATAATTTACAGAAAGTAAATATTTCCCTTCAATCTCCACTCTCCCCCTCCCCCGCATACCAACACCTTGCTCTGCCCCACATGACAACTTTAAACGTTACTCTTTTTCAATAATATTTTATTTCTTTGTGTCCAACTCTCCACTTTCCATTCAGGCCAACACGGACCCTTCACTTCTTACATTCTTTATTGACTGCCTTCTTAAAGGGGTACTCCGCTGCTCAGCGCTTGGAACAAAATGTTCCAAACGCTTAGAGATGGGAGCTTGTCACGTCCCGCTGCCTCAAAGCAAGTCTATGGGAGGGGGCGTGTCAGCCGTCACGCCCACTCCCATAGACTTGCATTGAGGGGGCAGGGTGTGACATCATTTGGGGGCGGGGCTATGACATCACGTGCTCCCTGCCTTCGCTCCACCCAACTCAAGCTTCGGAAACCTTTGGAGAGCTGAGGGGAGGAGTGGTCGCAAGTCTGCATGGGTCACAAATTTTCACCTCACACCGGCGCTGGCTCTAAGCATTCGGAACATTTTGTTCCAAATGCTGAGCAGCGGAGGACCCCTTTAACTGCAAGACTTAATTGTGCATCTGAATCCGAAACCAAAATCTGCTAAGGTTTAATATTGTGACCTCATAACCTCAAAGGGCACAAGTTCACTTCCTCAAAAAATTGTGAAACATATCTCAACCCATATTTTTCCCAAAACCGTTAACATTGACTTCCTTCTATTTCTTACAAAAATAGATTGGGACACAATGGTGTTCATTACATCACCCATTTTATTCCCAAAACTTTTTCATGCCCATGCCCTGTGTGTTAACTCATATAAAAGGCCTAGTTTTGATCCCATCATACCCAAGTTCAGAACACTTCCCACAAATTCTAACATACAAAGGGGGGGGGCAATGACGTGACGAGCTCCCGGCGCCAGCGTTCGGAACAGTTTGTTCCAAACGCTGAGCAGCGGAGTACCCTTTTAAACAGACTTTCCCCTAACCATACTGGACTAGGAGATCATAGAAAAAGAATTTCAGGTAATAATATAATTTCTAATATTCTTTCCACCATACTCTGTGGCAGCACCACCAAATTTCAACTTTAGTCAATAAGGGATATACATTTAACTCTGGATACCTACTTATAGCTTTACTTCAACTACGCCCAGATATTTGAACTTATCTCTTTCCTCCAAATTTTTATCTTTTCATGATTTATCTGCTTCTCAAGGGACATTAGGATAGTTTTAGCCCAATTTATACATAACTCATCTTACCAAAATTTTCTAGCATCCCCATTATCTGATCTAATATCTGCCCTGTGTTTGCAATGTATACCAATATATCATCCGCAAACAATTACATATTGTCTTCTCTCCCCCAACTTCCAAACCCTCATACCTCCATCCTTCTAATCTTCACCGCTAATGGCTCTACAAATAGGGCAACAAATATATGTGTGTGTGTATGTGTTGGGGGGGGGGGGGGGGGGGGGGGGGGTCTGCCTTGTCCCTCGCCAACAAACAGAATGGTTCTAGCTGGATGCCCTTCACCAAAACCACTCTACCCTGTTAAAAGCCTTAACCACATCCAACAAGATGGCTGTTGTGGACCACTCATAAACCCACACTGAGCCCCCATTTTGGTATCTGAAAGCATCTTTGCCAATCTTTCTGCTAATACCTTTTCCAATATCTTCAGGTCTACATTTACCAAAGAGATTGGTCTATAGGAATCTAGCTCATATTTGTCTTTTCCTGGCTATAATATTAGCGGTATTAGAACCAATCTTCTTATACAATAAGGGGGCCCATCCTTTGTATCTCCTTCACAACTTTCCAAATTTCCCCTTGCATAATATCCCCATCTAAAAAAAAACAAAAAATAAAAAACGCCATGTCTTGAGGCAGCTTCGGTAAATCACACGCCATTACGTAGTCAATTTCCTTATCCTCCACAACCATCTAGGACAGTGGTTCTCAACTGTTTTTGCCTGAGTACCCCTTGATAGCCCATTCCCAAAAAAATTGTACCCCCATATTAGACATTGTGTAATGATTATAGTATAATTCATATGCTTTACTTTCCTCTATAACAGGCCCCCTGTTCCCATCCCTATCTCTCCAGTCCCCCGATTTACAGGTGACATCTTCTCTAACTGGAGTTGTTTTCTTTTCTTCACTATCTGGCCTAGACCGCCATTAAGATTTCTCCTATACAAGACTTCTCCACAGAACCAACCAAGCAAACATTTTAGGCTTCTTTCTGCAGTACAAGACCCACCTATTTACAAACTCCCCATGTTTATTGTCACACAGTAATAGTACCCGCTTTGCGTCCCCATAAAGTTGTTAGGACCTCTCTGTGCCCCCAAATATAGGTATAGGCCCCCAAACTGCCCCCACATATAGTTGTAGGCCGCCATACTGTCCCGCTTTGTTGCTCCACTGCTCCTCTGGTCTGGGGACCTATTGCTATGGCTCATAGCAGTAGGTCCCCGGTCTGCAGTGGAGCAACAAAGCTGATGATAGTTACTGCCCACAGCAGCCCAGTGCCCGCGCTTCCCCTTTACTGTCCTCCTGCTCTGCTCCTCGGTGCAGGGACGTCAGCCTAACATTTATTTCAAAGTGGTCCAGAGCAGTAACCAGTGGCTGTGGCTGCCATTACTGATTTTTTTTTTCAAGTATCCCCTGGAGAACTGCTGACTACCCCTGGGGGTACTTGTACCGCAGGTTGAGAACAACTGATCTAGGAAGTATACAATTTCTTAAAGAATTAAAAAAAAACAAAAAAAAAAACAAACCCTTAATCTCTTTTTGCTCTGAGCAGATTTCCCTCTGTATAACTTACAACAGGAATCACTGTTCCTTTTTCCTCCTTTATCATATTAGTCAGGAACCTCTTGGTTTTACCACCTTCCAATATCTCCAGTCTTCCTTGTATCAATTGCCACCTCCCAATTAGTCTTAACCACTTCTAACCTGGAATCCACAATCTGTCTTTCTGCCTCATCTACCCCGTTTTTCATCATCTTAAATGCAAATAAGAAGAGACCTTTCAATCAGACAGAGCTGGGCAGGAAGAAGCCAGAGAGGAGTTGCCCAGACAGTGCCCCATGCCCATCCCCTTTTAACCCCTTAAGGACTCAGCGTTTTTCAGTTTTTGCATTTTCATTTTTTCCTCATCACCTTCTAAAAATCACGCTTTCAATTTTGCACATAAAATTCCATATGATGGCTTATTTTTTGCGCCACCAATTCTACATTGCAGTGACAGTCATTTTACCCAAAAATCCACAGCAAAACGGAAAAAATTTCACTGTTTGACAAAATCGAAGAAAAAATGTAATTTTTGCATTGATCGGACTTTTTAATCGCTTTTTATTCATTTTATCATGATATAAAAAGTGACCAAAAATACGCTATTTTGGACTTTGGAGTTTTTTTGCACGTACGCCATTGACCGTGCGAATTAATGATATATTTTTTATAGTTCGGACATTTCCGCACACGGCGATACCACATATGCTTATTTTTATTTACAGTTTTTTTTTTTTTTTATGGGAAAAGGGGGCGATTCAAACTTTTATTAGGGAAGGGGTTAAATGACCTATGTTAACTTTTTTTTTTTTGCAGTATTATAGCTCCCATAGGGACCTAAAGCACTGCACACACTGATCTCCTATGCTGATCCCTGCAAAGCCATAGCTTTGCATGAATCAGCGAGATAGGGGCTCGATTGCTCAAGCCTGTAGCTCAGGCTTGGAGCAATCAAACCCAGATCGGACGCGACGGAACAAGGTAAGGGGGTCTCCGCTCGCGTCCTAGCTGATCGGGACATCGCGATTTCAACGCGATGTCTCAATCAGCCCGACTGAGCTGCCGGGAAGCGTTTATTTTCACTTTCAGATGCGGTGATCAACTTTGATCGCAGCGTCTGAATTGTTAATAGCGCACGGCACAATGATCGGTGCAGCGCGCTGTTAGCCCAGGGTCCCAGCTATGAATAGCAGCCGGGACCGACCTGGTGTGATGCGGGGTCTGCCCATGGCAGATTCATGCTGTGCTAAGGCTGGGTTTACCAACACCGCCCCGCATGAGGCTGGGGGGAGCTAAAACTTTGCGCTCCCATATGCCGCCCGTATGTAATTAATTTCAATGAGCCGACCGGAGTGAAAAGCTGACTCCGGTCGGCTCATTTTTGCCCCTAATGCGGTTTTCCCACAGCACCTAAAACCGTAGTTAACCACGGTTTGAGGTTAAGTGGAAAACCGTATACTGGGCAAAAATGAGCCGACCGGAGTCAGCTTTTCACTCCGGTCGGCTCATTGAAATTAATTACATACGGGCGACATACGGCAGGGATACGGGAGCACAAGGTTTTAGCTTCCCCCAGCCCTATGCGGTCCCGTATTGGTAAAAACGTGATGTGAACCCAGCCTAACTAAAAAGTTAAAAGTTCCTTTTAATTTCATCAAATAAATGTTTGGTAACGCTCAAACATACTGTTAAAGATAGCCTAAGATTTCCTGGAAAATAGGAACACACATTTTCAGAAAAACTTCTAACAAACATTATGTAATACTGCAGCTGACAGAGAACATGTCATAAGGCTGTATCCTGAAGATAAAACACTCGATTGTATCACATATGCATGTGCTGGGTGCCAAAATCCGAGAAAGGAGCAAGAACATTAACTCCAGAGGTCTTATTGTACAAAACTATACTGAAATTGCAGTATCCTGGAACCTGTATAAACTATAGGGATTGTCATTGTGGCCTACTACTTTCTGGTGTTCATATACTTTACACTCCACATAGATAACTGTTTTGGTTATTATTGTAAAATGAAAAAAAAAATAATGCAATTTAGCAACTTATGTGGGGTTTCTTTTTATGGTAAAACTCATCTTTATTCTTTTATTTGAAAAATGGGCATCTATTTAACATTTTTCTTTTTTTTTTTTATTCAACTTTTTAAGACATCATAGGCAACTCTTCTAAATCGCTTATACAGATTGATCAACAGAAATATATAGAAAAAAACAGAGGAGACACAATGCGCATCTAAGCGTAGTAAAAAAAATATATATAGATAATCTGAGTGTAAAAGAAAATAATTAAATGAAATTAAAAATGGATGTCGGCTCCAAGGAAGGGGGGGAGCAGCAGTTTCCAGATTCGTGTTTTAGGTTGTTATGTTAGGTTTGCTCACCTTTCTGTGTTGTACCGTGGGCACAACACCAGTAGACGCTTGTTTCCCACTATTCTGGGGGACACAGATTGGAGGAGTGCAGCCGGAACTAGACCCATTCTCACCGGCGGAGGACGGTCACTGGAATGGAAGAATATCGGTCCCGTGGTCCCGAGAAAAAAGAGAAGTGCTTCTGTGGGCGCTCACCTCCATCACAGATGTAGTCCGTCACAGGTATGTGGAAGTTTCCGAGAACTTGGTAAAATAAAACCGCTTGGACACGGATGTATTTTGGAAAATAAAAAGAAGGTTTATTCCTTCAGCATGCAATACAGCAACGCGTTTCGAGGGGCGGGGACCCCCTCTTCATCAGGCTATCTGATGAAGAGGGGGTCCCCGCCCCTCGAAACGCGTTGCTGTATTGCATGCTGAAGGAATAAACCTTTTTATTTTCCAAAATACATCCGTGTCCAAGCGGTTTTATTTTACCAAGTTCTCGGAAACTTCCACATACCTGTGACGGACTACATCTGTGACGGAGGTGAGCGCCCACAGAAGCACTTCTCTTTTCTCGGGACCACGGGACCGATATTCTTCCTTATACAGATTGATGCAATGCTATTCAACTGAATAGCAAGTCAAAGAAAAAGATCGGCGACTCACCAGAAGTTGCTAGCAGAGTTCTTCTTTATTAAAATACTCACAGATACATAAGTAAGGAAGGAGGGTAGTGGGGGGGGACACTGGATGGCAACCAAGCTCCGTTTCGCACAGATGTGCTTCCTCTTGGCCGGAGAAAGCACATCTGTGCGAAACGGAGCTTGGTTGCCATCCAGTGTCCCTCCCACTACCCTCCTTCCTTACTTATGTATCTGTGAGTATTTTAATAAAGAAGAACTCTGCTAGCAACTTCTGGTGAGTCGCCGATCTTTTTCTTCATTGACTTGCTATACATCTACTACCTACTTCTGATCAGAGCACCACCTGCAGCAATAACAAGAGTCCACTTCCACCATTTGATCGACGCTCCAAAATAGGGCTTAGTGCAGTGCCGTGTCATCTTGTTTTCTGTACTATTCAACTGAATAGTTCGATCGGCACACTGCCTGCACAGCCCTGCCCAAGGACAACCCACAGGACTAACATACATCATTTAGCCTTTTAAATGCCCCGAACACTATTGACTGCAGCATTTAAGGGGTAAAATCACCAACATCAGCTGATGTCTACCAATAGCAGTATCGACCATTAGCAATGATAGCAGCCTGAACCCACTATCTATGAATCTCAGGGCAAAGCTTACATCTGGTTACAAACCAACTTAGACTCGGTCAGGTGAGGAGCAGAATGGGAGGTCAGATTTATGGATTAGTCAGCATGAAAGGAAAAAAAAAAAAGAAAAAACACACCTAACTTTAAGAGGAAAACTGTCAGCCTGATCACCCACTCTAAACACAAAACATATAGAGTGAGAGTCCAAAGAGGGGTCACTTACTGAATTCCGTCCACTTGTTCCGGAGATATGGGCTCAATTCAGTTAATTGTGCACAGGAGGCGGGATTCTGCCCCCCCCCCAGTTCTAGTGACGTGGAGTCGCCAGTCATGTGAGTGCTGCGATCTGTCCATAGAGCGCATGCGCCGGCAGATTACATACAGCTCTCACATGACTGCTTTCTGTATGTAATCTGCCGGCGCATGCACTCTATGGACAGATCGCAGCACTCACATGACCGGCGACTCCACGTCCCCAGGAAGTGGAGTCGGAGAAAATGAATATTCAAATTGCAGGTGCGATATTATGAGCTGGCGGACAGAGGCAGGGGTGGCCAGCTGGCAGGGCACTGCCTCCTGTGCACAATTAATTGAACTGAGCAGCTGAACTTCTGCAGTCCATATCTCCGGAACAAGTGGACAGAATTGAGCCCAGTGTTTTGGGCTTAGAGTGGGTAATTAGGCTGACCGTTTTCCTTTAAGAACTGGGCAGAGGCCTGGCCATTAATGATTATTCATGTGAATTAATGTGAATAACCAATAGGTGTACACACACACCAATATTTTATTTATTTATATAATATATATATATATATATATATATTTATATATATATATGTGTGTGTATGTGAAGCTTCCACTCACCGTTCCTATAGATATTCTTCATGCAGTCATTCTGTTCGGGCAGGGAGATCTAAGTAATGCGGGGGTGCTCAGAGGCAAGACGTTTTGCCTCTGAGCACCCTGCATCACCGGAATGACGGCATGAAGAATATCTATAGGAACGGTGATTGCAAGCGTCAATTCTATATATTTTTTTTGCATCAACTCTTCTACCTTCTTAGAGCGTTGATAGAAATTTATCTGAAGAGTCCGGCTGCTGTCCTGCTTTTTGGTCGATTCCTTTGATTAACAGACATGTGTGGAGTTAGATGACTGTGCTCTCTGAATTCCCTTCTCCAAACACACACACTAATAAATATTATATATAATATATATATATATACACACACACACACACACACACACATATATATATAAATACACACACATTTTATATTATATATATACACATACATATACATATACACACACATTATAAAATGACTGATCCAAAGCAGGTGTATTGCTAGGGGTTTCTGCACAGGTCCTGCAGATTGTATAAGATTACAGTGCAGTTACATCTAGTAATTACAGGCAACGTCTACACAAACCTACTATCCTTCAAAAACACTTGCCTAATGCTCCCCCAGTTTTGTGCCTCTTTCAGCACCTGATGCCCTCATAACTTTATTAACATCTGGGAGACTGTTTTTTGGGGATAGCTAGTGTCCAACCCAATAGTGCACTTTACATGTCCCACACAGAACAGTGTCCTCCTTAGTGTTTGCACACAGCAATAGTGCCCTCCTAACAGTGATAATGCCCCCTTAATGTCGGTAGTCTGTAATAATGCCTTTCCTCACAAGAACTGTGCACCCACACATAATTGTGCCCCTGCAGAACTGAGGTGTCTCCATAAGGCAAATGTGCTTCAGAAAATAAAAGCCTATAGCCTGCCCTGTAAACAGCATGGTGCAGGCAGACATATTAATGTGACTGCATCACACTGGCCTGTGTTTAGTCTTGTAGTCATCAGGCTCTTAGTTCCTGCAGCCTACGAGAGTGTGTTTGGAGTGGCATAGAGCTAGTTGTTCTTCCACAACAATCAACCACATCTATATCCTCTGGACACAGGTGCGGTTTTAAAGTAGTAGCTTTCCCTGTGTAATACACCCCCTGCCCTCTTCCTTGCACAAAGTTTGCTTGCCCGGGGCTACTGGCTACCCTCTGCAAGCTACACCTCCCCAAAGATCCAGAAAATCAGCGTTCAAAGTTATCCTATGCCTTAACACAATGAAAGTGACATTACTGGTGCCTGTAGTAGTCTCACTACAATAGTAATACCATTGATGAATAGGGATGAACAATTGAGATACCTGAAAATCATCAATTCTTACCACTGCTGGTGATGGGACATGAATACTTGCAACTGAACGAGGTCGTATATGATTGGCAAGATGACATAATACTACTCCATCCATGAGTGCTCCTCCAATATCTTCTGGCAGAATAACCTTCAGCCTGGACTCCAGATTCTGTGGAAATAGTGCAATAGTCTATAAGCTGCATGCATTTATGGCTGTGGGACATAGAGAGCATCATGTCCCATCCGCTCCCTCCCCTCTTCAAGAACTATACAGAAGGAATAGCGCCAACTCCCCTTGGTCATTCAAGATACAGCAGGACATCGCCAAGAAACTCAGGGGTGTTTACTGTGTTATATGCAGTGCTGGATGCTTCTCTTCATGGTTTATGTTTATGTGAGCGAGATGATCCCATAGATTTGCATTATGAGAACATCTTGGTAAGAGAGAATGTGTTAAGCACTCACTTACTCCAAATCATTCTACCAATTGATCAGGGTTAAACATTCAGACCCGACCAATCAATACATTTGACATATCTATGACATGTCAAAAAGTTTCAAACTGCAGTCAGAGCACTAATTCTAGAGAAACGCTCAAATCTCCTCCTCACCCCTTTTAACAATATACAATAGGGACTTTTGTTTGTACAGATGCTAAAATCCTTGAGGATGATCGTGGTCAATGTTTTTTTTTTTTTTTTTTTGGGTTACTTTTTTTTACTTAGTCTAGAAAATCCATAAAAGAAAACAAATAAACTCCTATATTTATTATATCACATATATACTGCCAATTTCAAAACCCATATATAATGGTGACTGACCCACAGTACTTTTAGCCCAGATATTATAGGTGTATTGGGTAATAAAGCAGAGACTACAAAAAGAACTAGTAGATATGAATGTGCTGTATTCTTGAGTTGAGTGACGACACCCGCTCCCCTCCCCCTTTATCAGGCTACTTCAGCCATTATTGTAGAGTCGGGCATAGCTATAACGGGGAGAGGGGAAAAAAAAAAAGACAACGTACACTGCATGGTATGTATTTATTTTACTGGATGAAGGACTGTGCTATTCTATACACCAGAAAGACAGAAGACCCAATGGAAACCACCCAAAAAGTGGCCAAAATGACACCTTTCTGGTCTCGGTAAATTGACTAGGGGCTAAGGATACATTTGTCATCTGAACCAGGAGATTTTTTTTAATGCATACTGCAAATTGTGAAAAGGGCCTTACTGTACAGCATATAGGCTAGAGGGGAGCACTTTATTCTTTGTTAGATTTTTTTCAGGCAAACAATATATCCTGAGAGAACAGTACAGCAAATTTGTCCGCATAGTATCCGGCTATTAACCCCTTAAGGACCCTTGACGTACGCGTACGTCATGACACCCTGGTACTTAAGGACCCATGACGTACGCGTATGTCATGGACAATTCTGGTCCCCGCCGGGCGGGGATCGGACCGGGATGCCTGCTGAAATCATTCCCCCCCCCCCCATGTCGGTGGTCGCAAAAAACGCAAGCGAATTCACACTTGTGAATCGCTGCAATTCCGGTGATGTGGGTCACTGGTGACCCGCTGACCCGGAGATACAAGGTGATCGGGGGTGTAGGATACACCCCCGATCACCTCCTGTATCTATGGGGAGGTGGCGATTTAGTCACCCCCCCCCCCCCCCCAGGATCGCTGCTATTGGCTGGACGATCGTCCAGCCAATAGCAGCCGGCATGGGAGGTGTTAACCGCATCCTCCTGCAGCTCCCGCGGCTGGGTTCAGTCAGCGGTCAGAGCTGCTGGAGGAAGACCGGGCCCCCCCCCCCCTCTGCTGAGATCAGAGCCCCCCCATAGATCAGGGAAAGCATACAGCCCAGGGAAAGGTAGGGTAAAAAGTAAACAATTTCAGAAAAACTCACTCTCCAAAATCCCATTGTTGCTCATTCCCTTCTGAGCTTTCTACTGCGCCCGCCGAACACTTAATATACACATATGAGGTATTTCCTTACTCGAGAGAAATTGGGTTACACATTTTAGGATGATTTCTCTCCTTTTACCCCTTGTAAAAATTCAAAAACTGGGTCTAGAAGAACATGCCAGTTTAAAAAATGAAGATTTTGAATTTTCTCCTTCACTTTGCTGCTATTCCTGTGAAACACCTAAAGGGTTAACAAACCTTTTGAATATCATTTTGAATACTTTGAGGGGTGTAGTTTTTATAATGGGGTCATTTGTGGGGTATTTCTAATAGTGAAGACCCTTCAAATCCACTTCAAAACAGAAAATTTTGTGAAAAATTGGAAAATTGCTGCTATACTTTGAAGCCCTCTGATGTCTTTCAAAAGTAAAAACATGTCAACTTTATGATGCAAACATAAAGTAGACATATTGTATATGTGAATCAAGATATAATTTATTTGGAATATTCATTTTCCTTAATAGCAGAGAGCTTCAAAGTTAAAAAAAAAATGCAAAATTTTCAATTTTTTCATCAAATTTTGGAATTTTTCACCAAGAAATGATGCAAGTATCGACAAAATTTTACCACTAACAAAGTAGAATATGTCACGAAAAAACAATCTCGGAATCAGAATGAAAGGTGAAAGCATCCCAGAGTTATTAATGTTTAAAGTGACAGTGGTCAGATGTGCAAAAAATGGCCGTGTACTACAGTGAAAATTGGCTGGGTCCTTAAGGGGTTAAACAGAGTAGCGTATCAGGGTGACAGACCAGTATCACGTGAATATAGAGGGGTCCACTGTTCATGATCTCCATCTACAAGACTTGTTTTGGGGGACCTGCCGTGTGTGCATTACATAGTCAGTCTATTAAAGTGCATTAGAAAAAACATTAGGTGCTCTCTTCCAAAAACAGTGGCACACCCGTCCTCGGGCTGTGTGTGGTATTTTAACATGCATCAATGGAAATTACCTTCAATATCACCCAAACTGAGAACAAGTGTTGCACTGTTCCTGGGAAAAGGCAGCAATGTTTTCTAAGCCTAGAAAACCCCTTTAAATTCAACAGCCACTTAGCACTAAGTTCCCCAGCACAATATACTGGATAGTGATGGCCCCAGCAGCAGAAGACCCTGCAATACACTTGTCAAATTGTCCATGGCAGAAAAACAATTAGAATGACTAATTCAGTTTTTGGTGCAGTTACAAAAGGAGACATCTCAGTCTATTCTTTATAGGTTTCCTTCTTTTATGGTCTATTTCCAGTTTGGCACAAGAAGTTGCCCACTAGGGGTCCCCATACCATCCAGAACATAATCCTGTCTTGCTGCAGCATCATCTTTGTCCAAGCTGAAGCCCAGGCTGGGACAGAATCCACAAAGTAACATACACATTTTATTTGTGGGATATAAGAGGTGTTCTTTAAAGGTTTGTCTTTACACACTTATGTTCAGGTGAGGTTCTGGTGGTTCATAGGGATCGGCTGAGACGGCGGTGCGATTTGCATCTTAAAGACTGCCAAACTATTGCACTGTATTTATGAATAACAAAAAATATGCAAATCTAGGGAAATCGTGGGCTGTGACAACAATATGGTTATAAATAACAGTTCAAGGGGTTGTGTTAACAGAGACAACTCCAGAATTGTTGCAGGTCCCATTCCCAGTAACCCAACTAGCAAAATCATATGTTTGCCAGAAGGATTGGGAGCTGGACTTGCAGCAATTGCCTGCAGCAGGGGAAATGTAATCTTAAATGGCATCTATTCAGATGAATGGCTGTCCATTGAACACAAGAGCAGCTCAAGTCTGCCAGAAAGGGAGATGCTCCCAAAGCAGCTTTCCTTTCTGGGTCGTAGGAGGTCCCAAGCTAAAGACTCCATCTAGGAAGTCATATGCCCTGATCGGGCATAAGGATAAGGGCTGTCTTCATTAGGAAAGTCCTGTAAACATTGAAAATAAAGAAAATAGGTTAAAAAAAAAAAACTCCAGACATGGCGCGATCCCATAGAAAGAAAATCTGCAATTGATAAAGGGTAGGAAAGTACCCGAAACGCGTCTTGCCTATGGATGTACATGTAGACTCTCTTTTTAAATAAAGAACGGTTTGCTAACCAAGATACCTATGTTTGCTTTCTATGGGATAGCCCAATCTCTGGAGTTTTTTTTGTTTCCTATTTTCTTTATTTTCCTATTACTGGATCCGGTGCCACGGTTCCTGGTCAAACTCCTACGGCCTGCAATCTTTCAAGTACCCCGCATACAGGGGTGATATGGATAACCTAAAGGTTTTTCCAGGTGAGAGTCCATTATCTAGACCCCCACCTACCCTCCGCTGCATCCACAGGATTACACGAGGTGCTGTCCTCATTTTTGTACTCTCTCATTACTGTAAAAATTGAGACCTGTTGCAATTGTAAATTAGAGCTAGGTGAAGTGCGCGGCAGCACAAGCCTCACCCGTCGGCAGTCACTCAAATAAGACCCTTTCACTTCATAAGTCTATGGAGTAAAAAGGTTGGATGAAGCGGCCGGGTGCTGCTGGGCACTTCACAGGATTAAAATTCACGACCACAGCAGATCTCAGATGATGTCTGGGCAACATGTCAAAAGTTTATTAAAATTATAGTGATGTTTTAATAGACTAATGACAACGTTCTTTTCCCAGCATTTTAACCCCTTAACGGGGTACTCCGGTGCTTAGACATCTTATCCCCTATCCAAAGGATAGGGGATGAGATGCCTGATCGCGGGAGTCCCGCTGGGGACCCCCGTGATCTTGCACGCGGCACCCCGTTTGTAATCAGCCCCCGGTGAGTGTTCGCTCCGGGACTGATTACCGGCGACTACAGGGCGGGCCCCCGTGTGATGTCACGCTCCGCCCCTCAATGCAAGCCTACGGGAGGTGACACGCTCTGGGGACTGATTACAAACGAGGTGCCGCGTGCAAGATCACGGGGGTCCCCAGCGGCGGGACTCCCGCGATCAGGCATCTTATCCCCTATCCTTTGGATAGGGGATAAGATGTCTAAGCACCGGAGTACCCCTTTAACGACGCAGGACGTATATTTACGTCCTGCGCCGGCTCCCGCGATATGAAGCGGGATCGCGCCGCGATCCCGCATCATATCGCGTCGGTCCCGGCGCTCATCAACGGCCGGGACCCGCGGCTAATACCACACATCGCCGATCGCGGCGATGTGCGCTATTAACCCTTTAGAAGCGGCGGTCAAAGCTGTCCGCCGCTTCTAAAGTGAAAGTGACCCGGCTGCTGAGTCGGGCTGTTCGGGACCGCCGCGGTGAAATCGCGGCGTCCCGAACAGCTGACCGGACACCGGGAGGGCCGCCCTTACCTGCCTCCTCGGTGTCCGATCGATTAATGACTGCTCCGTGCCAGAGATCCAGGCAGGAGCAGTCAAGCACCGATAACACTGATCACAGGCGTGTTAATACACGCTTGTGATCAGGATGAGAGATCAGTGTGTGCAGTGTTATAGGTCCCTATGGGACCTATAACACTGCAAAAAAAATGTAAAAAAAAAAAGTGTTAATAAAGGTCATTTAACCCCTTCCCTAATAAAAGTTTGAATAACCCCCCTTTTTCCATAAAAAAAAATAAAAGTGTAAAAAAAAAAAAATTAAACATATGTGGTATCGCCGCGTGCGTAAATGTCCGAACTATAAAAATATATCATTAATTAAACCGCACGGTCAATGGCATACGCGCAAAAAAATTCCAAAGTCCAAAAAAGCGTATTTTGGTCACTTTTTATACGCAAAAAATGAGTCCTCATACCGCCCTGTACGTGGAAAAATAAAAAAGTTATAGGGGTCAGAAAATGACATTTTTAAACGTATAAATTTTCCTGCATGTAGTTATGATTTTTTCCAGAAGTGCGACAAAATCAAACCTATATAAGTAGGGGATCATTTTAATCGTATGGACCTACAGAATAATGATAAAGTGTAATTTTTACTGAAATATGCACTGCGTAGAAACGGAAGCCCCCAAAAGTTACAAAATGGCGTTTTTTTTTCGATTTTGTCGCACAATGATTTTTTTTTCCGTTTTGGCCGTGCATTTTTGGGTAAAATGACTATTGTCACTGCAAAGTAGAATTGGCGATGCAAAAAATAAGCCATAATATGGATTTTTAGGTGGAAAATTGAAAGGGTTATGATTTTTAAAAGGTAAGGAGGAAAAAACGAAAGTGCAAAAACGGAAAAACCCTGAGTCCTTAAGTCCAGGGGTTTTTCCGTTTTTGCATTTTCATTTTTTCCTCCTTACCTTTAAAAAATCATAACTCTTTAAATTTTGCACCTAAAAATCCATATGATGGCTTATTTTTTGCGCCACAATTTCTATTTTGTAATGACATCAGTCATTTTAACCAAAAAATCTACAGCAAAACGGGAAAAAAATCATTGTGAGACAAAATTGAAAACAACGCCATTTTGTAACTTTTGGAGGCTTCTGTTTCTACGAAGTACATTTTTTGGTAAAAATGACACCTTATCTTTATTCTGTAGGTCCATATGATTAAAATGATACCTACTTATATATAGGTTTGATTTTGTCGCACTTCTGGAAAAAAATCATAACTACATGCAGGAAAATTAATACGTTTAAAATTGTCATCTTCTGACCCCTATAACTTTTATTTTTGCGCGTATGGGGCGGTATGAGGGCTCATTTTTTGCATTGATACGACTTATTGATCGCTTTTTATTCATTTTGTCATGATATAAAAAGTGACCAAAAATGCACTATTTTGGACTTTGGAATTTTTTTTTGCGCGTACGCCATTGACCGTGCGGTTTAATTAACGATATATTTTTTAATTCAGACATTTCCGCACGCGGCGATACCATATATGTTTAATTTTATTTACACTTTTTTTTTATGGGAAAAACTTTTATTAGGGAAGGGGTTAAATGATCTTTATTCACTTTTTTTATTTACTTTTTTTTTGCAGTGTTATAGCTCCCATAGGGACCTATAACACTGCACACACTGATCATTGTTATCCCATAGGGACCTATAACACTGCACACACTGATCTCTTATGCTCCCATAGGGACCTATAACACTGCACACACTGATCTCTTATGCTCCCATAGGGACCTATAACACTGCACACACTGATCTCTTATGCTCCCATAGGGACCTATAACACTGCACACGCTGATCTCTTATGCTCCCATAGGGACCTATAACACTGCACACACTGATCTCTTATGTTCCCATAGGGACCTATAACACTGCACACACTGATCTCTTATGCTCCCATAGGGACCTATAACACTGATCTCTTATGCTCCCATAGGGACCTATAACACTGCACACACTGATCTCTTATACTGATCATTGTTATCCCATAGGGACCTATAACACTGCACACACTGATCTTTATCATTGATCACTGGTTTCTCATAGGAAACCAGTGATCAATGATTCTGCCGCTTGACTGCTCATGCCTGAATCTCAGGCACTGAGCAGTCATTCGGCGATTGGACAGCGAGGAGGCAGGTAGGGACCCTCCTGCTGTCCTGTAAGCTGTTCGGGATGCCGCGATTTCGCCGCGGCTATCCCGAACAGCCCACTGAGCTAACCAGCATGCTTTCACTTTCACTTTAGACACAGCGTTCAACTTTGAACGCCGCGTCTAAAGGATTAATAGCGTGCGGCACCGCGCTATTAGCCACGGGTCCCGGCAGTTGTTAGAGGCCGGGCCCGACCCGCTATGACAGGCCCCACGTTATAGATCGGGAGCGAACACATGATGTACCGGTACGTCATGTGTCCTTAAGGGGTTAAAATGATACCCTACTTTTATAGGTTTGATTTTGTCGAACTTCTGAAAAAAAATCATAACTACATGCAGGAAAATGTATACGTTTAAAATTGTCATTTTCTGACCCCTATAACTTTTTTCTTTTTCCGCGTATGGGGCGGTATGAGGGCTCATTTTTTGCGCTGTGATCTGAAGTTTTTAGCGGTACCATTTTTGTATTGATCGGACTTGTTGATACACTATTTTGGAAATTTTTTTTTTGCGCGTACGCCATTGACCGTGCGGTTTCATTAATTATATATTTTTATAATAATTCGGACATTTCCGCACGCAGCGATACCTCATGTTTATTTTTCTTTACACTTTTTTTTTTTTTTTTTGGGAAAAAGGGGGGGGGGGGTTGATTCAAACTTTCATTAGGGAAGGTGTTAAATGATTTTTATTTGCTTTTTTTTGTAATGTTATAGCTCTCATAGGGGACTAAAACACTGCATTAACTGATCTTTTACATTGATCACTGGTTTCTTATGAGAAACCATTGATCAATGATTCTGCCGCTTGACTGCTCATGCCTGGATCTCAGGCACTGAGCAGTCATTTGGCGATCGGACACCAGGAGGCAAGGTAGGAGACCCTCCTCGTGTCCCAGAGCTGTTCGGGGTGCCGCGAATTCACCGCGGACATCCCGAACAGCCCCCTGAGCTAACCGGCAGGGATTTACTTTCACTTTAGACGTGGCGGTCAACTTTGAACGCCGCGTCTAAAGGGTTAATAGTGCGCAGCACCGCGATCATTGTGGTGTACTATTAGCCACGGGTCCCGGCCGTTGTTAGAGGCCGGGCCTGACCCGCTATGACGCGGGCCATGTCGTGGCCCTGCGTTATAGAAAGGGAAAGGACTCAGGACGTACCGGTACGTCCTTGGTCCTTAAGAGGTTAAGGACCAAGTGTTCTTCGGTTTTTGCACTTTTGTTTTTTCCTCCTTACATTTTAAAAATAACAACCCTTTCAATTTTGCACCTAAAAATCCATACGATTGCTTATTTTTTGTGCCACCAATTCTACTTTGTAACAACATCAGTCATTTTACCCAAAATCTACGGCAAAAAGGGAAAAAACATAATTGTGAGACAAAATTTAAGAAAAAACACAATTTTGTATCTTTTGGGGGCTTCCGTTTCTAAATAGTAAATTTTTCGGTAAAAATGATACCTCATCTTTATTCTGTAGATCCATACAATTAAAATGATACCCTACTTATATAGGTTTGATTTTGTCGTACTTTTTGAAACAATCATAACTACATGCACGAAAATTAATACATTTAAAATTGTAAATCTTCTGACCCCTATAACTTTATTTTTCTGTGTACGGGGCTAAACGAGGGCTCATATTTTGCACCGTGATCTGAATTTTTAATCCGTACCATTTTTGTTTTGATCGGACTTTTTGATAGCTTTTTAGTCATTTTTTTATGGGAGAAAAAGTGACCAAAAATACCCTATTTAGGACTTTGGAATTTTTTTTGCGTGTATGCCATTGACCGTATGGTTTAATTTACGATATATTTTTATAGTTCGGACATTTACGCATGCGGCGATACCACGTTTATTTTTCTAACGTTCTTATATTTTTTATATGGAATTTTGGAAAAGGGGGGGGGGGGATTTAACCTTTTATTAAGGAAGGGGTTAATTTGTGTTTTTTTTTTTTTTACTTTTATAAAACTTTTTTATTTTCTTTTAACACTTTATTATTCCCCTTAGGGGACTTTTAGGAGGAATCATTACAGACCTCATACAGATCAATGTGATTCCGTAGAATCACATTGATCTGTGTGATCTGCACTCGATTGATAAAGCCTTGTCCAGGCTTTATCAATGCGAGAGCTGAGACCTGCACGGAAGGCGAGAGCTGGGACCTGCACGGAAGGACATCCAAAGTGGATGGGGGGGGGGGGGGGCTTTACATTATAGTTAAATTCTAAACCCTGCAAAGCACATAAAATCCACTCTAACATACATTTCGGAGCTGCTTTATCTGCTCTCTCTCTTCTCTTAAATGCTCCATTTTTCTTCTCATTGTGAAACCTGGATCTAATGAACTATAGTCTTGCCGAGAAGTGCGACTAAAAGCTGAAAAAGAGGGAAACACTGATTAAATGTGTGACAACACGCATTCTAATATAAAACTCTTCTAACAAACAAACATCAGATAAACAATTTACAGTTGTAGATATGTTTGCACCAAGTTTTTTTTATTTTTTATTCTTTATGTCTTTCAAAAGCAGTTTTCTAAATTTTTGTCTTTTAAAAATGTCCTACAATGTTGCTGCTGTAGAGATTGTGCAACTCCTTAAAATAGCTGGGTGTCCTGCTGTTTCTTATATACATTTGGTTAGCTATAATCCTCCCCACTCTACTTACATTGTTATATTACAGATATACAGTCATGGCCATAAATGTTGGCACCACTGAACTTTTTCAAGAAAATGAAGTATTTCTCACAGAAAAGGATTGCAGTAACATGTTTTGCTATACACATGTTTATTCCCTTTGTGTGTATTGGAACTAAACCAAAAAAGGAAGGAAAAAAAGCAAATTGTACATAATGTCACACCAAACTCCAAAAATGGGCTGGGTAAAGTTATTGGAACCCATAACTTAATATTTGGTTGCACACCCTTAAAAAAAAGAAACATTTTTGAAAATCAGTAGTTTCCTATCAATAAGCTTCTTACACCTCTCAGCCGGAATGTTGGACCACTCTTCCTTTACAAACTGCTCCAGGTCTCTCTTATTGGAAGGCGCCTTTTCCCAACAGCAATTTTAAGATCTCTCCACAGGTGATCAATGGGATTTAGATCTGGACTCATTGCTGCCACTTCAGAACTCTCCAGCGCTTTGTTGCCATCCATTTCTGGGGGCTTTTTGATGTATGTTTGGGGTCATCGGGGGAGATTTATCAAAACTTGTCCAGAGGAAAAGTTGTCCAGTTGCCTAAAGAAACCAATCAAATCGCTTCTTTCATTTTGATCAGGCACTTTTAAAAATGAAAGAAGCAATCTGGTTGCTATGGGCAACTGGGCAACTTTTCTTCTGCACAGGTTTTGATAAATCTCCCCCATTGTCCTGCTGGAAAACGCAAGATCTCAGACGCAAACCCAACTTTCTGACACTGGGCTGTACAGTGCGACCCAAAATCCATTGGTAATCCTCAGATATCATGATGTCTTGCACACATTCAAGGCACCCAGTGCCAGAGGCAGCAAAACAACCCCAAAACATCATTGAACCCTCCACCATATTTCACTGTAGGTACTGTGTTCTTTTCTTTGTAGGCCGCATTCCGTTTTCGGTAAACAGTAGAATGATGGGCTTTACCAAAAAGGCTTATCTTGGTCTCATCTATTCACAAGACGTTTTCCCAGAAGGATTTTTGGCTTACTCAAGTTCCTTTTGGCAAAATGTGGTCTGGATTTTTTAATGTCTGTGTCAGCAGTGGGGTCCTCCTGGGTCTCCTCCATAGTGGGGTCCTTCTGGGTCTCCTGCCATAGCGTTTCATTTCATTTAAATGTTGACGAATAGTTTGCGCTGACACTGATGCTCCCTGAGCCTGCAGGGCAGCTTGAATATCTTTGGAACTTGTTTGGGGCTGATTATCCACCATCCGGACTATCCTGCGTTGACACCTTTCATCAATTTTTCTCTTCCGTCCACACCCAGGGAGATTAGCTACAGTGCCATGGGTTGCAAACTTCATGATAATGTTGCGCACTGTGGCAAAGGCAAATCTAGATCTCTGGAGACTTGTAACCTTAAGATTGTTGATATTTTTCCACAATTTTGGTTCTCAAGTGCTCAGACAGTTCTCTTCTCTTTCAATTGTCCATGCTTAGTGTGGCACACACAATGAAAAGACTAAGTGAACTTCTCTCCTTTTTATCTGATTTCATGTGTGATTTTTTTATTGTCCACACCTGTTACTTGCCCCAGGTGAGTTTAAAGGAGCATCACATGCTTGAAACCATCTTATTTATCCACAATTTTGAAAGGGTGCCAATAATTTTGTCCAGCCCATTTTTGGAGTTTGGTGTGACATTATGTCCAATTTGCTTTTTTTTTCCTTTTTTTGGTTTAGTTCCAATACACACAAAGGGAATAAACATGTGAGAAATACTTCAACTTCTTGAAAAATTTCAGGGGTGCCAACATTTACAGCCATGACTGTACTAGTGGGGGAAAGAGGAGGTTGTACATGACAGTCTAGACAGAGGAAAAAATATTCAAGTTTTCTGGGACGGGAAATACCACAAAAGTACTGTATTTGAGCGTATCATCTTAGGAAAACACAGACCTCACACCCAGCACGTGAACAAATCTACATGACAAAGAGGTGATACTAGCAGCACACTGCTTTTCAGGGGGTCTGAAAATAAAAAAATAAAGACTGCAGACAAAAAACAAAGTGGATTTATTCAATGCTGGTTGATTCATTGAAAAAGTTTGAGAGGACTAGATGCCTTTCTTGAAAAATATAAATATTAAATATTACCAGTTATGGAAACGTAATAAATCCCTGGATCAACTCCATAATTGCAAGATTTGGTGTAGAGAATAATTATTATTTTTTTTATTCCTAGTATGGGGCAATTGGCACATTCAGACTTTTTTATGGATTAACACACTGGGTTGATCTTGAAGGACCAGTGTCTTTTTTCAGCAATATCAACTACTCATTTATGGCAGTGTTTATCAACCATTGTCCCTCCAGCTGCTGCAAAACTACAACTCCCAGCATGCCCGGACAGCTGTTGGCTGTCCTGGCATGCTGGGAGTTGTAGTTTTGCAACAGCTGGAGGCACACTGGTTGGGAAACATTGATTTTTGGAGATGACAACTAGACATGCTTACCAGATCTAGGCTTTAATCCAAACGGTGTTGGTGAATTACTATGTGACCTTTCACAATCCTATCATTGAAAGAAAAGAAAAATATAAAAACAGTCAGTGTCATTTGAGGTGGAAAAAAAACAAAAAACTGTTGCAACACATTATCTCACTGTAGGTCCAGCTTCTGTATCCCCCCCCCAAGCAATTAGTTTTTTTTGCCAGGGAACACAACATCTGATCAGATATTATGCAGCAAGGTAACATTACATTTCAAATACTTAAATGGGCACCAACATTTCGCCCCCGCTTGTCCTCGGTGCACCAACATTTCGCCCCCGCTTGTCCTCGGTGCACCAGAGCCCCCCGCTTGTCCTCGGTGCACCAGAGCCCCCCGCTTGTCCTCGGTGCACCAGAGCCCCCCGCTTGTCCTCGGTGCACCAGAGCCCCCCGCTTGTCCTCGGTGCACCAGAGCCCCCCGCTTGTCCTCGGTGCACCAGAGCCCCCCGCTTGTCCTCGGTGCACCAGAGCCCCCCGCTTGTCCTCGGTGCACCAGAGACCCCCGCTTGTCCTCGGTGCACCAGAGACCCCCGCTTGTCCTCGGTGCACCAGAGACCCCCGCTTGTCCTCGGTGCACCAGAGCCCCCCGCTTGTCCTCGGTGCACCAGAGCCCCCCGCTTGTCCTCGGTGCACCAGAGCCCCCGCTTGTCCTCAGTGCACCAGAGCCCCCGCTTGTCCTCGGTGCACAGAGCCCCGCTTGTCCTCGGTGCACAGAGCCCCGCTTGTCCTCGGTGAACAGAGCCCCGCTTGTCCTCCGCGTACAGAGCCCCGCTTGTCCTGTGTACAGAGCCCTGCTTGTCCACCCACATTTCCTGTATTTTGTTTCTGCACAGAGACACACAGGCAATAGCTTCAGAGACGTGAAAAAATTTTTTCACCCCAAAATATACACTTTTTTTTACCAATGTATATTACAAATATACATATAAAAAGGTATCTACATTATATAAAAAGTTTTTTCAAATGACTGGTTTGCTTCAAATGAATGGCTCATTATAGAAAGTATTGACAAGAGAGTCTGCCAAAGCAACTGTGCTTTCTTGCTCATAGAGGGGAATGATTTAAACTAAGTAAAATTATCTGACAGACTCCCTTTAAACATGGCAATCATAATAAATATATCTTTATGAATCTCTTTATTTACATAGGAAATATATACTGTATATGAAGCATTTGCTCATTAACGTTTTACACGTCATTAGCTGACATTAGCAGTTTCAAGCAGACCAAGTTTTGACTGAGTCTCACTATTCCTGAAATGTCATCCTATATTTAAACTTCTAGCTTAACATGCAACTAGAGATGAGCGAAATTACAGTAAATTCGATTCGTCACAAACTTCTCGGCTCGGCAGTTGATGACTTATCCTGCATAAATTAATTCAGCTTTCAGGTGCTCCGGTGGGCTGGAAAAGGTGGATACAGTACTAGGAAAGTCTCCTAGGACTGTATCCACCTTTTCCAGCCCACAGGAGCACCGGAAAGCTAAAGTTTGTGATGAATCGAATTTACTGTAAATTCGCTCATCTCTACATGCAACATATGTTCACACATTAAAGGGCACACTGTTTATTGCACATCTGGGTGTAGAAGAAAATCTGCCTTTACTTCTCTGAAAAAAAACTGCACCAAAAGGATGTTATATCAGGTATTAACTAGACCTCAATTTCACAACTTCACAAATTCACTGCTCTAAATTCCCCCAAACAATCCTGTGGTTACACATGAAGTGAGATGTCTAGAAAAGTATTTCAGGAGGGTTTGGAAATTCCAAAGTAGTTTGTATTCTGTATTTACTGGAACTGGCTTAAAGGGGTACTCCGGTGGAAAACTATTTTGTTTTTAAATCAACTGGTGACAGAAAGTTAAACAGATTTGTAAATTACCGTATTTTTCGCCATATAAGACGCAGTTTTTCTTCTCCAAAACTGGGGTGGAAAAGTCGTGCGACTTATACGGCAAATACACATAAAAACCCTGTCCTATCGCGGCGGTCCCTGTGGCCATCAATGCCCGGGACCCCCGGCTAATACAGGACATCACCGATCGTGGTGATGCCCTGTATTAACCCTTCAGATGCGGCGATCAAAGCTGACCGCTGCGTCTGAAGCAAAAGTGACACTAACCAGGCTGCTCTGTCGGGCTGTTTGGGACCACCGCGGTGAAATCGCGGCATTCCCGAACAGCTTACAGGACACCGGGAGGGACCTTACCTGCCTCCTCTGTGTCTGCTCTGTGCCGGGATCCCCTGCATGGCCGGCGCTCTCCGTCGTCGCGCACGCTGTCCCGTCATCCAATAGGAGCGGCGTGCGTAGCGACGTGATGGCGGCAACGGAGAGTGAGGATACCAGGTGACAAATTGGCAAATGTTTCATTAAGGTCTATTCACACGTACAGTATCCTGCACATATTTAATGGTCAGGATTTGAAGCTTTGTTCAATCATTTAGTTTACATTAATTAAAATCCTGCAGCTTCAAATCCAGCGCATCCAATATGTGCAGCATACTGTACGTGTGAGCAGACCACACAATATTTTCTGCTTGTGAGTCTACTAGGAAAAAGCAGAACATAGCTTGCATAGCTTTGGGTTGAATAGACATTCATCCTACACGCTGGCCCTCATAAATATGCATGCTTGGATTGGTTAAGAAAGCCAGTTTATGGTCTTTGGGAGAGGGTGAAGACAGATACTTCTAGATCTGCATATTCCCAAAGGAAACAAATGTAGTAGGCAGCTTCCAACAACCTTAGATGGCCTGGCATGCCCCCACACATATTAGATTATTACTGGATCTGCTGACAAATATAGGCTATGGGTTCCATTTACGTCATCAATGACAAGACCATTTCAATCATAGAAAATGCAATAAACAAAAGAAGGGAATAAGCAACAGGACTGACATATTGGGTATCTGCAAAGGAACAATAAAATGGGGCTTAAGATGCATTTAAAAGGATTGAAATTTGATAATGAAAAAGCAACCAAGAAACAGAACATACACTGAACAGAAATAAAAAGAAAACAAAGCACAAGATGTACCTCTGATGATACAGGAGATGAGGGTGACACATTTGCACTATCACTGTTTTGCTAAAATGAAATGAGACAAAAATAAAGTTAAAGTAATTCTGAATACAAACTGTACATGCTGAAATCCATGATTTTATATTGTGTTACAGCTACTATCTGCCTAGACTACAACACATTCTGTGGGAATAAAACATTAGTATGTTGCTGGGCATGACAAGAAAATAAACAGATCAATACTTCTCCCCCCCCCCTGCATCTCTGGCTCTCCAGCTGTTAAACTAGAACACTCAGGGCCGGAGAGTTTACTAGATTTCCTTTTGCAATAACTGCATAAAGGGAGGATGAAGAATACAGCTATTCATCATCTGCAATTTTCCAATGTTCATTCATTAAACAAATCACTTTCTTTACAAGCAGCAGCAGTCTAGTAACCAGAACTGTTTAGGGAACACCAACAATTCAGCCCATGGACTCTCTTCAGATAAAATTTAGGTAATAGGCAAGGTGTCATTCAGCTTCTCTCTAAACTCTCTCCCAAATGTATCTATATCTTCTGGACTGCGCACAATACTCCATGTGAGATCTCACCAGTGTTCTGTACCGCAGCACTTCCCTCTTTCTACTGCCAATACCTCTCCCTATACACCCATGAGCACTTCCCTCTTTCTACTGCCAATACCTCTCCCTATACACCCATGAGCACTTACATCTTTCTATTGCCAATACCTCTCCCTATACACCCATGAGCACTTCCCTCTTTCTTCTGCTAATACCTCTCCCTATACACTCATGAGCACTTCCCTCTTTCTTCTGCTAATACCTCTCCCTATACACCCATGAGCACTTCCCTCTTTCTACTGCCAATACCTCTCCCTATACACCCATGAGCACTTCCATCTTTCTATTGCCAATACCTCTCCCTATACACCCATGAGCACTTTCCTCTTTCTTCTGCTAATACCTCTCCCTATACACCCAAGCATTCTGCTGCCATTTCTTGCTGCTCTACGACATTGTTTCAATCACATTCTCTGAAATAATGACCCCTAAAGCACTTTCCTCAGATACTGAAGTCAGGACTGTGTCATATACTCTATATTCTGCCCGAGGGTTTTTACACCTTATCCTGCACTTATCCACATGAAATATCAGTGTCTAGAGTTCTTATTATTCTTTTAGTTTATCTAAATCCTTTTCCATTTAACAAATTCCTCTAGGAACATCAACCCCATTACAAATCTTTGTGTCATCAGCAAAAAGACCAATATTTTACCGAGACTTTCTGCAATATCGCTAATAAAGATATTAAACAAAATGGCTTCCCCCATAATAATGTACAAAAAAGGTTTTTAAAAAAATAATTACTAAAAACAGAAATTAAAAAAATCTAGGTGACCCATTCCAAGGACATTTTTTGTATTTGCATAGTAGTTTACACCCCCCCCCGCCCTCCAAATAAAAAAAACTATAACCATTATTTTTCCATCGCCAGAACCATATGCAGGCTTGTTTTTGTTGCCCAAGTGTACTTTTAAATGGCACCCTTTATTTTACCATAACGTGTGATGCAGAACACAAATACTTGTGGGGGAAAATAAAAACTTTTGGGTGGTTTCATTTTTAGCCGATTTACAGTGTGGTCAATCCTGTCTTTTTACAGCTGCCAGCTTAGATTTTGCTCTGAAGGTGGAGCATGAACCCAACAGGATGAAAAGGTTTCTTCCACTACTTTATAGGAATTAGTTTGATAGAAATAAGTTGGCACAACGTAAGACCCTATAATTTTAAATCGATGGGATTTTTGGCATCTGAACCCTCACTGATCAGGAACTAACTGCATTCACCTGAGAAATGTGATTACATTTTGCCGTGGGAAAAGCTTTCTTCTAACATGGAGATGACCACACAGTTATAGTTTATCTTTTTTTGTAACTTAAAAAAAAAACACTATGAAAATGTTCTTAAGTATGCGATTTTTTTTTGTTTAAGTGATATGGTATTATGTATAATTTTGTGCATTTGGTATCTTAATTGTACCATGTTCAGAAAACAAATAAAGATAATTAAAAAAAAATACAACATTTTATTAAAAAGGATATAAAAAGCAATGAATTGTGCATGAGCACTATCACCCATCATATGGATCATGAGTGAAAATCATACCCCTTAGGCGGAATACAGAGCGTCTTACCTCATCATTGTCATTCCCGCTTGAACACTTCCGAGAGGATTTGTACTGTGAAAATAAAATCAAAAAGTTAGGGATGTGGTGTGAAGGTTTCAGACTTCAGACTAAGGAACCAGAGAGCCATTCTGAAACAAATACAAAGTGGTCTGGAATTTCATCTCATAAAACTTTACTTATTCATTACAATTCTGCACACATGAACTCCAAGTACCCTCTCCATATCTCCAAGTGTCGTTTTGCTGTAAGGGATTATGGAATTTTAATGACAGGATAATTAATTTGTGATTTAATGCAATTCCTGCATTCAATATTATTTCATTTACGGTATTCACTATGTGGCATCTATAACATATTATAGAAGAGAGACAGAGGAGGGGCGCCCTGTGTATTACCTCATTGACCCAGAATCCTTATATAGGGATCTGAAGAGAAGGGCAATGATGCATGTATGTAATGTATATGTAAGGACGGGCACCACCTGCAACCATAAAAACTCACTGGGTGCAACCAGTTGCTATAACAACATTAAACTGACTAGAAGGAAGAAAGCTAGCAACTACAAATGATGCACTCAGAAAAATAATGTATAAACAAGTATCTTAATTCACATGTATAAACTGACAAAAAGAGAGAGCATACAGACAGTAAAATAATTTAAAAAAACACTCAATAATCTGGCGGAGTAGAGTAGTCCTTCAACGCCCACCCCACACTAGGGAAAATTGCCCATAAGAGACAATGTAGGCTGTCCCAAACAATACAAAAGAACAATACATAAAGAATGTATCACACAAGGGCTCCACAATTACAAATCTGAACAGGACTGTGACCAAATGTATCCATCAATGCAGCAAGTAATCCCAGTACGCCGAAGCACTATGTAATACCATGAAAATGACCACTAAAGAATATGTATAAGGTGTGGACTAACTGCAAGGCAATAATAATGAATGTAAGTAAATAGGATGCTATATACTACAAGCCTGTAAAGTGCATGTGCAGAATGATAGCCACTCGGAGCCCAAGTTCTGTCTGTGTAGATGCCGGGACCACCTACATCTCAGTGTGGGGGAAAAACTGAACCCACGCATTTCGCATCCAACAGCGGAGGCTTCCTCAGGAGTGAATGATAGCTCTCAGTGTCTGTCTTTTATATCCTATAAATTATCAACATCTGTTAATTACGGTACCTGAGTTAACTATTCTGATCAGCCGTAAGAGTCGGCTATCATGTGATATATGCGTGTGTCACGTAGTACCAACCCACTAGATGAATTATCCGAAAACAAGGCTCTGAACGCATCATGCATTACAACATAATATGAGAGCGAAGCTGAATAAGAAACCGAGGCTCTGTATGGAAACGAGACTCTGGATGCAGCATACAGCGTCTCAGGGAAAATAAAAAAAGAGGCTTGGCCTCTTCCCTCATAATATACAGATAGAGTGCCTGGTACAGGATATCAAAATGAAACCAAGGCTCTGAACGCACTAAACCTAAATGGTACTTGGTACCCAAAATTCATAAACCAATTATTTCACTTCCAGGTCGCCCCATAGTAGCAGTCATAGGTTCACCCACTGAGTTCCTTTCCAGCTATATAGATTGGCTTATCTCCCCTCTATTACCATACATACCTTCATATGTGCGAGACACTGGGGACCTTATTGCCTCACTCAATGACTTTCACTGGCAACCCAGCTACACACTAGCTTCCATTGATGTTGAGAGCCTGTACATCCGCATCCCTCAGGATGCGGGTGTACAGGTGCTCCAGGAATTTCTGAGTAGTTCCAACAAATCACAACAATTCAATTTGTCTCCGAATTGGTTTCATTCATTCTACATAATAATTGTTTCCAATACAACAAGCAATGGTACAGACAATGCCACAGTACAGCTATGGGCATGCCCATCTCATGTGGTTTTGCTACCATTTTCCTAGTCATCTTCAAACTTAACTATGTCTTCACCACCACTAATCCATACTCCTGTCACATAAAAACCTCTTAGATTTGTAGATGATCTCTTTATGGTGTGGGATGGGACTGTGGAACAATTCACAGCATTTGTCATGTGCCTGAATCAAATTAACACTACAAACATGACATTCACATCAGTCTTCGGCGATAAATGTCTGGAGTTCCTGGATGTGAAGATAGACATAGTTGATGGTACTATCATTACCTCAGGCTTCAGAAAACCCACATCCAGGAACTCCATTCTACACTATGCCTCGTCCCATCCCACCCACACAAAGAACAGTATCCCCACCAGTCAATTAACACGATTAAAAAGAATTAACAACACTGAAGCTATATATGTCCAGCAAGCTGCAGATCTCGAGACCTGCCTTCTCCAACGAGGTTATCCCTCTAAAGTATTAAAAACTGCAAAAGAAAAGGTGGCAGCCATTCCAAGATCTCAATTACTAAGAAAAAAAATATTCAGACAAACCAGAGATTTTCCTTCACATTCAAGAATATTCCCATGAATAATCTGATAAGACAAGCAATTCATAATAATTGGCCTATCTTACAACAGGATGCAGACTTGGAGACCGTAACCAAATTAAATCCAATTGTTACTTATCGTAAAAACATCACGATACATAGTTACATCAATAAAATAAAAAATAAACAGTCCAAAATACACACCTGGCTTAATGACACCCGACCAAATGGCAATTTCTGTTGTGGCAGTTGTAATTTTTGCAAATATAATCGCAAAAGCAGTTTCTTGAATTTAGGAGGCCATCATGTGCAGATACAGCGTTTCGCAACATGTCGTACCCCTTTCGTGGTATATTGCTTGGTCTGCCGATGTCGCCACTATTACATTGGGAAACCCATCAGACCATTTTCCATAGAATAAGAGCGCATATTCGCTCCCTCCGTACAGGTATAGGAGCAAGTAGATGGATATCCCATATGCAAACTTGCCACAACAGTAACCCTAATCATTTTACCTTTGCAGTCATAGAAAGAATTGAACATACTGAACGAAACTTGAACAAACATCAAATTCTACTTCGTAACGAAGCTAGATGGATCAGGGGGAAAATGGAGGGGAAAAAATAAACCGGCGTGGATTGAAGTGCTTGTGTGAACTATGTGGAAATATGAAAACTGATAGGTGTGGAATTTCAATCCACCTCGCTTTTGGTGTGTGGTTCACTTGTATTTGGTTGTTTTTGTGTGCACTCACTCACTTTTTTTATTTTCCTTTTTTTTTCCCCCCGCCCACAGGGTGTTATGTATATATCTATATATGGGGTTACACGTGTGGGTTACATGTGGTAGATAACCTCCAAGTTTAGAATATCATGTAATTTGTACTATTGGGGTTGGTTTTTACTTGTACAGTAATATCTTATACATATATGTGTGATACACACTCACATTCATTTAACATCCTTCCGTGTCAGATCATTCATTCATCTATCTATCTTTTTCTCATTCTGGCCCATCCATTAATACATGTCAGCTTTCCCTAGATATATATGCTTACATTTTTATTCACTTTTTCAGAATTATTATATTTTTTATTTCATCAGGTACTTTTTTTTATATAATCATGTAATATAGCTATATGCAAATTTTGTTATAGTCGAATAGTTATTCACATTACATAAATTGACCAAGCCCTGGCCGTATCCTCTGAAATCATTATAGTGCGTTCAGAGCCTTGGTTTCATGTAGATATCCTGTACTAGGCACTTTAGCTGTATATTGTGAGCGAAGAGGCCAAGCCTCAGACCAAGGAGGACCCCACTGCTGATACAGACATAAAAAAGAAAGACTACATTTTGCCAAAATGAACTTGAGTAAGCCAAAATCCTTCTGGGAAAACGTCTTGTGGACAGATGAGACCAAGATAGAGCTTTTTGGTAAAGCACATCATTCTACTGTTTACCGAAAACGGAATGCGGCCTACAAAGAAAAGAACACAGTACCTACAGTGAAATATGGTGGAGGTTCAATGATGTTTTGGGGTTGTTTTGCTGCCTCTGGCACTGGGTGCCTTGAATGTGTGCAAAGCATCATGAAATCTGAGGATTACCAATGGATTTCGGGTCGCACTGTACAGCCCAGTGTCAGAAAGCTGGGTTTGCGTCCGAGATCTTTGGTCTTCCAGCAGGACAATGACCCCAAACATACGTCAAAAAGCACCCAGAAATGGATGGCAACAAAGCGCTGGAGAGTTCTGAAGTGGCAGCAATGAGTCGAGATCTAAATCCCATTGAACACCTGCGTGTGTTGGGAAAAGGCGCCTTCCAATAAGAGAGACCTGAAGCAGTTTGCAAAGGAAGAGTGGTCCAACATTCCGGCTGAGAGGTGTAAGAAGCTTATTGATTGTTATAGGAAGCGACTGATTTCAGTTATGTTTTCAAAAGGGTGTGCAACCAAATATTAAGTTAAGGGTGCCAATAATTTTGTCCAGCCCACTATTGGAGTTTGGTGTGACATTATGTCCAATTATCTTTTTTTGCCTCCCTTTTTTGGTTTAGTTCCAATACACACAAAGAGAATAAACATGTGTATAGCAAAACATGTGTTACTGCAATCCTTTTCTGTGAGAAATACTTCATTTTCTAGAAAACCTTCAGGAGTGCCAACATTTACAGCCATGACTGTATATTAATACTGGACAGTAAATGCATGAATTTCCCAGGAACTCATCTACTAGAAGTTACACTTGGCAAAGTACCCAAACCTAGTTAAAGACAAGAAAACACTAAAAATATAAATCAATTACTGTGGATACTTTAGCAGCAGGTACTGGAATCTGCACATGGATATACCAGATCTGATGAGTGTGCACCCACAGCATCCTATACATAGTAAATAGGCATATATCCACTCCTGTTACCTTAAAGTACTCTTTCCTAGTCTGCTTGGATCGCCGCCTCTCCTCCGCTTGCCATACTGCACACTCTGCGGATGGCCACCCTTGTTCATTGATCCGCACCTTCTCCCCGTCCTGCAGAAGGAACATTGTTATTGATCATTTCTTCTTATCCTAAATGGGATGGTCTGAGCGATAGATGAAATGTATTTTACTCAAGCACAACAGAGGGCTGCTGCACAGCGTTGCTCCATCTCTATAATACTTCAGATTTTTGTTATGTGGCTACCCACAGTGTCTATTTGCAATAACAACTAAATTGTATAACTTCCTGACACCAACTGATTTGAAAACATTTGTTCTCCACTGGAGTACCCCTTTGGGCTAGAAGTTTCAATAACTTGTCACCAAAAAGGTCAGAACAACCACTGAAGAACTGCAGGCCACAGTTTACACAATTCCACAATAAGACAGACTAGAAAGACATCCATAATAGAGTTGGAGAGTTGCAGGCTGCAAACTACTACTGAACAAATAGAACACATACTATTCTTGCATTTGCCCAAAATTAAATTTAAAAAATTGTCAAATGTGGAACTTTTTGTCAGACAAGGATTCTGTTACGTCTGCTTTTCTGTTAATACTGCATTCCCCAATAATATCATCATAGCAACAGTCAGACCGGGGAGTGGTAGTGTGATGGTCTGTGGCAGGACCTGGGGGGCCTGCCAGCAATGACGGAATCATGAACTGTGCTCTTCATCTAAACATCCTGAAGGAGGTGGGGTTATACAGCAGGACAATAAACCAAAGCATACAAGCAACTCCGAATGGCTTATAAGAAACAAGATGAAGATTTTGTTGCGGCCAAGTGACAAATTCCTGCCTTTATTTCCATTAAGATGCAGTGGCAAGACCTGTACACTTTAAAGGGGTATTCCAGTGAAATTTTTATTTATTTATTTATCATAGCAAGTTACACAGATTTGTAAATTACTTCTATTAAAAACTCTTAAAGTGTAGCTCCCACCAAGTAATATATAATATAATCTGTCCCTACCTATTAGTAATCTAGCCCTAACCCCCTACCTGGCTTTAAAAAAAATTAAATCGCTTTAATAGAGCAGATTTAGTGCTTCTAAATCTGCTCTATAAAGCAGGGCAGGAAGCAGCGCGTCCCAGCAAGCGCAACGTCACTGATGCCTTGCTGGGCGCTTGCTTCCGCCCTCAGATCGTCTATGCAGCGCTTCTGTCGGGAGCGCGCATAGATGATCTGCCAATAGCACGGCAGGCAGCTCCGGGGTCTCCTCCTCCCTGTTTACCTGTGCATGTGCTATCCAGGGAGGAGGAGTAGAGGAGCATCGCCGGCCTGCCGTGTACGATATTACAGCCGAGACCCGGGACCGATTACAATAATGGTAGCTATTCTAAATAACTGGCAATACAATAGAAAACCTTAGAAACCCCACCAATGATCTTAATTACGCCACTAAATAGTTTAGAATTAGCTGTAGGCACATTTATTATAGAAATACTGATGAATAATCATCAGTGTGCCTACAGCTGTTTCTAAACTACAACTACCAGCATGCACAGACAGCTGTTAGCTGTCAGGGCATGCTTGTAGTAGTAGTTTTGCAACAGCTGGAGGCACCCTGATGATTATTCATCAGTATTTCTAAACTAAATGTGCCTACAGCTGTTGAAAAACTACAACTCCCAGTGTGCCCATACAGCTGTCAGGGCATGCTTGCTGTTGTAGTTTTTCAGCAGCTGGAGGCACACTGTTTGAGAAACACTCATGTAATTATTAGGGTGGGTGCCTCCATCTAATGCAAAACTACAACTCCCAGCATTACCATACAGTCATCAGCTGTCAGGGCATGCTGGGAGTTGTAGTTGGCATGCTGGGAGTATTAGTTGCCGGATCCTAACCATAACATGTTGCTGCCATAATTATTATAGTTTTTAAAGTTATATAAGACCTCAGATCAGACTTACCCATCCGGAGGATCAGCGTAGCAATGAGTGCGAGCGCTGCCTCCGGACAGGGTAACGGGGGCGGGGCGGGGCCGCGCGCGAGGCCAGTGGAGCTGGCCAATGCGCGTAGCCCCAGTTATCAGTGTGCTTGCTCTCGCCTGTTTGATTGACAGGCGGGAGCGAGCACAGCAGTGCCTGGATTTCGACTCATTGCCAGGCTGAAATGAGTCGAAATCCAGTAGTGACGTCACTGCTGAATGCATTCGGCCACTAGGAGGGCGACCCCTAGTGGCCGAATTTAAAAGTGATTTTAAACTTGTTTAAAATCACTTTTTTTAATTAAAGTATATTAGAGATATGTTGTAGTACTTAAGTACTACAACATATCAATTTTTTTACTTCATGACAGTGCCCATTTAAATCCTACTTAGTACTTAGTTGTTTTTTCTGTCTGACCACAGTGCTCTCTGCTGACACCTCTGTCTGTCTCAGGAACTGTCCAGAGTGCTCTGGACAGTTCCTGAGACCGACAGATGTCAGCAGAGAGCACTGTGGTCAGACAGAAAAGAACAGCTCAACTTCAGCAGCTGATAAGTACTGGTACTGGTTTTTAATAGAAGTAATTTACAAATCTGTAACTTTATGGAGCCAGTTGAGATAGATATATATATATATATATAAATTATCTTTTATTATATAATATATATTTTGGGCCACAGCCCAATTTAGTTTTTATTGTTTCATCTCCTTGCCTTTTAAGAGCCATAACTCTTATTTTTCCATCCACAGACCCATATAAGGGCTTTTTTTTTTTTTTTTTTTTTTTTAAATGATCAATTGTTCTTTGTAATGACACCTTTCATTTTACCATACAACTTGTTCTGCACATTTAAAAAGCCCCACTAATGCTTTAGATGCCACAATCAGTATCGACCACAGAATCTAAAAGGTTAATAGCAGGCATCAGCATGATTGCTCATGTCCGCCATTAGCGGCGAGGTCCCCCTGCTATCAGCCGGGTCGATCCATGCATAAAGCGAGTGCAGCTCCTGTGCTCGCTTCAAGTTTAGGACACAAATGTACGTCATGATGCGCCAATCACCAGGACAATATGATGTATATTTAAGTCATGAGTCATCTAGGGATTAAAAACTTCTTTTGCTCAAATCCATCCAATGTAGCCAAATTACAACTATCCTGAACAGAACAGTCCCCAGCATTCCTCAACAGTAATTTGTCCATCTTTGTCATTGAAAGTCTCAAAAAATGTTATGGTCACAAAACTGCTGTGCAGCCCTGTTAATTTTCACATAAATGTTAGACGGATTGAAAACAGTATGGCAAAAACGTGATGTGAACCCAAAGAAAACCGTATGGCAAAAAAAAACAAAAAACAGATGGAACAGTATGGGGAAAAAGTAAACCGTATGCGTTTTTTTAAAAACCATATACTGTTTTTAAAAGGGCGTACAGTTCAGTCCATAAAAAATGTAAAAAAAATACATAAGTTTTTACAAATTTTGTCCATTTTTAATGGGAGGGGTCTTGGGGACTTTAGGATGCAAATGCGCATGTGCAAACTTTAAAAAAAAAAACAAAAAAAAACCTATACGGTTTCCCGTATGGAACCGTATACATGTGCGTTTCCTATTGACATTCATGTTAAAAAAAAATAAAAACCGTATGCGGTTGCAGAACAGTTTTTAAAACAGACAAAACCGTGGTCAACCACGGTTTTCGAGTACGGGAGAAAACCGTATTGCAAGCAAACCGTACACAACCGGATGCATCCGGTTTTCAATTATTTGTCTATCTATACGGTTTTCAATACGGTTCCATACGTTTTCAGTAATGAAAACTTATACGGGAAACGTACTTTAAAAACATGGTGTGAACCCACCCTCACAGATTTTTTTCCCCCCCCAGAAAATATTAAGCTTCAATAAATGGAATCATTTAAAGGGGTACTCCATTGGCAGACATCTTATCTGATCACGGGGGTCTGGAGGCTGGGACCCCGGACTCCCCCCCCAAACCGATCACCGTGCAGACACCCAGTGTTCTAAACATTATGTTAAGAGTGCTGGGTTCGGGAGACCATTGTTGTGACGTCACGCCCCACCCCCTCCATTCATGTCTTTGGAAGAGGGCATGATGGCTGGATAGGGGATAAGCTGTCTAGCAATGGAGTACCCCTATAAAGCTTCACTGTGTGTTCATTTGTGATGCTTTCATCTTATACTTAAATTAGTTGGCCAATGTGAAACATTCAAGCATGACAATATTAGAAGGAATCAAGTGAGGGGCAAATACATTTTCACATCATTTTAACATTTCTCTGTATTCTGCTGGCGCCCCCTGAGGGCAGCAGCAGGAAGTTTTATTTCCACAAAACCATCCAATGTTAAGTTCCACCTATGCATTTGGTACAAATTCTACTTACAATACATAGAGCAGCATTTACCAACCAGTGTGCTTTCAGCTGTGGCAAAACTACAACTCCCAGCATGAGAGCATGTCCAGGCATTCTGGGAATTGTGGTTTTGCAACAGTTGATCGTACACTGGTTGGAAAACATTGCTCTAGAACAGTGGTCTTCAACCAGCAGACCTCCAGATGTTACAAAACTACAACTCCCAGGATGCCCGGACAGCTAACGGCTGTTCGGGCATGCTGGGAGTTGTAGTTTTGCAACATCTGGAGGTCCGCAGGTTGAAGACCACTGCTCTAGAAGGAGATTAGAGATGGCTGTAATGTAAAAATGTTTTACCTGCCAGTTACATGGTGACAATTGTGAATGATCCCCCGAACAGCTACTGCAAATACAAGAGGTTCACAATAAACACCTTGAAATATATACAAAGTCTGCCTACTAAAGAAATGCAGAAAACACAATAAACAGCAATTATAGTTCATAAAGTTAAACAAATATTAGGACTTACAAGCCATGACTGTATGAACTATATGAGCTAACTTTCAAAACAACTTCCCATAGCTTTACTGCATGTCAACATTTACATAGCAATCCCCATCTTACATTAGTAGTAGCAACCTATAAACAAATAAAACAACTTTACATGGCACTATACTGCCACCCGCTGGTGAAAAGCTAAAAGGAACTGGATAAATGTTTTTCTCCTAAGGCCAGTGTTTTCCAACCAGGGTGCTTCCAGCTGTTGCAATACTTCAACTTCCGGGCATGCTGGAAGTTGTAGTTTTGCAACAGCTGGAGGAACACCAATTAGGTGTCCGGGCATGCTGAGATTTGTAGTTTTGCAACAGCTGGAGGTGAACTGGTTGGGAAACACTGATGTGGAGTAATGTACAGTTATTTGTTCACCATATTGACAGCCAATAACTGGTTGGGAAAAGGAGATTTTTTTTTGTACCGTAAAATCTCCCTCTCTTAGCCTTCATTGGGGGACACCTAACTGATGGGTATATGCTCCAGCCACTAGGAGGTGTGGACACTAGGAAAAAGAAAAGTCGGCTCCTCCCTGGCAGGATATACCCACCCACCTGCAGTGAGGCAACCAGTTTTGTCACAAAGCAGTAGGAGAAGCCCGAGAGGAAATACGTCCGAAGGACCCTAGAAAGGAATCCCGGAAACAACCCGAGAACCGGAAGAGAAGAAATGGGTGGGTGCGGTGTCCCCTAATTAAAGCTACGAGAAAGATTTTACGGTGAGTACAAAAAAAAAAAAATCTCCTTTTCTCGTTCGCTCTTAATTGGGGGATACCTAACTGATGGGACGTACCAAAGCAGTCCCCTAGGGTGGGAAAAAACAAACACCAGCGAAAAGGAGACAGTCCCAAGACTGAACTCGCATGCCCACAAGGTCTATGGACAAGTCCCCAGATCGGAGACATACGAGGCCCAGAACAATGAGTTCCTGTAAGATCTCCCATCCAAGTAGAAGGACTAGAACACCAAGGGAAAGGTCCATCCTCTGTAGAGACCCAAGGGCACCTGGGTCAAAAAGAGAGACAAGAAAACCCAGGAAAAAGGGAACCAGATGCCCGCGAAAAAACTCTCCTGCGAAAAAAACTCTCCAGAAAGAAGGGAAGGAGAGAAGAACAGAAATACTGCCCCAACCAAAGGATCACTGAGGAGTCAGGGGCCAGCCGCTACAAATGCCAAATCACAGAACCAACAGCAAGGCTCAAGAAATTGAAAAGCCACCATAAAAGAAGGCACACCGCAGCATCTCAGGACAGAGTCCAAATCAAGGGAGCAAACAGTGATAGATCAGAGTGGTCTAAGAAAGCCTGAGCAGCCTCAAGAAACCTCCCGTCAGAACGGAAATGGAGGAGAACCAATAAGAGCCCAGCTTGGACTCCCAGGGTCCGGGCATAGGAAGAATTAGCCCAGAAGACCTGGAGTCAATGAAGTACGACTGACACAGACAAAAGGGGAAGAAGGACATACAAAGAACTAGGCTGTGATAGCGGACAGAAAGCACACAAGCCCAGACTGTAAAATTTACCGATGAACGCATCTTGGCAAGTGTCAAATAGTCCCTCCAGGAGGGGAAAAAACAAGGGTGGTTGAGACGACAACCCAAGTAAAGACCTACGACGGCATCCTGATCCCCGCACCCCAAGTCAAAAGGGGGGCGGCAAGCGCGCTTGGCGCAGAAGGAGCAGGGAAATGCAAGCACTGGGTGGACGAAGCACCCCGGCTCCAGCGGCAACCATTGCCGCCTGGAGGAGCCACCGTGCGATCCAGGAGGGATCGGAGCCCTGCCTCCGGAGCTGGGCAAAAAAATACATGACCCGTTGAGGGTCAATCCAGATAGTGACGAGGAGGCACCTGAGTCACTCTGACAAAAGCCCTGGAAAAGAACCCCCGGAAGTACAGGGAGGAGCTGAGCCGACAGGCGCCCGAGCAGGCCCCATGTCAGAACAGAGGAGCTCAACCGCCCTGGAACTGTGGATACAACAGCACCGGAAGCCCTGGGGCGCACTCACCAAGCAAAGAAAGGTGGCTCTACACCTACGAAATGGTCCTAGCATATGTAGGAACACAAACATGAGGACCCCACGACAACAGCAGCAGACCAAGACCGCAGACACTGAAATATCCACAGGACCAGCAGGAAAGGAGTTATGCCCACAGCAGGCCAAGAGTGCAACATAAGAAGGAGAACAAGTGACGCTGCTGTTGCTGTAAAGCAAGGCCCTGGAATCCACAGACAAAAACCAAAAAATCTGCACCCCATCTGCTAGACACCCAGGCTGCAGACGCAGACTAAAGAGAAGAAGAATGGATGTGGAGCCGGAAAAAAAGGCCAACACAGTGTGACCTACAGGAAAAAGGGGGACTTAAGAACCCACATGCACACACTCAGCGGGACTGCACCTGGAAGAGAGACACCAGACCACAGCTGCAATGGCAGCCGAATGTGGGAGGCGACCAGGAGGATTGGAACACCCAGCAGACATCGTCTGGCCATAGGGGGAAAAAGACCGTGGCCACGTCTGGTCCCACACACAATGACGCACGGTGTGGAGAGATACCGGCCCGTAAACAGTAGCAGGCATGCAGAGAGGGACCTGCCAAGCAGGCCACCCATTAAACCAGTAGGTAGTGCAGTGTACAAGGCACATGGGGCACATCGGAGAGACTCCCACGAAAACTACCATGGTAGCGGTGAACTACCATCCACAGGGCGACAATGCATGGTAGATGACCCAAAGCAGCAGTCTGGCTGAGCAAGGAACCCCCCCCCCCAGAGCGTAGGGAAGGGGAACAGCCTGACCGGAGATGACTGCACACCTACTACAAAAGTGGAAGGGCGGGGAGACCAAGAAACCCCGCCCCCTGGGGGGAGAGAGAAGCAGAGAAACCGAGTAACGCATCCCTGACATCTCGCCTAGTGTCCGTGGGAAATGCTGGGTCAGTTCCATGCATACCAAGCACCAGAGTGGGGTACTGGAAAACTAGCCGCAAAAAAACATCTGCCGTGAGATAGTCAGCAGAAGAAAAAAATGCAGACAACTGTCTGGCTTACCGGTATGAGTCCCTAGGGGCCAGCGAGTCATCCCAGCGGGAACCTCACCCAGTAGTGAGGTTTTGGAAGACCAGTCGCAGATACACCGGTGATGTGATGCGTAACAAGTGGCGCAGGAAACCTTGCAGACCCTACCAGGTAGAGGACCAAGGAAAACGAGACAGTGTATGGGCACCTCGCTCAGGTGGGGGGTACCAGAACCCCAGTCTCAGATACATCAGACGCGTGATTTATGACAGTCGGGGCAGGCAACTACACAGACCACCGTCTGGCTACCTGGCATGGACCAGGGCGGATAATGGAACACGCCATCGGAGGTCACCCACAATAGCGAGATACCGAAATTGCAGAAGCAGAGACAACAGCTGGTTGATGTAGGACAGGCGGTGTAGACCACCAAGCAGACGAAAGACTGGCTTACTGGTAAGGGTCCAAGATAAAGATGCATCCCATCGGAACCTCACCTGGTGTAGACAACCCTGCAGATCACTATCTGGCTAGCCGGCCTGGATACACAGAAGACAACCAAGCATACCACCGGCACTTCACTGGGCAGTGAGGGACCAGAACCCCAGACGCAGCTACACCAGCCATCTGATGTATGACAGGCGGCGTAAGCAACCAGCAGACCACGGACAGGCTTACTGGCAGGGACACACCGACGACAACTATTCATCCCATCGGTACCTCAGTAAGTAGTGAGGGACTGGAACAGCAGCCACAGACACAGCCGCCGTGTGATGTATGACAGGCGGTGTAGTCCACTATGTAGACCGCTGCCTGGCCTACTGGGGCGGATCCACGAAGGACAACCATACATACCAACAGTAGTGAGGAAACGGAACTCTAGTCGCAGATGCAGCAGCAGAGAATTGTGTGACCGGCGATGTAGGAACCATGCAGACTACTGTCTGGGTTAGTGGAAGGGGTCCGTAGAAGACTACGTAACGAGCCTTAGGGTCCTTAAGACACATCGGAGCAGTCCTCCATATACCGCACAAGGCAGTGGGGTATGAGAACTGCCGCCACAGACACCTCAGCCGAGACAAGAGTGTCAAATGGCAGAGGAAACCATGCAGACAAATGTCTGGCTTACTGGTATGGGTGCTGAAGACACATCGGGTTAGATCTCCATATACCGCACCAGCAGTGGGATATCGGAACTGCAGCGACAATACCTGAGCTGTGATATGTGTAACAATCGGCAGAAGAAACCATGCAGAACACTTTCTGGCTTACTGGTATGGGTTCTGAAGACACATCGGCCAGTTCTCCAAATACCGCACTCAGCAGTAGGGTATCGGAACTGCAGCAACAGAGACGTGTGACAAATGGCAGAGGAAACCATGCAGACAACTGTCCGGCTTACTGGTATGGGTCCATCGTAGAGTCATTCCCTCGGTACCTCGCACCGCAGTGGGGCACCAGAACTCCAGCCGCAGATATATCCGCCGTTTGATGTACGACAGGCGGTGCAAGCAACCATGCAGAACACTGTCCGGCTTACTGGTATGGGACCAAAATTGACCACGGAACACTCCAACAGACCCCTCACACAGCAGAGAGGTACCCAAATTCCAGCCGCAGATACATCTACTGGGATGATTCCATAGAAGACAACGGGACGCTCCGTAAGACACCCCCAAAAGAAGTGAGGGGACCGGGACTGCAGCCGCAAGACGGGCAGAGTAGAACACACCTCGCACCGGCAGACGATCGGGGGTGAGCCGCAGAAGCGGCAGTCATGAAAAGAGGGACAAGGAGAGTTTGGCATAATAAAAATTAGGCCTAATCACGCTGTATTTATTTATATGCACATATATACATATATTATATATTTTATTTTTTTATATACGGTTCCCGGCTGGGTAGGGGCCAGCGGGCTGGAGGGATACGTTCCAAAAGGACAGAGAGTCAGAGGAGATAGCCTCTGACATCCCAGAAAAGACCCCAGCAGCGCGCCGAGTCCGGAGGACTCGCTGCGGGGTGGAGAGGAGCGGAGCTAAGCTCCGTGGAAGATACACCAATCCCTCCCTGTCGAGTGCTCCTAAGGTAGCGCTGCCAGAGCAGGGAGAAGGTCAGCCGTTGACCCTCAGAATCCCGCTCTGAGGAAGGGAAGAAGAGGGGCAGAGTTATCCGCCGCCATTACGGCTCCCGCAGGGCGGCACGGCGCCCCGATGAGGAGAGCCGTGACAGTGGGAAATAAGTACAGGGAGCCTCCGCTAAGGTCAGTGGCTGCCCTGAGACATAAAACAAAATGAGAGGCTACTAGGGAGACCTGACCCCAATAAAGTTATTAACCCCTTAAGTCCTGTGCGGAGAGTGGGAGCCACCGCTAAGGTCGGTAGCTGCCCGGAAACATGAAACTGAGGGTGAGACTACCAGGGAGACCCGACCCCAATAAAGATATTAACCCCTTTGCCGGGAGGGGGGCGGTTGCCAGAACATACTCACCTATCACCCATACACCTATCTTCACATGCTCACCAAGAGACGTCTTCAGCCAGCATTTTAGTCACCTGCATCACGTCATGCTGCTCCAGCCCAAGACGAGCAGGAAAAATAGGGGGACCTGGACCCACGGTGCAACCCCAGGCGCTGGCTGTTGGCGGGAAGGGGTTAACGGTGCATTTGTATCTTATGTCCCGTGCCCCTTAGCCGCATATGGGGGAACAGGTAGGCGCCATGCTCCTGAAAAAGGGAAACAAAAAGGAGTAAAGAACCTGACTAAACAGCCCTTACTAGAAAGTAATAAAAGACCAGGTCTGGAGAGCTCCAGACCTGTGTGTCTATCTCCTAAGTGACACTAGCTAAAACTGGTTGCCTGACTGCAGGTGGGCGGGTATATCCTGCCAGGGAGGAGCAGACTTATTTTTCCTAGTGTCAGCGCCTCCTAGTGGCTGGAGCATATACCCATCAGTTAGGTGTCCCCCAATTAAGAGCGAACGAGAAACAATGTTTTAAGCCATCTTCACCTATTTTTACGCAGTGCATTTTGAGGCTTAAAAATATGCCCATATTTAAAAACAAAATAGGTCTAGTTTTTCCTTTTTAAAGACTTTTTATGCATTTTTAAAATTTTTTTTTTACATAAATAGGGGTTTACCTAGAAACTTACAAAAAAAACTCAGTTTTGTAAAAATAATGCAATTTTTTCTATGTTTTTATGTATTTTGCACAAATTGGTGTAATGTAACTTTTTTGGTACCCTAAGAATAATCACAGGCCTAATGGCTGTATTCACATGCACAATATCTGCTGCAAATTTGATGCTGCAGGAATCAATGTTAACTAAAATGATTGAACACTGCTTCAAATTTGCAGCAGATCCTGTATGTGTAAAAACACCCTAAAAAAAAAATATAAATAAATGTAACATTTTTACTGTGAATTTTTCTCAGGGAATTAAAAACAATGGGAAACAAATTACAGATATAACGCCTCGAAATACTCCAAAAAAATAAAAATAAAAGTGCCTTTTGAATACCATTACAGGCAGTTTGTTTTATATCTTTCTCAAAATAAAAGGAATTAAGAAAGCAATTGACGTGCAGCATCTCAGTACATGGATCCCTTGGTTATCACATCGGTGCATTATTAAAGGGGTACTCCACTGGAAAACAATTTCTTTTAGATCAACTGATGCCAGAAAGTTAAACAGATTTGTAAATTACTTCTGTTAGAAAAAAAACCCAATCCTTCCAGTACTTATCAGATGCTGTATCCTACACAGGAAGTTATTTTCTTTTTGAATTTCCTTTCTGCCTGACCACAGTGCTCCCTGCTGTCCATGTCAGGAACTGTCTAGAGCAAGAGAGGATTGCTATGGGGATTTGCTCCAGCTCTGGACAGTTCCTAAAATGGACAGAGATGTCAGCAGAGAGCACTGTAGTCAGGCAGAAAGGAAATTCAAAAAGAAAAGAACTTCCTGTGTACTTTACAGCAGCTGATAAGTACTAGAAGGATTGGGATTTTTTAACAGAAATAATTTACAAGTTTAACTTTCTAGCACAAGTTGATTTAAAATAAGATTTTTACCAGTGGAGTACCCCTTTAATTCTTTGCCACGAGTGCCAAGAAGCCGCTGTGCATAATTAACCCCTTAACATTCAATTTTCATTTTTTGCTTTCTCTCTCTTCTCCTTCCAAGAGCCATAACAGATTTCTGATCGGGTGACAGAGTGCCCCCTCTGTCAAACCCCTCACAGGTCCATTTGTGTCACAAAAAAAGCTCTGACCTTTCAAGACATGGACTTCACAAGACCTCTGAAGGAGTGTTAAGGAAGCTGCTGCTAACATCTTTGTGCCAGACACAACAAGTCCTGTGCGATATGGCTCCACGGATTGGTTATTAAGGAAGACTACAGATCCCAGCCAAAAACCTGTATATTAATTGGATTAAGTTTTCCCCTTTCTGTACTGACCTGTGGTCACTGTTTGGACTGAAAGTGTTTGGGCACACTATTGATCTGTGGTGTGCTGGAAGTGTTTTTTTTTTTGCTTATTTAGATGACGATCTTTCAGCTGATAGTCATAAAGTAATAATATTGTATATTCCTTGGCTCAGCTTTGGACTTTTCATGTAGTGTGGTTAAGAAATCTTAAAGTAACAAAAAAGAGGCATGTACAAAAATGTGGATTGACCATTCGATATAAGGACAATGCCAAAATCCGGCACTGCATGTAGGTCAATGAACAGATTTTACAGGGCCTGATGTAGATCACCATCACAGCAGTAAGATTCATTCGGAGCACTGGAAGATTAAAAAAAAAAATATAAAAAACACTTTCAATACGGTCAAAGTCTGGCGCTGTATGATACAGATCCTGACAAAGCATTTAAAGATGCATTTAGAGAAAATGGAAGAACACTGACATAAGGGTGTGTACACACGTGCATATTTTCTGCTGCAGGTTTGCTTCAGCAGATTTTGCTGCCCATTGAAGTCAGCAAAAATACGAACATGTGAACACACCCTTAAAAGGGAACCTTTTGTCACTTTCGTGCTGTCCGATCCATGAGAGTCACCAGCAGCTTCTCCCTGCTCCACAGGCCTTGATGGATATATCTCTTCCTATGCCCAAAGCTCTATCAATCAAGGCCGATGTGGTAGGAAGAAGCCACTGGAGACCGTCACAATGACTTGTGGTTCAGGGTGGGCCAAGCTAGTAACAGTGACCTCCGCTTGTCATTGTCAGGTCACTGCTCTAGCCAGTGACTAGCTGTTTAAGCACCCCATGTCCACTTAGACATTTTGTATGCAGAGAATACTCCTTTATGGCTACTTCCACACTGCAGTGCACACTTGCTGTGTGTATCTGAAAACCTCCCTATTCTATTTAAGGCTCCTTTCACACTGCCATTAGTACATGGCAGCCTGGCGGCCCCCATAATAGTAAATGGAAGCCGCCGGGACCGGTTGTTGCCCATTGCTCCCAGTCATGAAAACGGCCGTTGAAGTCAGAAAGAGAAAAAAAAAATTTTAAAAAATAAAATACTTTGACGACCGTACTCGATGGGGAGCAACGGCAGTGTGAATTATTAAAATCTGCCTCGCATATTTAATGTCCTAGCACAAATTCGTCTCACTTCAAGAGGTTGACTGGCAGAGAGGAATGCCATCAGTTACTATGGTGGTAAAACCTGAAAAAATTGCCACACTGTTTAAAAAAATACACAACATTTGTGAAACAGCAGAATATGTTACCAAACATACAGCTTTATAGGTAGATGACTAACTTAAATCCATGTTCTGTACATAGTGTAAAAAAAACACACCATGTACAGATCAGAAGGAGAAAAGCTGGGTGCAGACTGTGCATGACCAACACAATATATAGACAGATTAAATAAATAGAAGGCCAGTATGACTGTATGGTACATATAAACAGAGGAACACCGATAAATGGGTAAAGAATGGTATTTTAGACAGCATGCAATTAATTACATGAAGCTGAAGTAAAAAAAAATAAATGGTGCAATAATTAACACCTGATAGTTTACCCTAAGTAAATGCGATACCTTGATGCTCGTCCAGCAGCTCTGCTCCTCTGGAAGAGCTTTTCACTGAATGAAGTCCTATAACTTAAGGGCCTCCGTCTGGTGACACATTTCAATCAAACCAACCAAACCCAAAAAGGTGCAGATAGGAGTAGGAGATAGTTCGGAAAGTTAAGAGTTGTTAGTTTTGTCAGGAAAAGAAAGAAAGGAAAGAGATTAAAGATTAGATGTCACAATGACAGAAGAGGGAAGAATAATTCAGGTTATGAAAGGGTTACATCCATGTCAGTAATCCTAGTAAGGGTAAATCTGCCATAATAAATGTATTGTGCATTTGGCACGGGGATGAGTCTTTAAAACATTTTCTTCTCTATGCAGAATTGTGGATGGAAAATTTTCAGGGGAATACAGTAGAAAAATGGCTGAGATTTTAACAAACATAACCTATAAATTACAGATTTTTTTGAAGCAGAAAACAAGCCCCACTAAACCTATACTGAAGACGCGATAACAGAAGACTGGAGGCACGGAGCGAGGAGGGTTAAGTATGATCGGTGTTACCAGCCTGTTCCAACAGGTTAATGCGTGACACTGATGACAGATTCCCTTTAATGGGGAAGTACAATTCCACAAGAAAATATGCATGTTAATTACCTGTGGATTTTCAGCAAAATTTGCAACTGTAAACTTAAAAATATATATATATTTTTTTTAAGTGATCTATTTGCACTAAAATATTCTTTATAATTTTGAAACCCATGGAAACAAATTGTAAAACCGTCTAAATTCACATTACTGTTCACCATAGGTATCTGTCGGCATCCCACGAAAAATCAGATGCAGACATATTGAGACACACAGCAACGGGCACCTTTCATTTCGATGGCCAAACTAGTGTCACCTAGTGTCTTGTACTCCCTATGCTGCTAAGAAAGGACATGTTCTAAGTATAACCTTCAGAGCCTAGAATGAAGGAGCAGGCAAAAGCAGACTAGAAATAACAGATGGGAATAACTATAGAGTAAATTCACACATGCATATTTTCTGCTGCAGATCTGCTGTAGCAGATTATGCTACCCATTGAAAAAGCAAAAGCAGATCTGCAGCAAAAAAGTAGATTTTTTTATACTTCCTGTGAAATCTTTCTGAGGATTTATTGGGGGACACAGGAAACGTGGGTATATCTTGCTGCCACTAGGAGGCTGCCACTAGGCATTAACAAAAAAAGAAGTCGGCCCCCTACTGGCAGTATATAACTCTGCCCAATGACTCAGCTAATCTGTTTAGTCCCAAAACAGTAGGAAGGAGCCAAAAAACACAACAGAACAGAAGGTCAACAAATAACCAATGGGGTGGGTGCTGTGTCCCCCAATGGGTCCTCCGAGAAAGATTTTACAGCAAGTAAAAAAAAAAAAATCTACTTTTCTCGTTCGGCTCCATTGGGGACACAGGAACCGTGGGACGTACCAAAGCAGTCCCCGTGGTGAGAAGCAGAACACAGCCAGAGAAAAATCAGGTGGAGAGCGCCACTGCCGCCTGCAACACTTTACGCCCAAAGCCGGCATCAGCAGATGTAGTGTGAATTTGGTAAACGTGTGCACGGACACACATCTGCGGTGCCGAGCCCTGTTAAAGACCACCCAGGAGGACCCAACGGAACGGGTGGAATGTGCCTTGACCCGGAAAGGAGGAACCTTCCCTTTTAGAACAATAGGCCTCCGAGATGGCCGATCAGATCCACCAGGAGATGGTCGCCTTAGAAGCTGGAAGCCCATGCGCCAGCCTTCCGGAAGGACAAACAGTGAATCACTGCGCCGAAAGGAAGGGGCGGTGGAGAGATAGACTCGAAGAGCCCTGACCACATCCAAATTGTGGAGAGAGTGCTCCTTAGGGTGAGAAGGGTCTGGGTTGAAGGAGGGAAGGACAATATTCTCATTAAGATGGAAAGCGGAGACTAACTTATGGAGAAAGGACGGCACCGGCCGCAGCATAGTCTTGTCCTGATGGACAAGAAAAGGAGGGCGGCAGGAGAAAGAGCAGTCAATTAAGACACCCGCAGGATCGGGATAGAGATCGCTCCCTGAGGGGCTCAAATGGGGCACCCTGCAAGGTGCTGAGTACCAGATTCAGGTCCCAGGGCAGAGTGGGGGACCTGTATGGAGGAGCCTCGTGAGTCACACCTTGAAGGAAGGTGCAAACATGAGTGTCGGATGCTAGGGGGTGCTGAAAAAGGATGGAAAGTACCAACACCTGTCCTTTAAGGGAACTGAGCTCCAGACACGCTTGCAGAAAGGAAAGCAGGTTTGGCAAGGAAAAAAAACAACAACCGGAGACAGGGACCCGGCCTCGCACCATCTAAGGTAGGCACACCAGTTGCGATGGTAGATCCTGGCAGAGGATGGCTTACGCGCCCAAACCATGGTGCGAATGACCCGAACATAGAAAACTCAAGCCCTTAACACCACGGTGTCAAAACACAGCAGCAGAGAGGACCTTGAAACAGAAGGTTTCGACGGTCCGGAAGCCACATAGGGATGTCCACCACAAGACTAACTATGTTGGCAAACCATAGGCGCCGGGGCCAATCCAGGGAGACACAAGAATTGCTGAGACGCCTTGAGCTTCCTCACTACTCTGGGCAGAAGGGGAAGCAGAAGGAAGAGGTAAGGAAGGGTGAACTGCGCCCAGGGAATGACCATCGCGTCCATGGCCAGAGCTGGACCATGGCGGGACTTGGCCATGAACTAGGGGACCTGTGTTTAGACAGGATGCAAAGAGGTCGACATCCGGGGTCCCCCAATGTTCGCAAATTGCTGCGAACACCTCTGGGTGGAGAGACCACTACCTGGGGTCAGGCAAGGAGCGACTCAAAGTCCGCTTTCCAATTGTCCACCCCCGGAATATGGATCGCCAAGATGGAGGGAACCTGACGTTCTGCCCAGACCAGAATGCTTTTCACATCCACCATTGCCAAGAGGCTGCGAGTGCCCGCCTGGAGATTGATACAAGCCACTGCTGTGGCGTTGTCCATCTGAACTCGAACAGGACGACCTCAGAGGGACGACTCCCAGTGGCGAAGACAAATAAAGATGGCCCGAAGTTCCAGGACATTGATGGGGAGGCGGGCTTCCTGGGGAGACCAACGTCCCTGAACCGTCCGGTCCTGAAAAACGCCCCCTCAACCGAGGAGACCCGCCAACACAACAGGAGAAACAAGCTTTCCTCCTGGAGAAGAGGAGAGCGGAGCCACCAAAAGGAGAGACTGGCGAGCTGTGAGGTGCAGACTGATTCGGCGGTGGAGGGACAGTGGAGATTTGTCTCACAGAGACAGGATGGCCCACTTGAGAGGGAGACACGGAACTGGGCAAAGGGAACGGCTTCCATGGCTGCCACCATCTTGCCCAGCAATACCATTGGTATACAATTTAAAATATATGCACATATATGTGCTTATATTTTTAATTATTTTAAATTGTATACCAATAAAATTATGCTTTTATGACCAAGTGTTTCTTCTATTGCGCAATACTAAATTGACACATAGGTCTCTATATATAATTTGCTCCCTCCTATTCTCCAGCACTACTATGCAAGAATGGATGGCCACTGGTTGTGGGCGGCGCAAGAGGTGAATTCCGGACAGCAGAACACTCCGCTTGTCTGGAGAAAGCAGAACTTGAGCCCTTGCGGTGTCGAAACAAAGCCCCAGAAAAACCAGCAACTGAGAGTGAGAGGGGGTTTGATATCTCCCGATTGATCACTCAGACGAAACTGGTCAGGGTCTGAAGCGGGATGCTGATACTCTCCTGGTTTTCAGCCAAGGATGGGCGCAGGTGGCGATTGAGGAGCTTCAAAATTAAGAATCGGACGTATCGTTCCCCCCCCCCCCCCCCCCCCCCCACACCCTTTTTTTGGGAGCGACAAACCGATTTGAATAAAACCCCAGAAAACATTCCTTGGGCAGAATTGGCACAATGACCCCCTGTGCAAGGAGGGTGCGGAGCACCGACTAAAAAGCCGAAGCCAGAGCAGGAGAGTGGGGAGGACGAGACTGGAAAAATCAATCCTGGGGAAAAGAACCAAACTATTCGGTAGCCACTGGAAAAGACCTGCACCAAGCAAAGATGCCCAAAGAGTGACAGGTGATAACCCACCCGAGAGGAAGACTCGGGTGGGGGTGCCCCTTCAGGCGGAGGTACCTGGTTTGGCAGAAAAACGTCCAGAACGGCCATCCTGCTTCCAAGAGGGAAGCGCTTTGAAGGAAGGAGCCTTCCAAGACTGCTGGCTTGTCCTTGTGGCTCGAGGCAAAGGACAGAAAGGGCCTTCAGCCACATAGAGAGGCATATAGCAACCAAAGTGCCAAAAGCAAAGGCTGCACAACATGCGGACTCTAGAGACGCCGAGCACAGATAATCACCAGCGTTGGAGATCTGGAGAGCGCTAGGTCATCTGGAGGAGCCCCAGATAAAATGCTTTGGCGAAGTTGGGAAGCTGACAACACCTTGGACACCCAGGTTGCAGCAAACGCTGGAAGCAAGGTCAAACCTACTGCTTCAAATGCAAATTTCCCCAGGTTCTCAATCCGCTTGTCGACGGGATCCTTGAAAGACGCATCAGCTAGAAGAAGAGTGGTGACTTGTATAGGCAAGAGACCAGAGGGTCCACTGTAGGCGGGGCAGTCCATTTAGAGACGAAGTCCTGGGTAAATGGAAACATAGCCAACAGCCGTTTAGAACCCTGGAAGTGTTTTTCAGGATGCTTCCAAGCTGTGTTCAGCAAGTCATCAAACTCTGCATGAGTACTGAAGACCTTGGGAGTGCACCGAAGAAAACTCCTGGAGCAGGATCCGAAATTCCAGGGTCCTGTAGGTTAAACTGTCCACCATGTCCGACATGGATAACAGCTCCTCGGCCTCCGAGTGTGGATCCGAGTCAGTGTCCACCAGTTCCCCAGGAGACCGGAAACGGGCGGTAGAAGCTCCAGATCTAGGCATAGGAGATCTGGAATGGCGGGCCGGAGATCGGGAGCGGCCCCCAGGACCGCGGGAGTGAGGAAGCTGCCTGGTAGATGGAGATAGGGAGCAAGAGCCGCGTGAAGACGTCCCTTGGGTGAGGAGTCTGAGAAAATGACCCTAGGGCGCTTGTGAGAGCGCAGGGTGGGGCGGCCAGAGGAGGTTGAACGAGCCTCCTGGGAGTGAGGGCGCAAGGAGGACCGCTTTAAGGCAGTAGCTGGAAACTTGCGCCAGATCAGAGATAGTCTGAGAGAGAGGACACCCAAACCGGTCAGAGACCGCATGCTCCAGGGAGCCGTCCTGGGCAGAAGGCACCGGGGGGGGGTGTGGTGGTTTGCTGGGACGTGAAGTGGAGCAGGCAGAACCGGTGGACTCAGCCGAACCACCTGGCATTTTAGTTTTACAGCCCGTGCAGGAATAGTATGTAACCAGGGCGGCGAACGCCTGTCTGGTGGGGGGGTTCGGGTCTGGGGTTAGACATGGAAACACCCAACAGTTAAGTCAGCCAAACCCAGAAAAAAAAGGAGCAAGCTCACCCAGGTTCCTGTGTCCTGCAGCAGCTGGAACAGCAGTGGGGGTCCTTTGCAGAGGTAGAGGTTCTGAACAGAGGCGGGGTCCCCTGCAGAGGTGGAGGTCCCTTGCAGAGAAAGATATTGCTGCGTCCAGGAACCGCTGAATAGGAATAGCAGCTTGCAGGAATGGCAGCTTGGGGTGGAGGGGTGTATGTACCAATAAAGAAGATGTCCCACATACTCACCTCTGACGTCTTCATCCAGCCTAGTACCTCTCTGCTTCATGCCAATCGGGCCAGCAGGGGTATGAGGGGACCCGGCCCCAGCCCTAGCGCTGCTGAGAAGGGGTTAACGGTGCATACTTATGTACTGTGCCCCTTCCTCGCAAGTGGTGGATCAGCCAGCGCCATGCTCCTGTTGCTCCAACCTAGATAAGATAAAGGAGAGAAAAATCGAATACTCTATGAAAAACTATAAAAAAAAAAAAAAAAAAAAAGACCAGGTCTGGAGAGCTACAGACCTGTGTCTGCCTCCTACTGACACTAAGCTAAAACTGATTAACTCAGAGACAGTGGACGGGGTATATCCTGCCAGGAGGGGCAGACTTCATTTTTGTTAATACCTAGTGTCAGCTTCCTAGTATCAGCAAGATATACCCATGGTTCCTGTGTCGTTCTCCCCCCCCCCCTCCTCCCAAAGGAACCAAACGAGAAATATGCACATGTGAACATACTCTTTAGGTCTAGTTAGTCATTGCATGTGCTACTTAACCAAGCTGATAGACCTGCAAGCAGAATAAAGGATAAATCAAATAAACTGTTGCTGATGTCAGCATGTGCCCAAATTCCCTATAAGGACCATCCCTATGGCCTCACTAATAAAAGTCAGTATTGTGACCGATTCTTTGATAACTAATTTAAGATGTTTTACCATTACATTGCAAATTATATGTTTCTTATATTTCTTGCAAGCAATAACTATTTCCACTCCTTAAGTGTATTCTGCAAGGTGTGAGGTTGTCAGGACTAAGACTTCCTGTACTGGGTAAAAACCATTAGGGTGCCTGTAGCTGCACACAGAACAGTATATCCGCATTTACAATATCCTGCATTCTCAGTGGATCAGAGGTGCTGTTGGTTGGGTGTGACCAACTCTACTGCAGATTCAGGGCACTGTCATCCTGCCAGTTGCACGTAGGCACATGTGAGTTATGTTCACTGTTTTACTAATTCAGAACTGACCATTACACAAAGTAGCAAATGCATATATGCAATAGCTTTATTATGTAGTTCTTGGATATATTAGAGAGGCTAAAAAGGTTTAGCTTCTCTGATTCTTAACACAAGTCTCTGGACTAAACATTACTAACTCTGTACAGTAGGTGGCACCGGTGTCATATTTTTAGCTCTAGCATAGTGTTTAGTTTTTGCTGTTTAGAGCTTATCCAGAAAACAGCATCAGGAGTTGTCAATCTAAAAGAAAGCATGGGGTAGATCAGGCATAGGCAACCTTCGGCACTGCAGATGTTTTGGACTACATCTCCCATGATGCTCTTACAGCCAAAATCCTAACAAAGCATCATGGGAGATGTAGTCCAAAACATCTGCAGAGCCGAAGGTTGCCTATGCCTGGGGTAGATGATCCTGGAAAGAGAGACCTTTTTCATGAGTTCTTCCATGGTTAGAAAGCTGGAAATAGTGGACTGAAAAAAAAACAACTACTTCACTGTAAGGCTCTGTTCACACCTATATAGAGGGTTTGATCAACTGAAAAATGAAAAAACAAAACAAAAGAAAAACAAATAAGCCCTAATAAAAACAAAACAGCACAACAAATACTACTGTGCCTGTCCAATATGGCTCTCTTAAGGCAGCCTATTTGCAGAGACAGTGGGTAGAGTCTGATCACTGCAGCTGCTCTGTGTCCTAAGTGCACCAAGTAACAGATCAGTGAACTAGATGTTTTGTCCCCTAAGTTACAATATAAAGTCTGATCTGAGATAGAGCTGCAGGCTCCTTGTGAGTGAGGTTCAGCTGTTACACACAGATACATGTCAGGTTACATCTAGCAGGACACACTAGAGAATCTGCACACACACACACACACACACACACACACACACACACACACAGAGAGGAGAAAGGTAGTTTGATCAGGGGAAGATTATAACTCTGCAGCTAATACGTGTATGGACTCACTACATCCTTCTAGTTTCACACAGAGGGCAGAATCATATTTTTAGCAGCAATTCATATATGAGAGATAAGCAGATACATATAAACAAAGGGCAGCGCTTAGTGCGAATGTGTTTGAAAGCTGCCAGGAGCAATCTGTTGGGTGATTATATAATCCTTTGATTCATAGTACATCAGCCAAACAGGACAGACCACTTGTTTATACACATTACAACATAGGATTTTCTGATGGTCTCAGTGCTGGTTAAATGACCAAGTCGGAGTGAAATGTAAGGATGCAGCAAACAGCAGGAATACTGGGGGTAAGTGTGCATTATATGAGCAAAACAACAAGCAGTGCTTCTTTAATGGTGTCAATTTGGTTTGATGTTCAGCAAAGATGTGAACACTGCCTTAAAGTGTACTTGTTATGTAAACAGAGACGTCAATAGTATTGATCGACCACTGTTCACGAAAAGTATTGAGGAGCTTCGCTCACCGTCTTGATCTGCACGGAGCTTCTCTGGATGATGCCATAGACTTATAATAAGACTGTCCAGAGAAGCTAGACAGATCTCTGCAAACAGGGGAGTGAAGCTGATTGGTGGGGGTCTCGGCATTGGGAATAATGAGCTACAGTATGTGTTTAGTACCTGGCCACACAACTGACACGATGTACATACATTTTATTGATAACTCAAACATATTATGAGTTATCAACAAAAAGGTATATTTTATACCTTATAAAATATAACTATTTCTCTGTCTCAGCATTAAGACCAAGATCAATCAAAACAATTGACACCTCACTGACCGTTTTGTTGTCTTCAATCATACGAATGAAAATTTAGTACACTACCTGTTGTGCTTTTCTTGCTGTAATAACTGTGCTGCTATTTTCCTCAGGTCTGTTACTTCCTTTATTTCATCCTCTTCTTCCTCTTCTAATAACTGCTCCTTCTGAAGCCTAATAAGTAATATAAATGAATAAGCATAAAACCTGACACAAAAAACTACATCAAAGTTCTGAGGTATGTTTGGCTGCCTCGGTCATCTGAAGTCATGTTACTACCTTGTTTTGAAAAGGAATTTAGTGCACAAAAAGCGATACACAAATGTGGAAACATTCTTTACCAAGAATACTTAAATAAAAATACATTGTTTCCTACATTAAGTACAGTAGGTTTTGCACTGTAAAGGGATTTTCCAAAATGTATGTAATGCAAAACTCAAAAAAAAAAAAACAAACAGTAGTAATTAATAGTTTGCGCAATTGAAATTATATACATCTGCAAACACAAAAGCCTGGTTGGGAGGGGGGGGAACGGCACAAAAACTAAGTACTTCCAAACACAGGCACTGCGGCAATCAGCTGACCATGAATTTACCCTGCAGCAATTGGTGCAGGAGCACGGTATATAACATGGTGATCATGCAGATGAATGGCTGCTGCACCAGAATTTAAGTCTGCTCTAAGAGGAATTACGCTCGGGAAAAAACTAGCAAAATAAATAAATAAAAAAAAAAATAAAAAAAAACAACAAAATGGTTGATTCCCTCCACAAACCACACCAGTTCTTGGCTCATGACTGAGCTGCAATACAACAATTGAAAGCAAAGCCACTGCTTTTGGTTGAAACCAGTCTTTTCCAAACTTATCCAATCACATTAAAAATCTTTGTCCTATGTCTGGTGTTAAGCTGGATTCAAATCACGTTTTCTCCCATACGGGAGCGCATGCGGCAGGGGGGAGCTAAAACCTTGCGCTCCAGTATGTGACCGTATGCGCTCCCGTATGTCATTCATTTCAATGAGCTGGCCGGAGTGAAACATTCGGTTCGGTCGGCTCATTTTTGCACTGTATGTGCTTTTTCACCGGACCTAAAACTGTGGTCAACCACGGTTTTAGGACCGGTTGTAAAAGTGCATATGGCGCAAAAATTAGCCGACCGAACGTTTCACTGCGGCCGGCTCATTGAAATGAATGACATACGGGAGTGCATAGAAAGGCATACAGGAGCGTGAGGTTTTAGCTCCTCCCTGCCGTATGCGCTCCCGTATGGGAGAAAACGTTATGTGAACCCAGCCTTAGTCAGGTGAGCTGACCGATCTACTTAAAGGGGTATTCCAGGCAAAAATATATATATATTCCGGAGCCTATATATATATATATATATATATCTCAACTGGCTCCGGAAAGTTAAACAGATTTGTAAATTACTTCTATTAAAAAAATCTTAATCCTTCCAATAGTTATTAGCTTCTGAAGTTTTCTGTCTAACTGCTCAATGATGATGTCACGTCCCGGGAGCTGTGCATGATGGGAGAATATCCCCATAGGAACTGCACAGCTCCCGGGATGTGAGTCATCAGAGAGCAGTTAGACAGAAAACAGCAACTCAACTTCAGAAGCTAATAACTAACTGCTTTCTGATGACTCATGTCCCGGGAAGCTGTCCAGCTCCTATGGGGATATTCTCCCATCATGCACAGCTCCCGGGACGTGACATCATCATTGAGCAGTTAGACAGAAAACTTCAGAAGCTAATAACTATTGGAAGGATTAAGATTTTTTAATAGAAGTAATTCACAAATCTGTTTAACTTTCCGGAGCCAGTTGAAATATTAAAAAAAAAAGTTTTTGCCTGGAATACCCCTTTAAACTATGAAAGTAATGACCAGACATGTCGTGTATTGAAGCGCCCAGATAATCACAAATTTTCCATTACAATGATCAGACTGGGAGAATAAAAAATACCTTTGTTCTTCTTCCCATTCTTCATTCTCTTCAACTTTCTCTGATTTATCATTTAGTTTCCCTCTTTCCTTAAAGAAAAAAAATGAGGGCACACAGGACTCAATGATAAAACATTTAAAAGGGAGAGAATAAAGTTTAAATTAGTGCGACACATACCTTAATATAAGAAACAAAGGGCCCAGTAAGCTGCACATCGCCATGATCAGACAAAGCAGGATCCTCAGCGCTGGGGTCATAGTCATAAATCTCCTGATCGTGACCTGCATTGTTAAAAAAAAAAAAATTATAAAAAAAAAAAAAAAAAAATGTCAACAAGAGCTCAGAAATTCTCCACTGCAACATAAAAAGTGTTCCTGCATGGCTTATAGCATGCAAACATTCTATAGTATTTCATGCATAATAGCACTCCTCCATAAGGGAAAGAGATGGCTATATTGCCTCCTAGAGGGTTAATCTTATTAGTGTTAAATGGGGTTTTCCCCCCATCTCAGCTTCTTATCCTTTCCATACAATAGGGGATACAAGCTGATTAGTGGGGTCAGACCGCTGAGACCCCTGGCCATCCCAAGAATGATAAAAAAAAATGCTGGGATGAATGGAGCACACTGCACCTGTGTGACTACCACTCCATCCATTCATTCTTTTTAGGGCTGCTGAACATTTTTGAAAGCTGACCTCACATGTTCAGCCGCCCCATAAAAGAATAAATGGAGTAGTGACTGCACAGGTGCAGTGCACTCCATTTGTTCTGAAAACAATTGTGCATAGGGGATAACAAGCAGAGATGGAAATACACCTTTAAAATGGCCTCCAAAAGGTCTTATATTATTGGGGCACAATATGTTAAAAAAGCTTTTGGTATTGCTGTACTATACATCACCTATATAAAAAGGGACCGAAAAGAAAGCAGACTCAATTTAAAGTGCTACTTTAAGTTTATATGTTTTTTTTTAAAGGGGGAAATCCTGTCCCATCCTAGAGGTGGATAGGAGAAACAAGTCTGTATGTATTAATATATGGATTTGTATACTGCACTACTGCGACTCGTAAAACTCATCCCTACAGTAAGGTTGTCATCATTCAACTACACTATAAAAAGGTTACCTTTATGAGAGTCCAGTTTACTCCCTAGTAAGTGATTGTCGTTTTTCAGTGCCTGGTCTCTTGATTCTGATACCTGAGAGTGAAGGCTGATTGTGTCGTCGTCTGAAGGCTGTACAGCATAAGAATAAGGGTGACAGGTGAATGTAGAGGCAGAATGCTTATACCCGGAATCATAATCATACACCCTCTGAGGGGATCCAAACCGGGCTCCTTCACGCACCATTTAGGCTGCATTCACACCACGTTTTGTACCTAAGGGTGCCAGATCCGGCGGGGGGAGGGGCAAACCGGGCGCTCCAGTTCCCCGGCCGGATCCGGCACCCGTATGTACAAAACGTGGTGTGAATGCAGCCTTAATCAGGCCACCAAAAGGAACTAATATAGTAATCAAATCACAATAGGTTCACTTACAAAATATACACCAACCAAAAAGAACCCAGTGTAAAAATATGAAATTTATTGAACATATATCAAATAGCAAGTCAAACATTTATGTCACTTTCTTCCTTTACTCATGATGCATATCTATCTATTTTGTACTGATACACTGGGTATATACCAGCTATTATTGTGATTGATATGCCCGCTGAGAGTACTCTGCATGTACCCTGTATTCCATGTATCTGTGCCTACTCTACCATCTCCACTTCTCTGTACTTGCCATAACAGTGCCTGTATTTTTATCATTTCTCTTTTAAATGTTTGTCTTGCTATTTGAAATATGTTCAATAGATTTCATGTTTTGACACTACAGGTTATTTTTTAGTTGGTGTATACACCCTATAATCAGCTGTTTTAATATCTTGTAAAAAATTGGCATAAAATTTCAAGCCTTTTTTATTATCCGTTTTACAAAAACAAGGTTGGCAACATTTTTAATTTAGTTATTTTGCCGAAAATTGTTGTTTATTTTTGTGCATTTCAAGTCCTATAGAGAAGCCTATGAATTTCTGCACATAATCCACATCAGGAAGACACATGTCACTTTTTTTGCCTGCACTATATGATCCAAACTGTGAAAAACCATTGCAAACAATTGGAAGCAAATTTATGTGGATTTCAACATGGAATCGGTGTGAATAGGTGCTGTTCCCCATATGCTAATTCAATGATTCCAGATATAAGGTGGGCTGAGTGTAGTACAGTGGTCCCTCAACACACGATGGTAATCCGTTCCAAACGGACCATCGTTTGTTGAAACCATCGTATGTTGAGGGATCCGTGCAATGTAAAGTATAGGACAGTGGACTACAACCTTCGGACCTCCAGATGTTGCAAAACTACAACACCCAGCATGCCCGGACAGCCGTTGGCTGTCCTGGCATGCTGGGAGTTGTAGTTTTGCAACATCTGGAGGTATGCAAGTTGAAGACCACTGGTATTGGAGGTTACACTCACGTGTCCCCACCGCTGTGGACCGTTACCGCTGCCCCGGATGTCGCCATCCATCGCTGTTGCCGCGTCCCCGACGCATCCCCGACGCTTCGGCAAGGCCTCTGCTTCCCTGGCATCTTAGCTATCCGTCGCCGCCATCACGTCGCTATGCACGCCGCTCCTATTGGATGACGGTATGGCGTGCACAGCGACGTGATGACGACGATGGAGAGCGACGACGATGCAGGGGATCCCGAAGAGGACGTGCCGGAGCCCCGAGGACAGGTAAGTGATAGTCAGCGGACCACGCGGGGCACCGTAAACGGCTATTCGGTGGCAGCTGAAGCAGTCTGCGCTGCCGGATAGCCGTTTATGCGATGGCCCCGACATACAAAAGCATCGTATGTTGATGCTGCCTTCAACATGTGATGGCCTCTGAGAGTGATCGCATGCTGAAATGATCATATGTCTGGGCCATCGTAGGTCAGGGGGAGTCACTGTATCAGATAATGTGTGAAAATTTGAACTTTTTTCCAAGATTTAAATGTGCAGTAAAAAAAGCATTTTTGTTTTTTTCTGCTTTACACACTCCACTTTTTACAAATAGCCCATTTAACACAACACTTACGGGCAATTTTATAACAAAAATTTAATTACTATAACAAGACAAGCGCATTGCACAACGTACTTCAGTTGTTGACAGACGTTTATCTCCATTGTCACTGCCAATCCCAGAGTCAGGGCCATGGTTTTTACTTGGGTAAAAGTCTTCAATACTAATCAAAGAGTAAAATTTAAATAAAAATAATTTAAAAAGCCTAAACATGAGATCTGGAAATAAAAAATAACTTTGGGGAAATTTATCACTCTGCGCAAAAGTTTAGAGAGGCAAAATTACACATACATTTTAGACAAACCTCATCAAAAAGTTGTAAATAAACATTTTTAAATTGGTAAAGCTTGTGCAAGAAGTTAGTGCAATTGTGCCACTCTCTCCTGGCACAGGGAACTATAAATGTCCCATTTTTTACAATATACAAAAGGCTGAATTCTCTATGCTAGGTTTGCTAGATTTATTTATAAGTAAAATAAGGTTAACACCTATAATAATTTTGGTGCGTTACAGCAAAAAAAAAGTCTATATTAAATGAACTACTATAATAAAACTATTAAAATATAAATATTAATGAAACCACACGTTGAATGGTGTTAACCTAAAGAAAAAAAAAATTCCAAAACCCAGAATTGCTAATTGAAATGCAAAAAAAGTTATCAGAAAGTCCTATCCAAACAAAAATATAATTTTAGAATAAGACGAAAGTGGCTCAGTACCCCTAAATAAGCCAAGTGTCACTGTTGTGTACCACCTGCTTTACACAATTTATAAGATACAAAAGGCTGAAACCTCTTAGCTATTTAGATCACTAGATTTATTTAGAATTAAATACAGTTCACACCTATAATGGCTTCAGTAAGTTATAAATAAAACTAAAAATGCACACATGTAAAATCATTAAGAATTAATTAAATACTTTGCAATCACATAAAGTTTGTCTATATAACATGTAAAATATAAAGCAGAAATATGGTTAGATCAAGATGATATATTACAAGCTAACCCGCTGCCGATAGACTCTTGTATGGAGAGAAGGCTATTGTGATGGATTTATTGTGTCCTACATCCACAAATGTCATAAAGATAGTCACAAACTTTTAAATACTTGGGCATTATTATTACTCCCTCTCAGCATGATTTTGTTTCTCCTAACCTGACCCCTTTATTGGATAGGGGTTCCCGGAAGGTGGTAGTTTGGTGTAAACTTCCGATTTCGGTGGTTGGCCGGACTAACCTAGCTAAAATGGTATTGATGCCGCAATTATTGTACATATTACAAAATTCCTCAGTTTGGATTGCGATGTCCCACTTTCAACACATTCAGCATAGAATTAGATTTGGAACACTTTGACGGGGGGGGGGGGGGGTCTTCTGGATGCTTCGCCCTTCCCAATCCCTGGTTATATTTTTTAGCCTCCCACTTGCATCAGATACGGGGTTGAGCACATGTTGGTACGTTAGGTCCAACGGGGAGATTGTTCATGGCACGACATGGAGGTCGGATCCTGCTCCACATGCTCAAAATTGGTGTTCTTACTAGACCTCAGGACTCCTGGATCTCAGGCACTGAGCAGTCATTCGGCGATCGGACAGCAAGGAGGCAGGTAGGGACCATCCGGCTGTCCTGTAAGCTGTTCAGGATGCCGCGATTTCGCCGCGGCTATCCCGAACAGTCCACTTAGCTAACGGGCACTTTTTACTTGAACTTTTAGCCGCGAGGCTCAGCTTTGAGCGCGCGGCTAAAGGGTTAATAGCGCGCGGCACCGTGATCAGTGCCGCGCGCTATTAGCGGCGGGTCCCAGCTTCACTATGACACCGGGCCCGCAGTGATATGATGCGGGGTCACCGTGGGACCCCGCGTTATATCGCGGGAGAGGGACCAAGGACGTACTTATACGTCCTTCGTCCTTAAGGGGTTAATGTGGTCGTTGCTCTTCTTGTACATCCTGAGTAAACCAGTCTGTACAAGAAGAGGATCACCAGGCATCCCAGAGGCAGGTGAGAAACCTTCAGCTGCCCTCTTAGCTGGTCAGGACCCCGCCATTGCACTGCGGAGGTCCCAAACAGCCCCCGAGTTAATTGGCACCAGTATTTTACACCTTTAGATGCTGCAATAGACTTTGATCTTGCAATCTAAATGGTTAATGCTGCTATTACCCACCGGCACATCATCTGAGCTCGCTTCAAGATCCTGTATCTGGTGCAGGATGTAAATCCCACCAAAATAAACATATAAATTCAGGAAATGGACCAGTCAGTCCCAAGTAGACTATGGGTTATGGGTACATTGCTATACACTTTGGCATATCTCCAGATTACTGTTCAGACATGTTCCTAATGCCATGTACACATGTGGCAATACTGATGTAGCACAAAGCAACAGCACCAAAATACATGAGGTTTTCCTGCACTTCTTGACCTACTAATTTAGTAGGTCAATTTAGAAGAGGAAAAAAAATTAAAAATCTTGGGAAAGTGAGAACGATGTACCTGTCTGTGAGAGGCTGAGAAGGGAGTCTTTTCACAAGTGACGGCAAGTCAAGAGAATCTGGCTTTTTCTCTGTCCGGCAGCAAGCGTGAATATTCAGGAACTTAAATATGTGAACTTTTCCTTTTAGGCAAATCTGTATCAGAAAAAAAAATCTGCTTAGTTTTATTTGTTTTTAGCTTTTGAGCTTTTAATATTCCACATTATTCCACAGTTCTGTTCCTAAATAGACGTCTGGCTTACAGACTTTCAGGTGCTGCTTGCCTGTATACTCTACACAACCCTACAAAATAAAGGGGTAGCTGCCGATTCAGTGACATTTCACCCTCATGTTATTTTAGCGACTCTTTTCTTGCAAGATAGAGTTCTAAGATAAGGAGAGGGTTTAAGTCATCTCTGGGGATCAGAACAGAGAGGACCTTTTACACTCCCTAGAAAACAACCTCAAATTGTTATTCTCACTTGGTAGATTGCTCGGCTATGCAAAGATTTTATGATTGGTGGGGATCTGACCTCTTGGACCTGTGGAGGTCCTGAAAATGAAAAGGAGACATCACCAATTTAGCTCTGTGTGTCTTTTTAAGTTTTCCAGGATATAAGGGTATTGGTCTATGGCAATGTTTACACTCTGCACTAAATTCAACAGAAATTAATTGCCCATTCACCTTAATGGAAATCCTGCAGCCGATATTTTGCTGTGTGAATAGGACAGCGGAATCCCATTGAAGTGTATTGGCTATAATTTCATGCGGAATTCCAGGCAGACATTCTGGTGTGTGAACATAGCCTTAGGCAGCATTCACACAACAAATTCTGCACATCTGCATCGGGTAGTTTTTAAACACATATGGAATCTGTGTTGAATTCGTGCAGAAATTTCCTCACGGATTCCACATCTCAGTAAAAAGATAGATTTTATTAAATTGAACAGTGAGTTTGTGTGGCATATGCATGCATTTTGCGCAAATTCCGCACAAATTCGGCAGAAAGTCAGCCACATTGACTTCAATGGGATTCCACAGCCGAAGTCCGTAAAAATATAAGACCAGGCTTATATTTTTTACGGACTGTGGAAAACAGAATTTCAGCAGTGGAATTCAGCATGGGAAATTCTGCTGTGTGAATGACAGTGCGGAATCCCATTAAAGTTAATGGGCGATAAATTTAGGCAGAATTCCAGGCAGAAAATTCACGTAATTCCGCACAGAATTTTTGTCGTGTGAACGCGGCCTCAGGACTGGTGAAGGTCAAAGAGAAGTTAGACTGACCGTAAAATAAAGGCATATCCTACCAATATATAGGGAGGGAGGGGTGAGCATGGTCCAAAGATCGAAAGATAAAAAATATAAAAAAAATAATGTATGAATAAAAGTGCAATCAAAACAATTTTCCAGCCATTCAGCCTGAAAAACTGCACATTCCAATCTTCATTATTGATGAAATGTAGTCACTACCGACTACTTGGAACAACAACAAATATCACTGCCAACTGTTAAATGCTGGGATGAGCGTGTTGTCACAGCATTGCAGTGATCAGCCGTCCACCTACCTGTGCTGGAGGCATTTGCATAGGATTATTATCCAATATTAATACTTCAAGCTGCCGGAGCTTCCTGTAGCTTACTGGGATTTCTGTAATCTTATTACACGAGAAGTCCAGCTTTACCAGTGGAAGAGACGACAGCTCTAGGGGAGAAAAAACACAAAGGTGTAAAATGGTTTAGATAGAAGGGCAAGTTATTTCTTTTATTTAATGTTCTTCAGAAAAACTATAAAAAAAACAAAACCTCACTGACACAGAATTTACAGGACAAGGGGAGAGTGAAAAAATCCTCTATTCATTTGTCTGAAAACTGCGGACCTCAAGCTGTTGCAAAACTACAACTCCCAGCATGCCCGGACAGCAGTTTGCTGTCTGGGCATACTGGAAGTTGTAGTTTTGCAATAGCTGGAGGTGCACAGTTTGGTGATCACTGCCATATGCGATGCAAATATGGCAGGTTCAATTCCATACTGCTCAATGCAAAGGAGATATGTCCACGTCAGGCCACAGTAGCTAAAGGATCTCTTGTTAGTATCTAAAATTATCCAAGAAGCTGTTATTAACCCCTTAAGAACCCAGGGTTTTTCCGTTTTAGCACTTTCCTTTTTTCCTCCTCCCCTTCTAAAAATCAGAACGCTTTCAGTTTCTCACTAACAGACCCATATGAGGGCTTGTTTTATGTGCCACCAATCCTACTTTGTAATGACATCAAACATTTCACCACAAAATCTACAGCAAAGCCAAAATAATAAATAAAAATATGTATTTGTGGGACAAAAAGGAATAAAAAAAATAAAAAAAAACACGTCATTTTATAATTTTAAGTGGCTTTCATTTCCACGCAGTGCACTTTTCTGTAAAAATTACACCCTATCTATTCTGTAGGTCCATACGATTAAAAAATTGATCCCCAACTAAGATTTGATTTTGTTTTAGTTTTGTTAAAATATTTATAACTTTGTGCACCAAGTACCGTATATACTCGAGTATAGGCAGAGTTTTTCAGCACGATTTTTCGTGCTGAAAACACCCCCCTCGGCTTATACTCGAGTGAACTCCCCCACCCGCAGTGGTCTTCAACCTGCGGACCTCCAGAGGTTTCAAAACTACAACTCCCAGCAAGCCCGGGCAGCCATCGGCTGTCCGGGCTTGCTGGGAGTTGTAGTTTTGAAACCTCCGGAGGTCCGCAGGTTGAAGACCACTGCGGCCTTCAACATCATCCAGCCCCCTCTCACCCCCTTTAGTTCTGAGTACTCACCTCCGCTCGGCGCTGGTCCGGTCCTGCAGGACTGTCCGGTGAGGAGGTGGTCCGGTGGGATACTGGTTCCGGGCTGCTATCTTCACCGGGGAGGCCTCTTCTAAGCGCTTCGGGCCCGGCCTCAGAATAGTCACGTTGCCGTGACAACGACGCAGAGGTGCGTTCATTGCCAACGTAATTCTGCGTCATTGTCAAGGCAACGGCTCTATTCCGGGCCGGAAGCGCGGAGAAGAGGCGCCCCCGGTGAAGATAGCAGCCCGGACCACCTCCCCACCGGACAGCCCTGCAGGACCGGACCAGCGCCGAGCGGAGGTGAGTACTCAGAACTAAAGGGGGTGAGAGGGGGGCTGGATGATGTTGAAGGCCGCAGTGGTCTTCAACCTGCGGACCTCCGGAGGTTTCAAAACTACAACTCCCAGCAAGCCCGGACAGCCGATGGCTGCCCGGGCTTGCTGGGAGTTGTAGTTTTGAAACCTCTGGAGGTCCGCAGGTTGAAGACCACTGAGGGCGAATGATGAGAAGAGGATGATGAAGGGGGGGGGGATGTGGGATGATAAGGGGATGATGAAGGGGGGATGTGTGGGATGATAAGGGGATGATGAAGGGGGGATGTGTGGGATGATAAGGGGATGATGAAGGGGGGATGTGTGGGATGATAAGGGGATGATGAAGGGGGGATGTGCGGGATGATAAGGGGATGATGAAGGGGGGATGTGTGGGATGATAAGGGGATGATGAAGGGGGGATGTGTGGGATGATAAGGGGATGATGAAGGGGGGATGTGTGGGATGATAAGGGGATGATGAAGGGGGGATGTGTGGGATGATGACAAGGGGATGATGATGAGGATGTTAATGACGGGTCTGGATGATGACAGGGGGGGGGGATGAGGTATTTCCCACCCTAGGCTTATACTCGAGTCAATAACTTTTCCTGGGATTTTGGGTTGAAATTAGGGGTCTCGGCTTATACTCGGGTCGGCTTATACTCGAGTATATACGGTAAATGTTAAATTTTTAGGGTATACAAAATGACCCAAAACACACAATTTTTTTTTTTATGTATACGCCATTGACCATGTGGTTTAATTAACGTTATATTTTTATAGTCCGGACATTTACGAACACGTCGATACCACATATGCTTATTTTTGTTTACATTTTTTTTTTTTTTAAATGGGAAAAAGGGGATGATTCAAACTTTTATTAGGTAAAGGGTTAATTCACATTTATTCACTTTATTTTCACACAATTTTTTTGTCCCCATAGCACTAATCAGTGTTATCCGTGCTCGATTGCTCCAGGCTGTTGAGGCCTCCTGGAGCATCAGAGCACCGGTCTGACGGCAGTGAGGCAGGTAAGGGCCCTTTCCTGCTGTCCGCTCAGCTGATCGGGATACAGTGGTGGTCCCGATCAGTTCTGCTGAGCTGGCAGGAATGGATTTTCTTCATTTTAGACGATGCGATCAACTATGATTGCGGCATCTAAGGGGTTAATGCCGGGCATGACGACGATCAGTGATGTCCAGCATTAGACACAGGTCCGGAGGCTGATAGCCACCGGGACCACCCCGCTATGACGCGGGGTCAACTCATGAGCCCGCGTCATAGCAGGGGAGTGGGGTATGCCCTGCATCCTTAAAGGGGTATTCCAGGCAAAACCTTTTTTTATACATATCAACTGGCTCCGGAAAGTTAAACAGATTTGTAAATTACTTCTATTAAAAAATCTTAATCCTTCCAATAGTTATTAGCTTCTGAAGTTTTCTGTCTAACAGCTCAATGATGATGTCACGTCCCGGGAGCTATGCATAATGGTAAAATATCCCCATAGGAACTGCACAGCTCTTGGGACGCGAGTCATCAGAGAGCAGTTAGACAGAAAACAACAACTCAACTTCAGAAGCTAATAACTATTGGAAGGATTAAGATTTTTTAATAGAAGTAATTTACAAATCTGTTTAATTTTCCGGAGCCAGTTGATATATAAAAAAGTTTTGGCTTGGAATACCCCTTTAACAAGTTAAAAAAAATAAAATAAAAAATAAAAATGTATAAATGAAAACCTGCAAATATTTTTGACTTTTGCCAAATAAATAGGTTTCATATAAAGGTGCGTCATATTTCCAAATGTTTTACGATGGGATCTTGTATACAAAGTGTAACTTGCTTGTGAAAACCACCCAAAATAGCCATGTAATGTAATAGACGCCATCCGTTTCACAGAACATACAGGTGCTAGATAAAATGGAAACTTACCATCTGGTAGGACTTGGAGATTATTCCTTCTCAAATTTATTTCCCTAAGTGAATGGAGCTTTCCTACTTGAGGTGGAAGAACCTGGATTTCATTGCAGCTGACATCCTGTAATAAAGAAACGGATTATATAAGCCAAAAAAATAAAAAATGTTAATAAAATAAAGGATTGAGAATTAAAGCTTGCCTACCAGTTCCATCAAGTCTTTTAATTTTCCAACCTCTTCAGGAATGGAAACTAATTTATTATTACTGACAACCAAAACTTTCAATGGCAAGTCGAAGAGATATTTTGGCAACGTTGATAAAAGATTTCGACTGAAAAGGAAAAATACAAAACTGTTAAGACTGTAAAATAAAAACACTGCAAATATCATTGTCATGTAGTCTCAGGTGCTTATGTAACACTTACAATACTTTGATACTTTCACATAGGGAATAAACAAAAAGTCACTATGTCAGGGGAGTCTGGGAGAATAGCAGGAGAGAAAAAAAATACTGCTTGCGCCGTCTTTCTCGCGCTATTCCCGTAAAAAAACACAACAGCGCCCCATGGACCCCATAATAGTAAGCAGGTAGGTCCTTGCTAGGGGTTATGCCTTCTGTACTTTATAAGAGACAAGGTATACAGAATTCTACAGTGTGCAATGCAATAAAGGGATTTTCTGGGTCTTAAATATTGATAGCCTTCTCTTTTTTTTTTTTTTTACTTTGTTTATTGAGTTTTTCACATTTTACAAGCAATGAGAAACTAGTAATGCGAGAAAGTAACGGTATGCGAACATGCATAGGCGAGTAGCGCAGTACCCTGAATGCCACAACAGATATGGAATATACAGAAAATCAAACACTAGTATACAGCCTATCAGGCCAAAGTAGTTCTTCCATCCACTCACACCAAAACAGTTACAAGCATTCCTGTACAAACAACAACACTAGACTACAACAAAAGGGTCAAGACACTGGGGGCGGGAAGCATCAAGGAAAGGACATGGCATAAAAGGAAAAGTGGGGAGAAAGAAAGGTAAGAAAAAATAAGAAAAAGAAATAGATGTCGATGAGACCAGTTGAGGAGAAGGTATAAAAGCATATCAAGTCACCCTGAGCTCGACTGTCCACCCAGATTCCTTAGCCCACACCATCCGGAAGGCGCAATGGGCCTAGAGTGCCACTGAGTGAGGCCCTACAATACCACTCTGTGTGGCGGAATGGCGTAACAAATGCGTCGATTTGCGATCTATCCAAATGTGCTACCATAAAAGTGTGCCACTTGGCAAAGAATTTTTTAGCATTCCGCTCTCTATGCCTCTTCGTATCCAATCTGTCCATCTCCAGGAAGACTTTCAACTCTGCCACCACGTCCGGCAATGCCGGCATTCGTGAGTGGATCCAATCCCTTAGCATAACACGTTTAGCCACCAGTGGGATCACATAAACAAAAAGCAGCACATTACGCAATCCAGCCGCTTCAGCTTTCTCCGGACCGACAGATTGGAAAAGGAGAGCCTGAGGGGTCATAGATCTTCGAAGATGGCCTTCTCTTTTGCAGTGGCTGTGCCTGGTACTACAGTCCTATGGATCTGATGAAGATGCCCAAGAGCTGTCATTTCTATTTTATACAGATTGAAGAGACTGGCAGTGAGCATTACTTGACCACCGCTTCATTCCTGTGAAACGCAGGAATGTGTTTAGACCACAACTGTTCACTTACTACCTATCTTGTGGATGGGTGATAAGTTGTCATCTTGGGAACACCTTTTAAATTAGACATAGAGACAAGATAAGTATAATAGACATCAATACTATTCTTGAAATAAAATATCGATATGATGGAGCAAATCAGGAAGTTCTTTATATATTTGTTTTAATTGTTAATTAATGATATATTTTTATAATTCGGACATTTCCGCACACAGTGATACCACGTTTATTATTTTTTTTTTACACTTTTTTATTGGGAAAGGGGGGGGGGGTGATCCAAACTGTTATTAGAGGAGGGGTTAAATGATCTTTATTCACTTTTTTTGCAATGTTATAGCTCCCATAGGGACCTATAACACTGCACACACTGATCTATTACACGGATCACTCGTTTCACATAGGAAACCAGTGATCGATGATTCTGCCGCTTGACTGCTCATGCCTGGATCTCAGGCACTGAGCAGTCATTCGGCAATCGGACACCAGGAGGCAAGGTAAGAGACCCTCCTCGTGTCCCAGAGCTGTTCGGGATGCTGCGATTTCGCCGTGGCGATCCCGAAGAGCCCCCTGAGCTAGCCGGCAGTGATTTACTTCCACTTTAGACGCGGCGTTCAAAGTTGAAAGAGCGCAGCACCGCGATCATTGCAGCACGCTATTAGCCACGGGTCTCGGCCTCTAGAGGCCGGGCCCGACCCGCTATGACTCGGGGCCACATCGTGGCCCCGCGTTATAGAAAGGGAAAGGACTCCGGACGTACCGGTACGTCCTTGGTCCTTAAGAGGTTAAAAAACAAATGCAACCAGACATTTTTCAAATTTGTACACATGTTTTGATACAGTTTAGTCAGGTTTTGAGGAATCTGTTTCTTTATCAAAAACCTGATACAGGAAACTGTATTGCAAAAATGTGGTGTGAACCCACCCTAAGATAGCATCAGAGCTTGAGGAGGGTGCACTCAGCTGATCACTGTATAGAGGGAGGAAAACACCAGAGTCTTCAGGGTGGGCAGAGCACCCAGCTGTACTGTTTATCAATGTATAGAGGAGAACACACAAACTGCAAGCTGTGTATCAGTACAGAAAGAGGAGAGAACTCCGAAAACTCTGCATGAGAAAGAAGAGAAAAAAATTGTGGTCCTCAGCATTAGGGTCTGCAAAGGGGAAATGGGTTCATGGACTGTAGAAGAAGCAGTCAGCCCAGGAATACAGCAGTGCTGATACATGATTTGTGACCACATAGCACCAGAAGACATGATAACTATTAAGGGCATGATTTTGATCAGCTATTACACCAGGTGAATAAAACTGCCTTAAGTGTTCTTTCCCACAGTTTTGTGTGGTAATTTCTTTGGAATTTTTAGATTTCCAAAGTGGAACCAGCAGGAAGGAGTTCTTACTATAGGTTCTTCCTTTATATTTCTCATTCCTTTTGAATTCACTTTTTGCTTTGGCTCAAAAGCATAAGTGGAAAAAAAATAAAACACAAGCTACTAGAAAATGCTGTGAGAAACCTTCTAAAAGGTTCAAGTTCAAATCCCCCTATACGCCACCACTTCAGGTGCTGTGATCATAGCAGCCAATCACTGCTGCAGCTGTCTACATTTACTACCATGGCAGGCAGTGATTGGCTGCCATGATCAGATGTTCGACTCACACTGCTTTCTGAGGCTAATTCTTAACCACAGACAATGGCCATTTTACAGGCAAAAAAGAGAAATAAATAAATAAATAAATAAATACATGATTACAGTCATGGCCGTAAATGTTGGCACCCCTGAAATTTTTCAAGAAAATAAAGTATTTCTCACAGAAAAGGGTTGCAGTACCACATGTTTTGCTATACACATGTTTATTCCCTTTGTGTGTATTGGAACTAAAACAAAAAAAGGGAGGAAAAAAAAGCAAAATTGGACATAATGTCACACCAAACTCCAAACTTGGCACCCATAACTTAATATTTGGTTACACACCCTTTGGAAAAAATAACTGAAATCAGTCGCTTCCTATAATCATCAATAAGCTTCTTACACCTCTCAGCCGGAATGTTGGACCACTCTTCCTTTGCAAACTGCTCCAGGTCTCTCTTATCGGAAGGCGCCTTTTCTCAACAGAAATTTTAAGATCTCTCCACAGGTGTTCAATGGGATTTAGATCTGGACTCATTGCTGCCACTTCAGAACTCTCCAGCACTTTGTTGCCATCCATTTCTGGGGGCTTTATGATGTATGTTTGGGGTCATTGTCCTGCTGGAAGACCCAAGATCTCGGACGCAAACCCAGCTTTCTGACACTGGGCTGTACAGTGCGACCCGAAACCCGTTGGTAATCCTCAGAGTTCATGATGCCTTGTACACCTTCAAGGCACCCAGTGCCAGAGGCAGCAAAACAACCCCAAAACATCATTGAACCTCCACCATATTTCACTGTAGGTACTGTGTTCTTTTCTTTGTAGGCCTCATTCCATTTTCGGTTAACAGTAGAATGATGTGCTTTACAAAAAAACTCTATCCTGGTCTCATCTGTCCACAAGACATTTTCCCAGAAGGATTTTGGCAAAATATAGTCTTGCTTTTTCCTGTCTCTGTGTCAGCAGTGGGGTCCTCCTGGGTCTCCTGCCATAGCGTTTCCTTTCATTTAAATCTCGGACAGTTCACGCTGACACTGATGCTCCCTGAGCCTGCAGGACAGCTTGAATATCTTTGGAACTTGTTTGGGGCTGCTTATCTACCATACGGACTATCCCATGTTGACACCTTTCATCAATGTTTCTCTTCCGTCCACGCCCAGGGAGATAAGCTACAGTGCCATGGGTTGCAAACTTCTTGATAATGTTGCGCACTGTGGACAAAGGCAAATCTAGATCTCTGGAGACCCAACGTCCCAAAATATGGATGTATTTTTTTATGTAATTGAATAAAAAGTAGTCAATGACACCTAGTTTTACATCCGTGTAAAATAAATAGGCAGAGATGTTTAGAAATGCAAAAAGATGGCTACCTCCATTTGAGGCCGGCAGAGATGGTTTGTTAATGAGCGGTGCACGAACTGCTATGACATTTACGTAACTTACAGAATTATGTAAATAGCACAGTTCCTGATGCTACACCCTTTGCGCACCTTCTATTGATGTCAAAGATAGTTACGCAAATTGTATAACACAGCCGCTATTTTCAAGACAAAACCATCTCTTATTAATGGCACAAAGTGGTACAAAAACACTTTATTAAACATTTTCCCATTTGTATTACTATCATTTTCGTATAGGTGAAGCAAGAAGCTGGTTTGGGCTTTAATATCGTTTTAATTTTTTTTTATTTGCATTAACTTAACATTTATTTAATTTTATATAAATTTAAATAATGTGCCCTCTTAAAAGTAATAAAAAGCTTTTGAGGGGCAATGTAACATTGCAGTGTTTTTGTTATTACTTATTTCCCCTGTAACAATTGTCAGCCCGCGCGATGCACTGTCACCATCTGGGAACTTATCACATCCCCCTGCAAGCGCTGCCCTCCTTGTCCTCCTGTTTGTTGCGGGCCGCTGGAAATCTGTACTGTACGCTGTATCCCTATGCCCGGGCTGCAAAACATAAAAATAAACTCTCACCTTGCCCTGTTGGTCAGGTACCGGCCTCACCTGATTCTGGGGACGGGAACTTTCGAGAGCGATGTTCCACCTCGGCCGGTGATAGGATGAGCTCACTGTCCTGTAAGGAGCTCTGGCCGGCTTCTTACATGACAGTGAGCTCAGCTGTGGCCATTGATAGGCTGACGGCTCTCTGACGTTCCCGTCCCCAGGAAGAGCGTGACACCGATTGGGGAAGGTGAGTTAAAGTTTATTTAGTTTATCTTTTGCAGCCCGGGCATAGGGATACAGCATACAGTACAGATTTCCTGTGCCGGCGGCCCGCAACACACAGGAGGACGAGGAGGGGACAGCGCAGCGCTGATAACTGGGGGGGGGAGCAGAAGAGCGCTCCCGGGTCACATGATTTTGGGGGGGGGGAGGAGAAATACCGTTATATATACCGTGGAACCACCAGAAGTCAGAAGTTACAAAAATACCGTGATACACATTTTTGGTCATACCGCCCAGCTCTAAAAAGACACCCCTCACATACGCCTTAAAAGAATCCCACACTGTGCCCACCGAGGCAATTCCCACATTGATCTCGAGAAAGGCTTCCACATCAGTCTTGAGCGTAAGGCCAACTGAGGGGACCTGAAGCCAAAAGGGGTTCATTCGCCACAGAGAACCCCACAGCCTAGCATGAGAATTCAAGGTGAGATGTACAAAAATAGGGGAGTGATCAGAAAGACTAAGGTGGAGATACTCCACCGATACTACGAGGGGAAAGGCCAACTGGTTGCCCAGCGCAAGATCAATGCATGATAGCGTACCATGAGAGCTAGAGTAACAATAGTATTGCACCTTGGTAGGATTAAGTCTTCTCCAAAGGTCCACCCACCCCCACCTCCTCCACAAACCTAGCCAAACCCGTAGTAGAGTAATCCTGTGAGGTCCCCAGGCACCAAACCTATCAAGTGTCGGATGTAAGAGATTATTTAAATCCCCAACCACCAAGAGCAGTGCATCAGGCAAAGAGGACAAATAAGATAACACGGTGCAAGGCATCACTCGAGTATATGGGGGGGGGACATAGAGCGTAACCAGCACACACACAGTACGATTGAAGGCACCATAAAGGCAAACAAACCTACCCTCTGGTTCATTGAGACTAGAAGTAGAGGAAAACTAAATATTTCTATGAGTAAGAACACTTACACCTGGGAATATGAGGAAAAAGTGGCATGAAAGGTGTGGCCAAACCATGGTTTGTTCAGCAAATGTTTTGTATCATTTGTCAAGTGCATCTCAGAGAGGAACAACATAGCAGGTTGCTAGGATTTAACCCCTTAAGGACTCAGTTTTTTTTTTCAGTTTTTGCCCTTTGGTTTTTTCCTTTTTACCTTTAAAAAAATCATAATTCTTTCAGTTTTGCACCTAAAAATCCATAAGATGGTTTATTTTTTGTGCCACCAATTCTACTTTGTAATGAAATCAGTCATTTTACCCAAAAATAATACTGTGAAAAGGAAAAAAAAAAATAAATCACTGTGTGACAAAATTGAAGAAAAAAACACCATGTTGTAAATTTTGGGGGCTTCCGTTTCTACAAAGTGCATTTTTCGGTAAAAATTACACCTTATCTTTATTCTTAGGTCCATACGATTAAAATGATACCCTACTTATATAGGTGTGATTTTGTCATTCTTCTGGAAAAAATAAACTACATGCACGAAAATACACTTAAAATTGTCATCTTCTGACCCCATATTTTTCCGCGTACGGGGCAGTATGAGGGCTCATTTTAGCGGTACCATTTTTGTATTGATCTGACTTTTTGATCGCTTTTTATTCATTTTTTCCATGATATAAAAAGTAACCAAAAATAAGCTATTTTGGACTTCGGAATTTTTTAGCCCGTACGCCATTTACAGTGTGGTTTAATTAACGATATATTTTTATAATTCGGACATTTGCGCATGCAGCAATACCACATATTTTTATTTTTATTAACAGAGTTGTTTTTTTAAATGGGAAAAGGGGGGCAGTTTAATAAAGATCATTCAAGCCCTTCCCTAATAAAAGTTTAAACTTTTTTTCACTTTTTTTTTTTTTGCAATGTTATAGCCGCCCATAGGGGGCTATAACATTGCACACACTGATCTTTTACATTGACCATTGATCAACGATTCTGCTGCTTGACTGCTCATGCCTGGATCTCAGGCATTGAGCAGTCATTCGGCGATCGGACACCAGGAGGCAAGGTAGGGACCCTTCCTTGTGTGTTCCAGCTGTTCAGGATGCCGAGATTTTGCCACGGTGGTCCCGAACAGCCGACTGAGCTAGCCGGGAGTAGTTCACCTTCACCTTAGACGCGGCGATCAACTTTGAACACCGCGTCTAAAGGGTTAATAGCGCGGCACCGCGATCAGTGCTGCGCGCTATTAGCCACAAGTGCAGAATACGGAATACGGATGAGGACAGCTCGGGGCTCCAGGAGGAAGAGGACGAGTCAGGACCCTATGAGGACGCTCGACAGCGAAGAGTGGTGTCAAAAGTCTCTTTTCCAAACGTATTAAGGAGCAAATTCTCAAAGTACTCCCTTGGGTCATGACCCTCGGCCCTTTCAGGGATGCCCACCAGGCACACATTGTTCCGTCGCATGTGGTTTTCCATATCATTAGATTTAGTGGCAAGTGCAGTCAAATTAGTAATCACACGATGCATAGCTCTCGTGTGGAGTAACTTGATCCTCCAGATCACCCACTCTTTCCTCAACCGCACTAATCCTCTTGGAAACCTTTTGCATATCATGACAGATAAGGTTAATGTCCTCACACAACCCTCCTAGCAACATTTTAACATCAGTGTTGCCCTTGGAGACAGCAGAAAATATCTTTCAGGGTAGGCTCAGTAGTAGCAGTTGGAGGCAGTGAGGCACCTAAAGCAGCAGACACTACACCAGCAGACCGTGCGACCGCTCACATGCCGCACTAAGCCACACCCCCACTCACTGCAAATCTGATCTGGGTCCGATAAGAATCAGCAGCTCCTTCAGGTAACCCACACCTGGAGATTACATGATGATCAGGAAAGTAAGTCTCCTGGCCGCCTACTAGATGCTGTGCATTCAGCGACCAGCATTGCAGAGCCACTTGCAGACAAGTGGGACATTGTATGTTGTTCAGCGGGCCTCAGGTGGGTTTAAGTGGTTTTCAGAAATAGAAAAGGAGGAGCAATTTCTTCTTAAAAAAAACAAAAATAGGGCCGCACCTGTCCTCAGGTTGTGTATAGTACTACAACTTGGCTCCATTCACTTCAATGAAACTAAACTGCAATACCACGCACAGCCTGAGAATAGGAATGGTGCAGCTTTTGGAAGAAATAAGCTCTGTTTTTCTAATCCTGGATAATTCCTTTAACATTATGTTTGCAAGATACAGATCTAAATGTTTATTTAATATTGAATTAAGAATTTATACCATTGTAAAACATTGATGACATAATTCTGTGTGGAGTGCACTTACCTGATATTTAAGTAAGTTAACATCTGGAGATTTTTTATGGTCTCTGGAATGCACTTGATGCAGTTGTGATATAAATTTAAGGTTTCAAGCGGTGCGAACAGGCAGACATCCAGAGGGATCTCTGTAAACCGGTTTTTGGATAGGTCTAAAATAGAAAACGGTATAGCTTTTTAGTAGTGACGAGACATACATTGGGGCAGATTTACTAAGACTGTCTAATTCTTAGTGTAACAATCTACGAACAGGTCTTATTTATAAAAGTCGCTCAGGTTATTTCATACATTTAGTGCAACTGTACTCTAAGTCTGCACCACATATTAGACTAGGTCCACATTGTTGTGCTTCATCCTGCTCCAGGTACGTTCTGTTTTAAGGCCATTCAGCTGGAAAAAACTTGGTCAGAGCACAACGGACACCACAGGATCACTATGGAGCCCACTGACTTGAATCGAGTCAGTTGGGGATCTGGTAGTTTACAGGGGGGGGGGGGGGGGGGGGACTGCTGGGGACATGAATGGAGAGGGCATGGCGTGACTACCATGGCCGCCCGAACTCAGCTTTCACACAAATGTTTTTATTTAAAAAAAAATGTATAAATATAGCAACAGGAGAATACAGCAGCACACTGCTAGCACAAAGATATAGATAAAACATGAGTATATAGATACAACATGAGAAGCATATATCTCTCTCTTTCATGTGTATTTTCGTTTTGAAAGTTTGGCCACTAGGGGTCTTCCTAGGAGCCCCCTGACCGTCAGCTTTTTCAGTGATTTCGGACTCGCACCGGCCTGGCTGTTGAGTCCGAAATTGCATACTCAGCGCAGCTCCCCGTCTGTCAGACAGGCGGGAGCGAGCGCTGTGCGCGTATCCCTGCAGGGCACGGCACCTCTGTCCTACAACATTCCATCTCTCTGTATGGCACGTGTATAGCCAAATAGAGAAGAGAAGACACAGAGGCTGCCGCCCCTGCCCTGCTTGAGAGGGAGCGCAGCATACATGAAGAAGGGCAGAAGCCAGCCCTGGCAGGCATCAGATGACATGGCGCCTGCCGGGCCACGCCCACTTCACCCCCTCATACACCGCTCCAAACTGAGCTACCGGAGATAGAGGAAAGAAGGTATTTACAGGGGGTTTTAACTAGAAATAATCACAGGGATAGAGATAGTTCGAGTCAGGGACAGATGGGGAGGGGGATTAGGGAAAGTTTAGTTGATGATAGGTACTCTTTAAAGGGGTACTCTAGTGGAAAACTTTTTTTTTTTTTTTATCAACTGGTGCCAGAAAGTTAAAACAGATTTGTAAATTACTTCTATTTAAAAATCTTAATCCTTCCTGTACTTATTAACTTCTGAATACTACAGAGGAAATTATTTTCTTTTTGGAACACAGAGCTCTCTGCTGACATCACGAGCACAGTGCTCTCTGCTGTCCATTTTAAGAACTGTCCAGAGTAGAAGAAAATCCCCATAGCAAACATATGCTGCTCTGGACAGTTCCTAAAATGGACAGAGATGTCAGCAGAGAGCACTGTGTTCCAAAAAGAAAATAATTTCCTCTGTAGTAGTCAGAAGCTAATAAGTACTGGAAGGATTAACTTTTTTTATAGAAATAATTTACAAAACTGTTTAACTTTCTGGCAACAGTTGATTTATAAAAAAAAAAAAAAAAAAGAAAGAAAAAAAGAAAAAGAAAAAAAAAAAAAAAAAAAAAAGAAAAAAGTTTTCCACCAGAGTAACCCTTTAAAGAAGCGATCTGATTGGTTACTATGGACAACTTTTCCCTTACACAGGTTTTGATAAATCTCCCCCACCGTGTGCGCATTTCTCAAAGTTGTCAGCACCAAGTTCCATGCTTTACCATCTCAAGTCTGGAGGCGATAACACTACATGCCACTACCCCCCCCCCCCCACCCCCACCCCAATCCAGTTCTCTTTTAAAGCTACCCATGCAACTTTCAACCATTCACATCAAATGCATTTAGCACAGACTTTGGACTGATAACTACCCAACTAGATTTACTTAAACTGCATAAAAAGGAAAAAAAATTTATAAAATCGGATTTCAAGTTTACCACAATTTTTTATGACAAAAACCAAACTGCGGCGATGTCCTGAGCACACATCACAGTGATATAATGAAATAATCTGCTTTGCTGGGTCTTGTTTTCCTCCTGATGTGCTAATCACTTCTCATTTATCTCTCCATCACCCCCAGGACACATCTATGACACATCTGTATTTTTTAGGGACTTTGAGAACACGCAACCATAATCTATTATGACAAAGATGTCAGCAACGCTGTTTACTAAACCCCTTCGTGCAAGACTGTGCTGAAAACACATAGAGGAAAGCATGGAACCCTGAGTAAGTCAAATGCAAATCACTGCATTGCCTCATGCATTTAAACTTGTGCACCTAGTAGAGATGAGCGAACTTACAGTGAATTCGATTCGTCACGAACCTCTCAGCTCGGCGGTTGCTGACTTTTCCTGCATAAATTAGTTCAGCTTTCCGGTGCTCCGGTGGGCAGGAAAAGGTGGATACATTCCTAGGAAAGAGTCTCCTAGGACTGTATCCACCTTTTCCAGCCCACCGGAGCAACGGAAAACTGAACTAATTTATGCAGGAAAAGTCATCAACTGCCGAGCCGAGAAGTTCGTGACGAATCGAATTTACTGTAAGTTCGCTCATCTCTAGAGCCTAGTGAAGTCCTGACATTTGCCTCCGCTACAGATAAGTTCAGAGAGGCCGTTTCGGTCAGGACTCTTCTCTCACATATAAATAAAAAATGGTATGTGAAAAGCCATAAAGCTGCACATAAAGGGTTAATTACATAACCCCAAGAAGTCTGTGTCTAGACCAGTGTTTCCCAACCAGGGTGCCTCCAGGTGTTGCAAAACTACAACTCCCAGCATGCCCGGACAGCCAAAGGCTGTTCGGGCATGCTGGGAGTTGTAGTTTTTCAACACCTCAAGGCACCCTGGTTGGAAAACACTGGTGTAGACTGGCCGAGAGGACACAAGAAAAGAAGTTGGGTAAGTTAAAGGGGTTATCCAGGAAAAAACTTTTTTTTATATATCAACTTGCTCCAGAAAGTTAAACAGATTTGTAAATTACTTCTATTAAAAAAAATCTTAATCCTTTCAGTACTTATGAGCTTCTGAAGTTAAGGTTGTTCTTTTCTGTCTAAGTGCTCTCTGATGACACCTGTCTCGGGAAACGCCCAGTTTAGAAGAGGTTTGCTATGGGGATTTGCTTCTAAACTGAGCGGCTCCCAAGACACGTGTCATCAGAGAGCACTTAGACAGAAAAGAACAACCTTAACTTTAGAAGCTCATAAGTACTGAAATGATTAAGATTTTTTAATAGAAGTCATTTACAAATCTGTTTAACTTTCCGGAGCCAGTTGATATATAAAAAAAAAAGTTTTTTCCTGGATAACCCCTTTAAGGGAAATAAATGAAAAAGATAAAAATGGAAAAAGCTAAAATAAATTTTGTTAATTTTGATACTACTATCAATATTATTTTCTCCATTCTCCAGGGGTTAGTGCTGCTGCAGCAGTGTCTCCAGTGTCTGTCCCTTTATTTAAAAAAAATTAAAGAATACAAAATTTTTTTGACTAGGTACCAGAGCAGTGTTTACCAACCAGGGTGCCTCCAGCAGTTGCAAAATTGCAACCCCTAGCATTGCCGTACAGCCGTTGCATGCCCGGGAATACTGCATGCCCTAAATATTGCTACGTTTTTAAGACCCGTTAAGAAAACCCTTAAAAATGGCCATTACAAAATCCCATTCAGGTCTATGGGATTTTTTTGATCATCAATTATCACCCGTTTTAGCCTGTTATGAATAACGGACGTTATTTGTGACGGGAGAAAAAACGTTACATGCACTAATTTTTCTCCATTCACAAATAACGTCCGTTATTCATAACAGATTACAACGGGTGATAACGGATAAACAAAAAATCACAGACTTGAATGGGATTTTGTAACGGCCGTTTTTAAGGGTTTTCTTAACGGGATATTATAACGGGTCTTTAAAAATGAGCAACATGTAGTGTGAAAGGAGCCTAAGGGGTTTAATACCTATCTAACAGAATCTGATCCTATTGCCAATTGTATTAGCCCATGATATAAAATCACTCAAACAGCGATATAAATGTAATAGATTGGATTTCATTCCCAGCAGTGAAGGATCCGCCTATACTATGAGGAGCCGGTGTCTTCTGGTCTGTACATAATATGCAATCTGCATTTACACATGAAATCTCCAGAGCATCATTAATACAACAGGACTAAGAAAACAAAGCTAAGAAACATTAAATAACCAGGATGAACAAAGAACAATGAGCGGGGAAGCCAAATCTCTAACAATTTATTACAATGTGCAGTTTAGACATCTGTAAATCACCAAAGGCTCCGACACAACCAATAGAGCACAGATCCGCAGTTCCATACGGAGTTAATCTTAGTGGCTGAGGGACCACCATAGACAAAGGATTCCCACCATACAGACGTAAATGCTACAATATTTCAGGAGCAGTAAGTGACCCAAGAGGCTTAACCCCTTAGGGACTTAGTCAATTTTCACCTTAAGGACTGAGCCCTTTTTTTGCAATTCTGACCACTGTCACTTTATGCATTAAAGGGGTTCTCCACCATAAGGTGATTTTAGTACGTACCTGGCAGACAGTAATGGACATGCTTAGGAAGGATCTGCGCTTGTCTTAGGGCTAAATGGCTATGATGTGAGATTACCGTAACACTGTGGCTAGCTTTCTCTGAACTTGTATTTCCTGTTTTCAGTTTTCTTGTTTGCCTACAAATCCCATAATTCCATTTTCCTCCCTCCCACACAGACACCCCACCCATTGTAACATAAATGAGCTGCAGACCTGTGGTCTTCAATCAGGGTGCCTACAGCTGTTGCATTAGTTGCAGATTGATCCCTCCACCCATTGAAGCAGACAGGCTCCCTGTCATCAGCTGACTAGTGAGTCAGGTCTCGACCGCATTGCAAGCTGGGAAAAATCTGAGATAACAGTCATTTTGTATGCTGATAAAAATAAGTATTGGGGTGAAAAATCACAGAAGAATTGTGAGAAAACCATCACACACAGGTACAGACACTATATTATGAACTACACTAACTTTACAGCCCCTGTAGCATAGTCAAATTCCTGGAATACCCCTTTAATAACCCTAAGATGCTTTTACCTTTTATTCTGATTCCAAGAATGGTTTTTTTCGTGACATATTCTACTTTAACATAGTGGTAAATGTTCATCATTATTTGCATCCTTTTTTGGTGAAAAATCCCCAAGTTTCATAAAAATTTTGAAATGGACATTCCAAATAAATTATATATTGATTTACAAATACAATATGTCTACTTTAAAGTTGACATGTTTTTACTTTATGAAGATATTATAGGACTTTATAGCAGCAAGTTTTTCAGGGACCAGTTAAGTTTGAAGAGGATTTGAGGGGCCTTTCTGTGAGAGATACCCCAAAATGACCCCATTATAGAAACTGAACCCCTCAAAGTATTCAAAATAACATTCAGAAAGTTTGTTAACCCTTTAGGTGTTTCACAGGAATAGCAGCAAAGTGAAGGAGAAAATTCAAAATGAGAGAAATCGCCCTAAGGATTTGTAACCCAATTTCTCTCGAGTAAGGAAATACCTCATATGTGTATATAAAGTGCTCTGCGGGTGCAGTACAGGGCTCAGAAGGAAAGGAGCAACAATGGGATTTTGGAGAGTGAATTTTGCTGAAGTGGTCACATTTATGAAACCCTTATGGTTCCAGAACAGAGAAAAAAAAAATAAAACACCACGGCATACTAGTTTGGAAACTGTTGCAAACTGTCGACTTTTTGTTGAACTTGGATGTGTAAATTAAATGAAATTTTTTATTTATTTTTTTTACACTAAAATGCTGTTTTTTCCACATATTTTAAATTTTTACAAGGGCTAATAGGAGAAAGTGACCCCCAAAACATGCAACACCATTTTTTTCTGAGTATGAAAATACCCCAAGTGTAGACGTCAAGTGCTCTGCTGGCGAACTACAATGCTCAGAAGGAGTCACATTGAGCTTTTGGAGAGAGAATTTGTTTGGAATGGAAGTCGGGGGGCCATGCGCACTTACAAAGTCCCCCGTGGTGCCAGAACAGTTGACACCCCCCCCCCCCCAACATGTGACCCCAATTTGGAAACTACACCCCTCACAGAATTTAATAAGGGGTGCAGCGAGGATTTACACCCCACTGGCTTTGACAGATCTTTGGAACAGTGGGCTGTGCAAATGAAAAATGTAATTTTCACGGACCACTGTTCCAAAAATCTGTCTGACACCTGTGGGGCGTAAATGCTCACTGTTCCCCTTATTACATTACGTGAGGGGTGTAGTTTCCAAAATGGGGTCACATGTATGGGGGTCCATTGTTCTGGCACTATGGGGGCTTTTTTTTTTAAACACACGTGGGCTTCAATTCCGGACAAGTTCTCTCTCCAAAAAGCTCAATGGCGCTCCTTCTCTTCTGAGCAGTGTAGTTCGCCCGCAGAGCACTTTACATCCACATATGGGGTATGTTCTTACCCCCAAAAGAAATGGGGTTACACATTCTGGGGGGGATTTTTTCCCCATTTTCCCTAGTGAAAATGAAAAATTTAGGTAAACACCAGCATTTTAGTGAAATTTTTTTTTTCTTCTAATTTTCCATCCAACTTTAACGAAAAATCGTCAAACACCTGTGGGGTGTTAAGGCTCACTATACAACTTGTTACGTTCTGTGAGGTGTGCAATTTCCAAAATGGGGTCACATGTGGGTATTTTTTTTGCGTTTATGTCAGAACCGCTGTAAAATCAGCCACCCCTGTGCAAATCACCATTTTAGACCTCATATGTACATGTGCGCTCTCACTCCTGAGCCAAGTTGTGCGTCCGCAGAGCATTTTACGCCAACATATGGGGTATTTTCGTACTCAGGAGAAATAGTGTTACAAATTTCTGGGGCTTTTTCCCCCCTTTTACCGCTTGTGAAAATTTAAAGTACGGGGCAACACCAGCATGTTTGTGTAAAATGTTAAATTTTTTTACAACAACAAGCTGGTGTAGACCCCAACTTTAAATGGTAAAGAAAGTCCAGCTCACCTCCCGTATCGTGCTATGCACGGACCGGTGCCAGGCCAGGCGCCCCGGATACTGGAAAAAAAATGGACAGGGGTGTCAGCAGAGGGCACCGTTGTCAGACAGAAAGGAAATTCAAAAAGAAAAGAACTTCCTGTGGAGCATATAGCAGCTGATAAGTACTGGAAGAATTAAGATTTTTAAATAGAAGTAATTTATAAATCTGTATAACTTTCTGGCACCAGTTGATTAATTTTTCCAGCAGAGTACCCCTTTAAGAATATGTACATAGCCATCATTACCCATATAGGGAGTTATTTGAAAAAGATAGGATATAAAATTGGTAAGTGTTTTTCAATGTATCACGGATCATGTTCTCTCCCCCCCCATCACAGACAAAAAGAAAAAACATTATACATCTTTAGTTATAATAAAAAAAAAAAAAAAAAAAAAAAAAAAAAAAGGTCTGTATTCAAAATCCACAGGCAGGAGGAAGTAAATGAACACTTCCTCATCACTACTTGGCAGCTGCTACTCAAGATCAAATGTAATAAACTGAACGTAACCATGCAATCCATTAGGAAGTATCACTCTGTTCACTTAGTGAGGAAGTTCACATACTTTATTCATGTACAGCAATGCCGTGTTTCGGGGTTAATCCACCCCTTCTTCAGATTGACACAGTACAGTGCACAGATGTACTTTGTCAATCTGAAGAAAGGGTAGATTAACCCCGAAACACGTCATTGCTGTACATGAATAAAGTATCTGAACTTCCTCACTAAGTGACCAGGGTGTGATACTGCCTAATGGATTGTGGAGTGCCTGTGCCTGCTGCCAAGCAGGTGTTTTTTTTGCTTGTTTCCTATTAAGTACCTTTGCAGGACACCGGCTGGTTGTTCCTGGGACCTTTGGGCAGCACAAATCATACCATCTTTACACCCCTATACAGGGTGATATGCGTATTTCTTATATGCATTTTATCTTCCATGGCCAGCACTCCGATCCACCCTTTTGGCCCAGGCGTTTTTAATTAGCAGGAAACTGCATAAGGGTTTCCTCCTACCATTCTCCCAGCCCTCTGGCAGTGAGTATATGGTAGGTTTCATACTGGTATGGTTCTCTGTGGCGGCCATTGTTTCTGTGATGCTTTGCCTGTGGGGTGGAGTGGCCCAGAGCCAGGGGCTTGGTAGGGCAGTAGTGGGGCTGCCTGGCCACTGGGTCGCTCCTCCCGTTGGGCATGGGGTCTCTGAGGCAGTGGTCGCCGCCGAGTGCTACGCCACTCCGAGGTGGCCTTGACATGGCGAGTGTTTTTTTTTTTTTTAAATCAAAATGTATACCAACAACCTGTTAGTTTTTGAAATTATGCTGAGAAGCAAAGTAGATCAAATTACAAATGGTGGATGTGCGGCTGTGTTTCTCTTTTTTGTGTTGGCCATTTTATAGAGCCTGCACTCCCCTATAATAAGGGACACCCCCTCTCCTTTGTCTAGGGTAACACACGAGGTGCCGTCCTTTGGTCTTTTTGTTTCTACTTCTACACACTTAACCAGGACAATTTACATTTGTTTTCTCCTCACCTTCTAATAGCCAAACCTCAAACCTAATTTTTCCACCTACAGAGCCATATAGGGATAATTTTGCAGGACCAGGTGTACTTTGTAAGGACACCTTTCATTTTACCATAACATCTACTGAAAAACTTTGTGGGATGGAATAGAAAAAAAAATGCAATTTTGTTACTATTCTACTACTAATAGCGGAACGTACAGGCTGTTAACCTGTAATAAACCCAATATACTTGGTTACAGTGCAGTCGTACAGCATTAGAATGAGGGGCCACTTACATGAATTGATGAAGAACTTGCAGATATATACGTCTTTATTCTTCAAGTTGTATTGCGTAGCTCTGTGCCATGGAGGCAAAGGAAACTGCTCAGCACACTCCCCTGCCTCCTCAATATTTCCGCTCCTCTCATGAATATGGACGCAAGAGCCTGTCTGCGCTCTGCTCAGAGCAAAAAGTAGGCCCTCATGTCCTAGAAGCTTGAGAGTGCATAGTTTTGCTCCCCACCAAGCTGAGTAATTGGGGGAACAACGCCTTATTAATAGGAGGTGACCAGGAACCCAATGGTCACTCTGGGGGAGCTTAGATGGGAGAAGCTTTCAGACAAGTCAACCATCACAGCAGCACTCCACCGATTTGGGCTTTATGGCAGCGAGGCTAAAAAGGAGGTCCTTTTTTAGCCATCACCCGCCCAATACTATCTCTACAGTGAGACATGGTAGTGGCAGCATTGGGGTGTTTTTCAGTGGTTTGACAGGGAGATCAGTCAGGGTTGAGGAAAAGCTGAATGGAGCAAAGTACAAAGATATTCTTAGTTATATATTTAATAGAGAACATTTAGAACCTCAGACTGGGCTAAAAGGTTCCCCTTCCAACAAGGCAATGACCCTGAGGAACACAGGAGGTTTTAGAGAGCTCTGTAAATGTCCTTGAGCCCTAATTTAAAGGGGTACTCCGGCACTAAGACCTCTTATCCCCTATCCAAAGGATAGGGGATAAAATGCCTAATCGCGGGGCTCCCGCCGCTGGGGACCCCCGTGATCTTCCACGCTGTACCCAGTTAGAATCAGCCCCAGGAGCGTGCTCGCTCCGGGTCTGATTACTGCCGATCACGGGGACGGAGCATAGTGACGTCACGGCTCCGCCCCCGTGTGATGTCACGCTCCGCCCCCTCAATGCAAGCCTATGGAGGGGGCGTGACAGCTGTACTTTGGATAGGGGATAATATGTCTTAGCGCCGGAGTACCCCTTTAAACCCAATCGAACATCTCTGGAGAAACCTGAAAAGGTTTCCAGCCACTGTTCCCATTCAACCTGATCGAGCTTTAGAGGATCTGCCTTATTACCCGGGTGTCTCCAGCTGTGGCCAAACTACAACTCCCAGCATGCCCGGACAGCCAAAGGCTGTCCGGGCATGCTGGGAGTTGTAGTTTGGCCACAGCTGGAGGCCCCCTTGTTGGGAAACACTGCTTTAGTGCATCCTGATGCCATCTCTTTCTCAGATAAGTCACACACATGCACTCAACCATTCCCATGATGTAAAAGACGACCTGACTCATCAGACCAGGCTGCCTTCTTCTATTGTTTTCTGGCCCACTTTTGATGCTCACAAAGCATTCGTACCAGCTTTCAGAGCTGAACAGTGTCAGCACTCTGGCCAGCCTGCCGTTACCCCCACACAACAAGCTGTGACGCCTTGTGCTTTCTGAAATCTAAATATCACAGCCGGCAGTAATTGTTTCCGCCATTTATGCTACAGTATCTCTTTTGTGGAATAGGACAAAACAGATCAGCCTTTCCCCA